>NC_134648.1:21709761-22011246 GCF_030463565.1 Pelecanus crispus
TCCTATCTCCCCTGGCCGAGACGCATCCCCATTGCATTCCAGGTCCCAGCGTGGGGCAGGGGTTGCCCTCCCAGCCCAGATGGGACATCTTCCCATTGAACGTTTGATCCACCCATCCCTTGCGCATCCCCTCGCTACATGGATTTCCCCCTCTCCTGTCTTGTTTCCTGGATATCACAGTGCTCCTGCTCTGGGGGGAGATAGGGGTGGATAGGAAAAAGGGGCAACAGGGGAAGGGGGAAAAGGGAGAAGGAGAAAAAAGGGGAGGAAAGGAGGGAAGTGGGGGAGAAGATGACAGAGGGAACAAATAGGAAAAGAGGAGGGAAAGGGGAGAAAAGGAGGGCAGAAGGGTGGAAAAGGAACAAGACGGAAGGGGGAAAGATGGGAAAAGGAGGAAAGGGAGAAAAAAGGGAAGTAGGGAGAGGACTGGAAGAAGAGGGAAGGAAGGGAGAAAGAGGAGAGGAAGGGAAGAAAAACAGAGAAGAAAGAGGGAAGGGCAGATGGAAGAAAACAGGGAAAAGAGGGGAAAAGAAGGGAGGCAAATGAGGGAAGTGGGGAGAGCAGAGGAAAAAGAGAAGAAAGGGGAAGGTGAGAAGGGGAAAAGAGAGGGAAAAGAGAGAAGTGAGAAGAACACAGGGAAAAAGAGGGAAGGAAGAGGATATGGAGGAAACAGATTAAGAAGAGGGGAGGGGGAAAGAAGGGAGGAAAAAGAGAGGGAAAAGAGGGGAAAGGGGAAAAGAAAGGAGGGAAACGAGGGGAAGGGAAAAGAAAAGAGGAAAAAGGGAGGGAAAGAGGGAAGCAAGGAGAAGACAGGAAAAAAGGAAGGCAGGGAAAGGTAAGAAGGGGGAAAGAGAGGGGAAAGGGGGAGAAATGGCAGAGAGAGCAGGAAAAAAGGGGGGGAAGAGGGAGGGAAAAGAGGAAGAAAAGGGGAGAGAAAGAGGAAAAGGGGAAAGAAAGGGAAAAAATGGGGAGGAAGTGGGACGGTAAGGACAGGTCCCGCCCCGCCGCGCTCCGGCCGCCGCTGCCCTTCGCAGCCGCCCCGCGGGGAGGAGCCGGGAGGGGCCGGGGAGGAGCCGGGAGGAGCCGGGGAGGAGCCGGGAGGGGCCGGGGAGGAGCCGGCAGGGGCCGGGGAGGAGCCGGGAGGAGCCGGGGAGGAGCCGGGAGGAGCCGGGAGGAGCCGGGGAGGAGCCGGGAGGGGCCCGGGAGGGGCCGGGGAGGAGCCGGGGAGGAGCCGGGAGGAGCCGGGCCGGCTGCGGCTGCGGCTGCGCGGGCGGGCGGGGCGGCGGGGCCGGGGGGCGGGAGCTGGGGGCGGGAAACCCGGGCGAGTTCCGGCGTTAGGCGTTAACTGCGCTGCAAGGGACGTGGGGGAGGAGGAAGTCTTGTGAGCAAAGAGGGCAGCTGCCTGCGGCAGAGTGACCAGGCAAGGAGCAGCAGTGATGGCGGGTGTGCCTGCGGGGGTGGGACCGAGCCGGTGCTCGGAGAGACGGTACCCCGAAACGGGATTCTTCCTCGGCTTGCCGGAGGGTGCAGAGCTTGGGGAGGCGGGGGGAAAACCCTTTTTTGATCTGAGGGAGGTAAAACGGGGGGGGGGGGGAAATACAGTGAGCAAACTCGGGAGGTGTTTGCTAAATTATATAATTGGTTTCCTTTACTCCGTTCTCTCGCTTCCACTGTTTTGGGTGGCACTGATTTTAACGCCACGTCATTCAAGCCTCTTTACACGTGGGGCTGTGATGCGAGCCCGCTGAGGACGTGGTCCGTGACTTCCAACAGTGCTTTGCTTTGGGTTTGAAGGGGGAAAGGCCAGGTATGTACATGAGCTCTGCTAACGCTATACTCGGTGTCCTGGTTTCCTTAGTGTTTTTTAGGAGTTTATACTCAGCACCTCGCTCCTCTCCTGCCGTGTCCTCTCGTGGCACTTCCTCTCCCCACGTGGGTGAGGGACTTGTGTGCTCTGATACCGAGCCCGCCTCTGTAAAAGCCTAGTTTGGGACACTCTTAGTTTTATGGTAGCAGGAGGTGACTGAGATGGGGGAAGGCAGTGATGAACTGCAGTCAGTAATGCGTGGTGGGGTTTTTTTACTGTTCACATTCCAATGTGATAGCTCAGGAGACTTTTTTTTTTCTTTTTACAAATACACTGTAGTCTGAGTCATGTTAGCAAAGCCAAGACATCAAGACTGCATTTTGTCACTTACTGGAGCACTGCCTTTAATGCTATCCCTTGTAGACTCAGCCTGGAGTTCAGCGATGGCCTTGGCATATTTTTGTGCATGTTTATCTGGAGCTGCTCTGCAAGGTGCTGTGTTTGCATCAGTTCAGAAATGCAGTTTGACTGCAGAGCAAAAAATATTCCTACTTACCAGCTTCTCTGTACTTCAACTTGCTCAACCAGAGTGAGCTTTCAAAGCTTGGCTATCAAATCATGGAGGAATATTTCTCCCATCTGCCTAGGTTCCACCTCTCACATACAGATGCATGGCCAGTGGGTTTTTTTAATCTAAGCCCAGGCAATTCCAATGCTCGTGTTCCTCATTCACCCTCATCCTCTAAAAAATACCCTAATTTTAAGTGTAGCTCCAGGTTCAACAATCAATCAGGTGTGCCACCCTGGTGGCATACTCAGTGGCTATGTGGCTCCGTAGTGCGATAGAGAGTAGCACCAGTGCCTCCAAAAAGCTTTTGCTGGTTAAGCTCCCTTGAAGAGGGAAGGGGAGCACCTTACTCTTGTAGAAGCAGCCTTCAGATAACAAGCTGTTGCCATATCTCTCCAGGATCTATCCACATGCTTTTTGCCTCTTGGAGGAGGGCCTTGCCAAGTCCCAGACAAAGCCACTCCAATGCGGCTGGCTCATACTTGTGCTTGCAGCAGGCTGGTGTTGGAAAAACACAATCTGTCCTCTGCACAGTGTAACTCGTGGCTGAGAGCTGGGTGGGTTGAAGAGGATTGTTGCTTTTCAGTCAATGAAAAAATGTTTGTTTTAAATTTTCAGATCTTATCTCAACTGTCAAAATGGAGCTTGACATCCAGTGTGAGGAGATGAGCCCATCTAGATGGGCTGAACTTCTGTCCACAATGAAATCCTGTAAAACCATCAGGTAGTAACTAGTTGTGTATCATCTTTTCTAAGAAAGAACTGTTGCATTTCTCTCCTGTGTTTTTCAGCTGCAGAACTGTTGACCTGTGACTTAGAAATTGCACAGTAACAGGAATGATTTTACCTATTTTTATCCAGAAATTTAATTGCAAGGTGGTGGTGGTGGGGAAACCTACCCTCTTGCAAAGTTTTATCAACTACAGATAAGCATCCTTTGGTATGAAGTAATGCTGCCCTTGTTCTATGGCATGCCATAGAGCTTAAGCTGCGCCAGGGGAGGTTTAGGTTGGAAATTAGGAAAAATTTCTTTACAGAACGGGTGGTCAAGAATTGGAACAAGCTGCCCAGAGAGGTGGTGGAGTCCCCATCCCTGGAAGCATTCAAAAAACGGGTAGATGTGGCACTTCGGGACATGGTTTAGTCTAGTCTACCCTTGATTGGCTTAGAGTAGACTTGGTAGTGTAGGTTAATGGTTGGACTGGATGATCTTAAAGGTCTTTTCCAACCTAAACGATTCTATGATTCTATTCTATGAACTCAGCTAGGTAATGAGGTTATCTAAACATTTGACCACTGTTTTGGTAATTCTGTCTTTCTCTTTCAACCTCAAGAGAAGGAAGATGTCTCTCTGTGCTCATTAGGTTGCATACTGTCTGGGTTGCAGGTCAGATGCTGTCAAGTAACTGTTACTTAACAGTCACTCACAAGCCACATGCTATCAACTTTCAGTTCTTCACTTGGCCTTCAAAAGCACCTGCCTTGTGTGTTGAGCATACCAGCATGAAGGAGTAATGGTTTTAAACTAAAGAAGAATAGGTGTAGACTGGATATAAGGAAGAAATGTTTTACGATGAGGGTGGTGAAGCACTGGAACAGGTTGCCCAGAGAGGTAGTGGAGGCCCCATCCCTGGAAACATTCAAGGTCAGGTTGGATGGAGCTCTGAGCAACCTGATCTAGTTAAGCTGTCCCTGCTTACTGCAGGGGGGTTGGGCTAGATGACCTCTAAAGGTCCCTTCCAACCCAAAGCATTCTGTGATTCTAAGGAACCATCTCCTGGAGTGTAAGCTGTAGGACAGGGTTCAGAAGAGTTGCTTCTTCACTCTTTCCCCTCTTCTGGTTGGGAATTCACACCCCACAGGCTGGCATCATCTTGATTGGGCTGGAGAGGATGGGCCACATCAAGCCAGCGATGACTTGGAGGAGGTCAGTCAGGTTGAAGGTGACTTGCTTTTGTTTTGCAACAGAGCTTTTTTGCAGGCAAGCTTCATGGGCCTGACCTTGACTTCCCAAGGTCTGCCTTGGGTGGCAGAAGGCAATGGGATAGTTGTCTCCTGGGCAGAGGCTGGGCTGCTCAAGACATAGTGAATGAGAGTGGCTGTGGCAGGGATTGTTAATCAGTGTTGAACACATTCCCGTTGGGAGCCAAGTCTTCTTGCCAGAGGGACAGGAGAAGCGACTTAAAGCCTCAGTTTTCATAGTGTTGTCTAAGGAGAAATGACCAGGCAACTTTTGGCAGTCCTGGCTGTGGCTGTGCATGGGGTTGTAGGGTTCTTCATGAAGCGTTCCCCTTGCCCCATGTCTTTTCTGCCTCTCTGTACACCTCCCTGCCTGTACTGGGCTCCTGATCCTTTCCTTGGCTCTCCGTCCAATGCAACTCCCCCCATCAATTTAGCAACAACTAGAAAAATGCTGATGTCCAGTGGGAGAAGGCTCTGCCACACTGCAAACTTGCAGTTTGTGTACTGAGAGTCACACTGGAGTGAGGTGGTGCAGACCAGTATGACTCACCTACAGGAGACCAAACTGCTGATGGGTGTCTCTGGGGCTGGCTGAAGACCCCGCCTGGCTGGTCTCAGTGAAGAACCAGTCTGACAACCTGTAAGCTGGCCTCTGTTTAGACATAGCTTCAGAAGGTGAATCCTCCAGCTGAAGCCCTGCCAAGGGGGAATGACTTGAGTCACATGCCCTCTTCTTTGCAGCCTGGAGGAGGTTCACAGCTTGGGGAACTGCCATCCAGCCCCTCCTGTACAGCAGCCCTGCAGAGGGAGCACGTCTTGGTTTGGGCCATGCGTCACCCAACAGACCATACTTATGGAGGTATCCCAGGGACTGCAAAGGAGTAAATTGCCCACTTTGCTTTCATGGGGAATGCTCCAGCCACCTCCAGAGCAACCCTGAGGACTAAAGTGTTCCTTCTCTCCTTCTTTCAGGATGGATGACTGCAATCTCTCTAGCAGTAACTGTGAGGATCTCTCCTCCATCATCAATACAAATCCATCTCTCACAGAACTGAAGCTGAACAACAATGAACTGGGAGATGCAGGCATTGAATACCTGTGTAAAGGGTTGCTGATGCCAAGCTGTAGCCTGCAGAAGTTATGGTAAAGCCCTGTTGATTGTCTTGCTCTAACATGCTTGCGGAAGTTTTTGTCGTAAGTGGTATATTTATTGGAAGACTCCAGATCTGTCTTCCTTTGTCTTCCAGCACTGAGGGAAGGACAGGTAGGGTTTTCCCAGCCAAGCAAAGGCTTTCTGGAGACTTTCTTTAGAAGAGGTAACAGGTCTTCCCCTGGCCTAGGCAGCTGGATTATCTGTTTAGGCTGGTTTAAACAAAAGGATGACCACAGAGGGCCCCGCTCTGCCATTAGCACATACCTGACATTTTCGCAAACGCATTTTTCAGAGGGCTCTTCTGCCAGTTCTAAGCACAGCATTTAGCGTCTGGTCCAGTTTGCTCACTCCTTTCTCTAGGAGCCAAGCAAAAGGGTGTTCTCATGAGCCTTGGCATTTCAAGTGCTGTCAGTCTTCCTGCACTCTACCAGACTGGCTCTGCCTCAAGCCTTGTCTTCTCAGTTGGGCAGGGCCAGCTTGGTTCAAGATGGCGTCTTTTGCAGAGGCACCAGCACCACATTACAGAATTAGTGGGCTTCCACCAACCATGGTGCAAGAGCTTCAGTCAAAGCCAGTGGCTGCTGCCCCTGCTCTTCCCTGACCCTCAAAGAGATGCTACCTTCTCTGTCCAGCATCTCTTCTGCAGGGTACTCAAGTCCTCCAGCTCCTGAGGTGGGTCTAGGATCTTCATGACACTAGCTTGTAAAAATCAGTGGCCTTTTAGATCAGATGTGCCTGCTTCAAAGTCCCTGTGCCCCCTGCAATGAGGACTTGCTGACAAATAGGGGGAAAGTTGCCTGTGAAGCTAATCAAACTGCAACTGATGGGCCTTCAAGAAATAGCTGTGATACTCGGTACTGGAAGACTAACACAAGTAATTTTTCAGAGAGTTTGTCCTAAGCTTCAAACTTCTCCAGGTGCTCAAGTAACAGCCTGGATTAGGCTGTTTCAGTTCTGTAGAAATGATTGTCCCTTTTTGGGGTTCTGGTAAGGTGCATTAGGGAATAAAAGAGTAACCAAACCCAAGTCAAACTTAGTACCACCATGCACAACACCACTCTGTTGCCAGAAAGTCATGTCCAATAACTAAACACTCCATAACAATACCAGCACAGTTCCTACACTACTTCTCCCAGTCTGAGTTCTGAAGGATCAGCTTCACAGATCCTTCTTGTAGTATACCATTAAACTTCTAAATGATATCCAGGGATTTAAGCCAAGTTGGACAAGATTTTTACTTTTAGCTACTCTGGATCACATTTCCAGAGGGGGCAAGAAATCATACGATGCCATTGCTTTATCTCTGGGATAAGCCTCACGATGATTAGAACACTTCTATAAAGCAATTGTAGTGCTACTTATTGTACAGTGGATCATTCTTCTGCTAGAGGTGCTATATGAGTGATTACACTGAAAGAAACATGGGAGCTATTGTTCATACTATAGGTATAATACTAGCTGATAAAATATTTCAGCACACCTGCAAAATAGCAGTACTAATCTGGACTTACAGCTTTCTAGAGGGTTATGCGCTGTCAGTGCCATGGTATCCTTTCCAAGCTCAAACCTCAGCAGATGCACCTCTCTGAGAAGAGCCTCCATAATTCTGCGGATGTGTTTCCCTCACCCCGGTTGCTTCTCTTGTTTAGGCTGCAAAACTGCAATCTGACGAGTGCCAGTTGTGAGACTCTCCGCTCTGTCCTTAGCGCACAGCCATCCCTGACAGAGCTGCACGTAGGTGATAACAAACTGGGAACTGCTGGAGTGAAGGTGCTGTGTCAAGGGATTATGAACCCCAACTGTAACCTGCAGAAGCTGCAGTAAGTAGTCACTGGGCTTTTTTGGTTGTCAGACAGGTCATGCTTGTCTTTCCCTTGAGACAAGCAGGAGTTTTGTTGCCAGATGTGGATTTCTTCCTGTTTTATCTGAAATTGTGTCATGCTTATTCATGCTGGTAGGTCTCGTGGGTTTGTAAAAGCTGGGTGTCTATTCCCATGGGCTTTGTTTAGCACTCCTGGCAGTGGTGACTGGTAATGCAGGACCTCTCAGACTCCCAGGGAAAGTCTGATTCTGCTGCACTTGGTCCTTGTTTTATGACTGAGCGGGACCCAGGTCTATTTCCAGCCCCCAGCTCCTCTCGGGAAGGCTCGTTGGCAAGGCTGCGTGATGCAATGCAAAAACTCAGTCGCGTATTCCAAGGCAGCCTGTGTGTTGGTTTGACGGAGGACTAGTGTAAAAATGGTGTGGGTGATTAGTCTTGCTAGGGTCCCCTGTGGTCTACTTTAAGAATTAACGCTTCCTGAAATGAGCAGGGAGATGCTGTTAAAAACTCTTTACGGTTATCTCTATCTTCATGTGTTGCCTGGTCTCAACTCATGTTGGCATGTTTTCTGCCCTGGCTAATACACACTTTGCCCAGCTGATGTCTGGCAGGTAGCAGGATGTTGTTTCTTTTCTTCTTGCAGGCTGGAGTATTGCGAACTCACAGCTGATATTGTGGAAGCTCTCAATGCTGCTCTGCAAAGCAAGCCCACCCTGAAGGAGCTCAGCCTGAGTAACAACACGCTGGGAGATACAGCTGTAAAGCAGCTGTGCCGGGGCCTGGTGGAGGCAAGCTGCAACCTAGAGTTACTACAGTAAGGAAGAGCTGGTCATCTCTAACTGCAACTAGTCCTGCTGCTAGTCATACCATCCATAAGACAGGAAGAATTATTGTCAGGAATGCTTGAAATTTAGGCCAAATTTTTTTGCTGGCTCAGATTTCTGTAACTGGAAACTGCAAGCAAATGTCTGGGGCTTTCAGTTTGGGGTTTTTTTTACCTTTTTTTTTAGCATATGATTCTGAGCTCACTCTTATGCCTGTTGGTGCAGTGTGAGCATGTACCTCAGGTTAAACCTGCAATTACAAGAGGTGACTGCTCGCCAGTATCTGAGAGCAGAGGAGCAATGCCCTCAGTGGCTCCAGTTCTCACCCCGGAATTACCAGCCAGCTGAATATATTTTTTCAGATCCCTTTTTTGCTTCAAAACAGAGATGCTGGATTTGGCCTTGTTTCTGGGGTAAAGCCCCTGAAGGGGTTTAGGGGAGAAGCACAATTCATTTTATCTTGCCGCTGTGCTTCAGCAGGGGTTGGCTGCCAGGGACTCACTGTGTGATACAGCCAGAAGTTCCTCTTAAAAAGGACAGTTGATATAAAGGGGGAGTTTGGCAAAAGATCTTTGCATTAATGGATATGAATGGCTGAGTCAGAGTAAAAGTGCCCTACAGCCTCATGGAGTGCAGAACTGGTGTGTCACCTCACCTGGACAACGCCCTTCTAGGTTACCTGTATCATCTCTGAGCCTTGCAGGGTCTAGCAATGCCCAGCTGAGCTGCGCTGGTTTGCAGCAAGGAACCAGCCCATAACACCTTCTCAGTCTGAACTGGTGGTGTTGGGGTGTATCTAACACAGCGGGTCTGGAGCAGCAACTCCAACTGTGCTTTTTTCTGCAGCCTGGAGAACTGTGGCATAACCAGTGAGAGCTGTCGGGAAATTAGTGCTGTTCTCAGCAACAAGTCATCACTGATAGATCTCTCCGTGGGGGATAACAAGATTGGGGACTCTGGTCTGGCTCTGCTGTGCCAAGGAGTGATGCATCCTAACTGCAAAATCCAGAAGCTATGGTAAGGGTAGGCAGAGGTTACTTAAATCCCTCTTGCAGCCTCTGAGCTATCTACTTTGTGCTGCTGGTTTGCTCCTAAGCGGAAAGTTTCTCAGTTACACCCCCTAGTGAAACAAGAATGTCTCTACTGCAAATTAGTTACTTCTCAAAACTGGGTGGAGGACACCATGAACAAGCAGGAATACACTGAAATTGCTTGGATCAAATTCTGGGGAGAGGGTGAATGGAAATTTGTGATGGTGTTGTCTTGGCTTCCTGTTGAGTTACCTGTCTACTAGAATTGCATGTTCCTATTTCTTTTTTGTGTTACAAACAGAGCTTTTGGTGCAGTGGATGGAAAGTAAGGAGAAAGCTGTGTGGTATGATACATGAATGGGTTTTGCAAAGGATAGAAGAAAATTACATGGTGTAACCAGAAATTCAGAATACTAAAATAGGACTCTGTTTTCTAATCTAAGTCATTCTTAGGGGAAAATACTATTTTGTTCTTCCCTGCAGGTTATGGGACTGTGATCTCACAAGTGCTAGCTGTAAAGATCTCTCCAGACTCATCAGTACAAAAGAGACCCTCACAGAGATCAGTCTGATAGACAACAACCTGAGAGACTCGGGGATGGAAATGCTGTGTCAGGCACTCAAGGATCCCAGATCTAAACTCCAGGAGCTATGGTGAGCTGCTGTCAAGTTTCACATATCCACTGCCTTCTTTGGAGACCTCACTGAAGAAAGATGTAGGTGAAGTAATGGCCACCAGATAGATCCTCAGTTGCGATGGTTCCACGAACAACTCATGCTAGTTGTTACCTAAAGAATTTAGACTTACAGAGCTAAAGGGATTTGTATTTCTAAACTCGCAGACACTTTGAAGATCTGTCCATAGTCATCCTGTTATAAGGAATAGGAGACCAAGCATCACTTGCAGAGCTTCTGTCTAATATATTTTATCGTGCAACAAATGGCCACTGAGAGACTTTTGAAGTTTGGAAGGCCTCATGTAACAGCAAAATGAGTGCTGTGATCAGATATCTCAGGTTCTCCACTGGGTCCAAGCTCTCTCATTGGTGAGCCAAAAGAAGGCTCTAATGACATAAACTGTTCTCACCATCCTCTCTGCTGACAGTGTTACGTTTTAGGCTGGGATGGTCTGGTATCACATGGCTGGGAGAGGAAAATTGTTCTTTCACGTAGAACTTGAACAAGCAGCACTTGAGCTTTCCTACATTGCAAGTTCAGCTTCTGCCCCCAGCTGCATTCTTCCCCTGCCCTGGTGGCCTGAGAGTTGATGAGGTGCCTCAGGAGTGCATGGTGGAGCTGAGAGTGACTGTGAGAGCAGCACACTTCATCTCTGATCATTCCTGTGCTTTATGGGCAGGTGCCTTTCCTAGGTGCACGCTCTGAGACAGACATCCCGAATATAAAGAGTGGGAGAGGTGCTGCTTAGAAAGAATTGAGCAGAGGAGGGGTTGAGAGGAGTACGGTGATTTATGGGAAGGCTTTGGTTCCTCTGTTCGCACTGTCTGGGCTCCTGTGAAGCAAAAGTGAAGAAGTGAATGGTGCCTGATACTCTCTAGATATCCCCCATCTAGATCTCATGTCACTTTTGCCTTGCAGGATTAGGGAGTGTGGGCTCACAACTGCTTGCTGCAAGGCCGTCAGCTCTGCTCTCAGCATGAACAAGCACTTGAAAGTACTGCACATGGGCGAGAACAAGTTGGGAGATGCAGGTGTTGAACTCATGTGTGAAGGGCTGCTGCACCCCAACTGCAACATCCAGTCCCTATGGTAAGGTGCACCTTCAGAAGTAGTCTTCTCTCTTGCTGTGTTACCATTCCAAGAACGGTGTGCAGAGAGAGGAAGATGGTAGCATGGTATTTTTTTTCTCACATGAAACAATTCACACCACAAACTGATGTTTAACTAGTCCACTAGCAAGTAAACGGAAGCCACAAGTGCTTCCATGCATCCTGTCATTCATGGTCTCTTGCAAGTACAGGCTGTCACCCATGTGCTGGTGCATCATAGCCATGCACAGGCACTCTCCCAGGTGCAGAACTGTAAGTTCATGGTGCAGTGTACCTTCAGGATCTAAAGCAAAGTGTGGGGAGGCTGGAGGGATCTTGCTTTGTTCTGCAAGCAGCTTCCCATGCCCTTCTCTGAACCTGCCCACGGGGCCTCTCTCAGGTGGGGCACTGAGATGGAGGAACTGTTGGTCCAGGTCTGGTGCATTAATTCCCATGCCTGCCGGTTGCAGTGCAAAGCCTGCTTGAATTCACCAGTTGCCTCCTGCTTTCTATAGTCTCTATGGGTGCTAGCACAAGTGCTGGTCCAGCCTCACCAGTAGGAGCAGGAGGCCAGCTGGAGCATCACCTCTACCCCTGTGGTGGGATTCTCCTTCCCCATCTGCCTGTTCCCTTTCCAGGTGAGCACCAAGCTCTGGACTGGTGTGGCTGTGGCCTGCGTGATGCTTGGGGCACTGTGCTTCTCTCCTCCACTCCATTTGACAGAAGCCAGAGCTGTGCTCTGATGCTCAAGACTCACAGTGAGTGAGTTGAGCAGATGAGTTGTGGGAGACATCAGTAAGACTTGAAGTCTCTGTCCAGAAAGATATGTTTGCTGGCCAGTTAAAGCTACTCAGTTCTCAGCTGAGAGGCCTCAGTTGCCCTTTTTAGAGAGATGGTTGCAAGTCTCAAGTAATAAACTTGAGATGATTTATGATCAGTTTAAACCAAAGAGAAGATTATGCATGATGTTGAAGTTGAGAATATCTTCTTAGGGTTCCTTCTCCTCCTGTAGCCACACACTCTTAAGCTTCAGGGAGGACTTCTGGGTGTTCAGCAGTCACCACGAGGACATCTGTCTCTGTGGTGGCGCCTCTGCCTCTGTCGAGATGCCAGCTTAACAGGGTTCTCTGGTCTGCGCTAAGGATGTCAGTGCCTGCTGCCTGAGCGTGGGCTGGTGGGCTGGTCTCTGGAGCCATCACTCACTGCTCTGGCCTCTCCCTCCTCTCCATCCTCTCCCTGCAGGCTGGGTAACTGCAATCTCACGGCAGCCTGCTGTGCAACCCTTGCCACCGTCATGGCTACCAAGCAGTGCCTTACCGAGCTGGACCTGAGCTACAACTCTCTGGAAGATGATGGCATCAGGAAGATTTGTGAAGCCTTGAGGAATCCCAGCTGCAACGTGCAGCAGTTAATGTGAGAGATGTTTGTGGTCCTGCTTGTGTTCACCCTGGCAGGTCGTGAACTCCAGTGAGCTGGGGGGCTGTGGGAGGGGGCCACGAGTACCGGCTCTCTGGGAATTGCAACTGGGGGTCAGATGCCATCTGCATAATGCAAAACACTCCTTGTCCCTTCCAAGTGATGTGACCACAGTGCCTTGATCTGCTTGGGTCCATAGGGCCCAAGAACAAGGAGAAGGTGGTGCTGGGGAGGAGTAAGAGGGGCCTATGTTATAAAGCATGTTTCTGGCTGCTGGGCCAGACTCTCCAACCTAGATGGGGCCCTTCCTGTTATATGATCTTCCCATACCAGCCATTTGTGCGTCTTTCTCTTTCCTTAATGGGAGGATGCTCACTAAACCAGCTTGCCTTTTTGTTTGGGTATAGTTTGTATGACATTTTCTGGAGTTCTGAAGTGGATGATGAACTGAGAGCCCTGGAGGAGTCCAAGCCTGAAGTGAAGATCATTTCATGAGTGGTGAATGCCTGGCAGAGCAACGTCAAAGCAACATCCTCTTCTTAATCTGAACTTTTTCATATATAAAGCTATTAACTTAATAGAGAATTTGCTTGTACCAAAAATGTTTGTGGATTTCCTGAGTGGATGTCCAGGGAGCTGGTCAGCCTTCTGTGCATCTCTGGATGTACTAACGCTGAGGCTCATGAAAGCTTTGTACATTTTCACTGCAGCATTACTCTCCTTGAAATAAACAATTACTGGACATGTTCTAGAGGTGGGTCTCTACCCTTTAGGAGCTCTTTAATCCTATTATCCCTTCTAATGTGTTAGTCAGTCTTTAAAGAGAGCTCCTTTCCAAAGGCAGGAGGAGAACTACCTGCTCTATTTTTACTGGGTGGTGCTTTTGCCATGTCTCTGAGGAAGATTCTCCAAAAAAACAAATGTTTTTTTTAATCTAAAATGGAGATCTCCTCTGCCTTTCCCTAGAACAGTTCTTGGAAAAGCAGTGGTGGCCGGGGCACTAGAGAAGAAAGAAATGAGCAGATGTTCAGCTGTGTAACTTCAAAATTGGTGTCCCTTGAAAAGTGATTTTTTCCTACAAACAAAAGATGCTGTGTGCATTTCTACTAGTACAGGAAATGATTAAATGTTTTGATATGTTTGCTCTGGCAAGAGTGGTTCTACAGCAACTTTATTAAAGTCTGTTTGCAAATAATTAAATGCTTCATTTTTCTACTTAGAAAAATAAGATGTATGTGTATATTTCTCCTTTAAGACCAATCCATCACTTCTGAACTACACTACTGCTAATACCTTGTTTTACATGTTTGCTTTTGGCGAGTTCCTAGCTGAAGCATGTCAGGAGAAGATCTTGGCCAAAGCCTTAGGTGGACAGCAAACCTAGAAGACATAGGCATTCCCCTGGTTTCAGGGAACACCGACTGTGTTTTCTTGCCCAGTCAGAGTTATAATAAACCTTGTTCCAAAGGAAAATACAGCTGTTGCACACCTAAAACACAAAAGAATGAATGTAGCTTTAAAAATGTAGGAGACAAACCTGGCATTGCCCTAGGGTGGTGTCATGAATGCAGGTCTGTGAATCCTGCTCATTATGTCAATTCACTATGAATGAGTGACTTTACACAGTTTGATTTAGTAAAAGTTACAATTTACTTGTAGCGAATTGCAGAATTTGACTATAATATTTTCAATAGCACTCAATCATCAATGATTAATAAAGTGATTAGACAAAATTGATCAAAACAGTGACTTAGTTACAGATTTGAAGATGGCATGGTTCACTCTATTACTACATAGAAGCACATAAAAGAGAATTAAATCACAAGAAGTTAAAAAGATTCATAAAAGCATTGCGTATATATGGAATAAAGGCAAGGGGGGGGGGGCCTTCTGTTGAGTCATGAGGTTTAGACTAGACCCCCTTGCTTTCTAAACTCCTCAGAGAGGAGCCTAGGAGCAGCTAGGTCGTCCTAGTCTCAGACTTGGCCAACCGTTTATATGGATAAGGGTAATGTATGTATATGCATATATGTATATTAGTACATAGGAAAAGTATATAAAGGAAATTGGATTATATGAGAGAGAGAGAGAAATTGTATGTAGGGGATACGGAAACCCTCCTGTTGAGTCACGAGGTTCAGAATGGACCCCCTTGCTTTCTAAACTCCTTCTCAGAGAGGAGCCTAGGTGCGGCTGGGCCCACTCTTAGTCTCAGACTTGGTCAACGGTTTAGGAGAGTAATACTACAAGAATAATACAGCAATATAAAACTCCTTTTAAAATTAAATCATACATCTACAAACTACTTAAATTGATTCATGCATGCACACTTACAACTATAAATGCATATATGAAAATAGTATACCTGTTAAAAATTCCCCTCGAGTTTAGTGAAATACTCACATCTAATGCCTTGGCATTTCTCAACGGGTGAGAGTAGAGTCTCGAGGAGTGAAGAATATCAGCAGCCCAGGCTCTGCTGTCGATCTCCAGCAATGGAGTTCTGGTGGCAGCAGATTTTCGGAATCTGCTAGTCTTCGCTGACTCTGAGAGACATTTCGATCAGAGGGAGATGCTGGTGTGGCCCGCGGCAGTCCAAGAGAGCTCCAAGGGCCTCACTTAGGACTGCCGTTTATAGGATTGTGAGATGATTGACTTTAATCACCAGTAAATTTCCATCCGAGCCACAATTTGGGTCGGCTTGTTGCTGGAATTCCAGCAGTGACGATACCACCCTGTTTCAAGGCTGTCTGGGGTAGCTGTTTGTTCTCGTTCCCCTTGTTAGCCATAATGTGAATCTTGATAAGAACAGAGCCGCTCTCTGCTCAAGCCATGTAGGAGTTTCTGGTACAATTAAGGGGCGCTTAACTGACCAACTTGCTACACAAAAGCTGCGGCCTGGAATTCCTGAGATTGTAAAGCAGCTGAAGTAAAGGGGAAAAACAGAACAGAAAAACAGGGTGGGGGGAGATGTACCACCACAGGTGGCCTTGCAGGAAGAATGCCAAAAACCATCCCGTTCCCCAACATCTCTCTTCCTAGAGCAGTCACTTAGTGTTTTGTTCACTTGCAAATCTTGCCTGGGCACCCAAGTTAAAAGTCTCCTCCAGGCTTTGGCTTGTGATGCTCACAGTTCATCCTGTAGAGGCTGTAACTGGCTTTTCTTTGACTTAAGGAAAGTTTTGACCTAGGCCTAGTTTCTACAGTAGCCTTCACAAATCTCAAAGGGTGCCTGAGAAGTAGCTTACTTCAGACGCCTTCAGGCAGGTGTGAAGGATAGGATTTGTTTTTTCCTCAACACACATACCTCTTGAGGCTGCCCAAAATGCTAGAAAAACATTCCTTTTTGCTTCAAGAGCTATTTGGTCTTTTCCATCGAGGGCAGAAGCAGTTCTTGTGTGTAGAAACCTACCCATCCTGAGGGGCTCTTAAATAGGCTTTTCACATTCATGGTCTCTCCTGGACTTGGCATGCTTGGGCTCATTTCAAGCTGGGGGAGAATCTAGAGCTGAAGAGGGGCAAGAGCACATGTAGGGGGAGACACAAAAGTCAGGCATCTGGCTGGGTGTAAAGACAGCACTCTCAAAAAATTAAGCAAATATTAGAAGTGGATTTCTGAGAGTGCCTGGTGTGGTGGATAGAAGAGAATGTCTGAGAGGGAAGTGGAGGTGTTCCTGGACTGCTCCCAAAGCAGGTTGTGGTCAGGCAGGTTGAAGGTGAGATAGTTTGCAGGCAAATCCTCCCTTGGCCCCATTTCGGGGGGGAGCTGAGGATGGGCTGAGGACTGCATCAACCAAAGTCAAACCTGGGCCAAACTAGCCCGCAGCCAGCACCTGTGCATCCGCAGTTCACGTTCTGTGCAGCGTCCCCGATGCTGGCTACCCAGGGGGTGGCACTCTCCCCTTGCACTGCAGCGGAGCAGCACTGTGATGCCTGGAAAATGCCTCTTCTTCCTCCGCTGCAGGCAGAGGAGCACTGAGACCACCATGGTCCCACTGCAGGTGTTCAGCCTCTGATGGTGTGCTCCTACCTGGGGATAAACGCTATGTCTGCCTTGGTTCCCGGAGTGGTTTTGCATTCCCTGCAAAAACACAAACAGGGTTTGGAAAGGTCTCTGCAGCACATGCCACTTGTCCAGTTACCAGCTTCAGCAAGAAAACACACAGGAACTGTATTGTGCCATCTCAATGAGCTCAGAGCATCTCAAGCTAGGTCAGCCCAGCAGAGCTCTGCAGGTCCACCCAGGATGCAGAGGAACCTGTGCGCTCAGACCATATGCTGTGCTTTAGGACAACATGAAGTCTTGTGCTTGGCTCTAAAAACCAGATATAAATCCTGGGATCCAGGGGCAAGCCACTGTAGCAAGAGACACTTGTGCTCATAAACAAGACACAGGCAAGGATTTGTATTCCTGAAAACTCATCTGTTTTTATTCATCTATTAGTTGGTCCAGCTCACTTCCCTGACAAACCTTGTCACAACTGTGAACTTGGGAGAGTTGAAAGACAGAGAAATTTGCTCCTGCATTTTTTTGACATGTGGGTCTTCACCATTTTAAGCTGAAAGGAGTAGGCAGTAACTGAGTCACAAACCTTTCATGTGGACTAGGTATTAGGCTGGCAGTCAAAACCTTGCTGGTATCAAGCTCACAGCTGGAGCACTCAGCAGGTCCCAGGATGTCACAGTTACATTCTGGTTCTCAGTCAGGGCAAATGGTTGGACCCACTGTACCAGTGGTTTTCAAATACTGACTTTCTGCTAGCAAGGGTTGAATTTCACCTAGTATGATCAAGCTTAAAGATAGAATTATGCAGCCAAAATAGAAGGCTAAGAAATCCAGGTATGACATTCAGTTTTAAAGCAAATACTAGAAGCTTACAAAACATGCCCCTTGAGATCAAATAGCAGAGAACTTAAATCCAGAGAGAGCAGGTTTGTATTTTAGATCTCAGTAACAGCAACAGGGGTTTAGAGTGTGATAAAACTTCAGGTTTCTGCTAGTAGTTTAGGATCCTGCAATAAACTTAATTTTTCACTCATCACAGCATAAGATCTCCAGCAGGGAGGTCACAGTGTTCCAGTTAACGTTGCCAGAAGCAGTTAAGCAAACATTACTGGCCTTGCAAACAGGTTATACCCCAACTAAACCTGCTACTTGCTTTGGAAGAGCGTCATGTCACAGCTGCCCTGGCATCCCTGACTGCTCTCTTGCTGCCTGGGGTTTTTGGGAAGGAGCTCCAGCACAGCCAGACCCTAGGCATCAGCTCCAAATAACACAGATGCTAACAGCAATTTCAGTGCTCCAGTTGAATCTGAAAGGGGAAATCAAGCCGACTGTGTTTGAAGAGTTAACCACAGCTCCCCCTTTCTTCTGAAACAGTGCTTGCCATCTCAGTCACTCCCAATCCTCTACTAAAATAGTCTGAAAGGGAGTTACTTCTTGCTTGAATTCCCCTTTTGCACAGAAAATTGTGATTTTTCATTGTAATTTCCAACATATCTCTTCCTTTCTCTGTGCTTAGTTCCTCATCCACCCCTTCCTCCCCAGCACCTCCTTTTCATGTCATCTCTTTTACCAATGGGGAAAACACTGACAATGCCCCCAAAAAACTAAGGGGGAAAGTCCCTCTCCCCATAAGGCAAGAAGTGTTTTGACCTACTTTACCCATTCCCCTGCTCACAGCTGCAAAAGAACCACAGACATCTCGCATTTCTCCTCCTCGGGCACAGCATCACAGCCCCCTCCTTCCTCACTTCTCCCACTCGTCTGGCACTCACACTATAAATGCTAGCCAGTCAAATGCATACCCAGGTTGGCAAGGACTTACAAATTGACAGCTTCATGAATATGTGAGGTTAGTCTTGCCTGTCTCAGCTAAAGCCAGCTGCATCCACCAAGGGATGAAACGCAGCCCCTGGCAGGAGGAAGAAACACTGGGTCAGATGCCTGCATGGATGATAAGCCTTTCCAAGCTAGAGGGCAAATCAGTGGCACATGGGATTCAGGACCACGTAGCTGGTGGGATGGAAACTTTAACCGGCCAATATTGTGTGATGGCCTATCTCATTTGCAATTAAAGGCAGGTATGCAGTGGGGGAGGTGAATTGTTGGCAATTTCTCAAGCCCTTGAAGATGTTCCAGAGCAGACACTCACAAAAAGTCCTAAGACAGGCTGCCCTGCTATCAGGCTGGTGCACAGCAGCCCATAATATCCACAGAGGGAAATACAGCACCAGCACAGCTGTTGTTTGCACATGCACCCTACAAGCAACTCATGCAAATATTCTAGTGCTGCTTGCTCTTTCCTACCTTGCTGGTAATTATCACATCCCAAGAACCACAACATGTCATCAGGACAGTGCACAGACCCAAAGTAACCTGCAAAGCCAGCACTTCCCACCCTAACTTCTTTACACTGTATGTATTGGTTTTGCCTTGTTTCACACTTCACTTAGATGCTCAGCTCAGACCCTAATTATGCTTTGCCAATGGTTAAAGCACCTCTGCTTCTGGGTACAGAAATACTCCCCAGGCCATATTGTAATTGTCTAGGAAACATTACCTGCCTGCCATGACTCCTAGGTGTAGCTTAGCTACTTGAGCTCCTTGTAGCTGGGTTAGATGCATCAGCTCATCTCTCATATGCAGTAACTGCAAATCAAGTAGTGAGGCTGCACTTGAAGATAATTAGAATATAAAGCACCAAAGAGTTTTCTCCATGGCACCTCCCACAGAGAGGGAAAAAACTCCATTTTGTTCATCCCTGACAGCAGTGGGGAGCTGCTGCTTTCTTCACAGCAGGCTCCCAGGGGATCCATTTGCCCTTCCGTGGCACAGCATGCAAAGCAAATCTAAATTAGACATGCTACATGGCATGCAGCCATGTCTCCTGACTACAGAAGAATCAAAGATAGCTATAATCCCAGCGAGGTGGGTTAGAGTCTGCTAATGAATGCTGTGGGGAAGAAATCTGGTCAGATTTGGATGGCTTGAGAGAGACCAGGCAGAGCTCCTAAGGCTGGAGAGGCAGAATGGGACTGATCCAAGGCTTCTCAGGGAAAATCATTGAAGCCCAGGTGGGGTAAGGAGTGAAAATCAGATGAGGGAGGAAAGAAAGCACTGGAGGATGGTGTTCTACCTCCTTTCTCACCTTTCTCCACAGTTCTTGGCCCTGTAATCTCCATGTAACTTAGAACCACCTTCTGAAAGAGAGAACCACTCCTGCTTTTCAGATGGTTCATTGCCTCTCAGTGTTCAAAGCAACTTTTGGCTCCTGGATTTTGTGCCTGGAAGCCCTGGAAGGGTATGGGATGGAATTGGCACAGCTGAGACTATGGACCTAGCTCCAGTAGTGCGGGCAAAGTCCTTCCATTCACTGCTGGCATCCAGCTGCAACAGTCCCAGCCCCAACATCCACAGGACATACTTGTCAAAAAAAAAAAAAAAAGATCTTATTGATTTGGATAGAGAAAGATGACAACTGCATAGCAAAAGCAGATGAAAAGCACTCATTTATGCTGTGCTTTTTATGGGCTTGCAGAGCTGGGAGGACTTCACATACCAGTATGGATTGGTTTGACCAAGAGCAGCAAGGGGTTATAAATGCTCTCTCCAGCAAGCATGTAGAAGCTCAGCCTTTCTCCTTTGTGTCCTGCCCAGTGCCTGCTGGGCCTCTCCTGGGAGCTGCAAGGGAGCTCAGTGTGAAGCAGCTCTCAGTGTGACCCTGGTGGCCACATTGTCCAAGTGGGCACCCAAAACACCAGCCCTCTGCAGTTTTGCTGGAGTGAATTAATCAGCAGCCTCTCCACCACAGTGTTCCACATGTACACCCTGTTCTGAGCCAGCTTTTTCAACATTGGCTCCTGTCTTGCTGAGCAGGGTGGTAACTTATTTTTCTAGTACAGCAAACCAATCTCTTACCACGTTGGTGGCAGTGTGGTGCATGTATGCTCTCAGAGGGCTCCCAAGGACCTACTTTTACACTATTTCTGAAGGTATGATTTTTGTTTAATTTGCTCAGTGTTGAGTTAGGCACCTGAGGCGAACTGGGAAGGGGATCCTCTTGGTTTTGCAGGGAAATACGATGATGTCCCCAGTCTGTGGGACCCTGGCAGGGCTGTTGGTGCTCTAGTAGGGTAGCCAAGCTCCTTCTGGGGTTGCTTCTCATGGGGCTGCAGTGCTTTTGGAGGGGTGCTTGGGAAAAGAGGAGAAGGGTGAGATGTTTTCTGTAACTGGCAGAGTTGCAAATGTACATGTGCAGGAGCACCTGGTCTGCTGTAGAATGTCATTCACAGGATGGGGAGTAAGTGACAGCCTGGTTTAGGTGATGGGGAGGACAGGGAGATGCATGTGTTCTGTCAAGCCTGTCCTGCCCTTGTTGTGTGACAGCAGAGACGTTGCTCACATTACTGTGGTCTGGCTCACTTAGTGATGCTGGGGCAGCGGCTGTCTTTGTACCAGACCTGTTGCAGGGTGAAGCTGACTTTAACCAAGGTCCATGACTGCTGGCCTAGGCGTTATGGAAGCATTCAACTGCACTATGTGCTCTTATTTAAATATCTGCTATGTAATTCAGATGCAGGTTTTTTAAAGTAACTTCTCTCAGGTGAATGACAGCCAGTTAATGAGTTTGTTTGAAAATGTGAGTGCCCACTGCCTCTAGAACAAGCCAGTCAGTGGATGGGTTTCCTGTCCCTCCCTTGCTCACTCCTTACAAGGGAGCAGGCAAGACTTCTCTGCCTTCAGGATGTTACTGCAGGAGGATGTCAGTGTCTAGTTGGCAATGTCGAAGTGTCCTTTGCTCACAGATTCTCCAAAATCCTGCCGTCCTGATGAAAGCCTCCTCTACACTGGCAGAAATATGCTGTTCCCTTCACTGATGTGATGGTACCCTCGGCTCGATTAGTATTTCCCTTCCCCAAGATGGATATCGAATACTTCAACTTCCCTGCTGTTGTGTGAGCTAAGAGCAAGCCCAGGGATCACAGATATGTGAGGCTTTGGGCAGCCTCACACCGGTGGCTTTGTACCTGCTGGGTGAGCACAGAGTCATTATGGGCACTTGTATCTATAGGCAAGATCTGGCTGTTTTCTTTTCCTGGAGGTTTTGGGGGTCTGCTAAGCCTGCTAGTAGAAGCAGGCTCAGATTCGTAAGCACAAGTGTAAGGACTGGTCAGCACAGGAGGATGTGGTATTGTAAAGCCCCCTCCTAGGGAGAAGCTTTGCTAGTCTAAAGACAGTATCTCATTGCAGTTTAGTAGTGAGTTAAATTTCTTGGGTATTTTTAAAGGCTCTTCTTAGTTCCATTTTTTTCAGGAAGCAAATTATTGGGAAGTGTTTATTTAGACTGAGATTTAGGTCTCACCTACAGAAGGATATTTCTGCCAGCCACCTCTTGTTCTTTGCTGTTGCTTCATCTCCAGCAATGATTGCTGGTGGTATGGTTTGCAGTGCCCCAGCAGTTGCATGGGCTTCTGCACCAAAGGTACAGATAATACAGTCAGTGATGAGAAATCATAGAAGGAAATACCTGATGTGAACATCATCTTGTTCTGAGGTGAAGAAATCATAGATATTCAGGGCTTCTGTGCAGGAAGTTTGACTAAACTGATTTCTGCTTTAAAGCTTGTTTTGGGATGCATAAACCAGCAGCAATTTCTTGGAATAGCTCTTATCCAAAGATGGGCACCCTTTCTTGAATGCTTGTGTTTGCTAGAGGTGGGTAAAATGTTTGTTCCTCTGGCAAGATTAGTGTTTTAATCTCACCTTAAGCAATCAAAAAAGACAGACATCAAGTGCTATTCCCTACCAGAGCTTTATTATGAACGGGTATAAAGGCAGGGATGGGAAGGGCTGCTCATATACAAGCTCCCTATCCCTTCTTTCCAGCTGAATTCAGTCCTCTCCTGAAAAGTGTGATAAAGCTCTTAAGCGATCCTTATCCTGAGGGCACTGGGCAAATCCCTTCCTCCAGTCCTTATTTTGATTACTCAGGCTAAGCAAGGATGAAAGGCTTTGCTGAGACATAGTCCAACAGATCACCATTCATCTTGGAGCAAAGCAACACAGATGGAAGCCCAAACCTGCTGCTTCTTCCTAGGACTGTCAGGTTCCTTCCAGGGCCAGACGACAAACTCTCCAGATACCTTTCTCCATATTTCCAGAGACCTTCCCTTGTCTCCCATTACAGAGACCCATCAAGGCTCTCACACCTGCATAATGAATCAACACATGGGCACCCCAATCCTGCTTCTCCCTGTCTCCCCTCCTTTTCCCAGTGTCTCCATTGCCTGCCTTAGACCTCTCAGAGTTGCTCTACAAACTACAGCTCCCTGAGTGTCTTGCTGCCTGAGCAGGTCTGCAAATGAGTGGCTATTTACTGCAGGCATAGCTGAAATGAAGGCACCAAAATCTCCTTATCTGATGAAGCTGCCTGCTAAGCCAACAGTTTCATGGCTACTGGCCAGCACATGTCTCATCAGTACAGTAAGCATGTCAAGCTAGTGAACTCCCAGATGCCAGTGTCATCACAGCAACCCAGCCAGTCGGGTGCCGATCCCATAATCCCACAAAGGGTTTTCTTTGTATCAAACCCAACAAGCCAGATCCAGTGAACCAGGCAGACTTGGCCCTTGGTAGCACAATCTCATGCTTGCAGGGAAGAGCAGGATAAGGCTCAGGGAAAGGGAACAAAGTTGGAAGAGATCTGGAGCAACTTCTGTAGGAAGAATGTCTGGCTGAGCTAGGACTACTCAGCCTGGGAAAGGGTGGCTGAGGGATAGGAGAGAGGTCTGACATCAGGAGTGTCTGGAGAGTATGAACAGAGAATGACTCTCTGCTGTTCTCTTTTGAGTTCAGAATCTAGCCAATGACAAATTAGACCATCATGTGAGAAGTCAGCTAACTAAAGGAGATAGTTCTTGTGTTGGGTGGGAGAACTTCTTGGTAGAGGATACTGTGGAAGCTAGCATCTGACACAGTTTAAGATGGCAACTGGATAAAAATAAAAAAATCCACTGAGGCTTATCAGAAGCAAGAAAGACCCATACTGCAGGAGGCTGGAGGAACATTTTGGGGGAAAATATCATTGGGTGCTTACCCTGGTCTTATACTGTCCCCAAGCATCTGCTGTCAGGCATTGTCAGAAGGCAATAAGCAGAAGGGCAAGTAACAAGCAGGCAGCCAGCAGTTGTGGAGCAGTGGTATACGGAGGGCAAGGAAGCAGGATGAAAAAAAAAAATTGTGGGAAAATCACAGGTGCATCACATTTCTAGTCGCCTTTCATCTGGGAAGACCATAAGCTGCTTTGTGAATTGCTCTGGACAAAAGCAGGGCAGTCCAGCACGTGCCTGTCTGTGTGGCAATGATAACAGATCTGTGATAATGTGGTACTGATCCTGTGAGCACAGCACAGGTAAATAATGTTACTGACAAGTCCCTATGAGGGCAACAATACTAATTCTGTACTTATGGGTCTGAGCTGCAGTTCATCTGTGTGTACAGACCTTTTCCTGCTTGGCTTGTACAACGTGGAGAGGCAATACTAGCAATGCTGAGCCCTTCCTTCTCTCCCTCTCTCAGAGGAACAAGATATCATACAGAAGACCTGTCATGCTTGACTTGCACAGCTTACAGATGCCCTTTTCCAATACCTGGAAGTATGGGATTTTGGCATTAGCCATCCTCCTGCTCCTGGTGGACCTGACCATCTTAACTTGCCAGACGTGTCAGTTCCAGAAACGCAACAGGACTGAAAAAAGTAAGTATTGGGCAACAGTGCTCAGCAGCCACCAGAAGCCTGCATTTCTGCTACCCTTTCAACAAGCGTCTTCCACCCTGGACCAAACACAGGAGCTAAGCAATATCCTCAGCTTTTATGCTTCCAGCTGCCACCATTTCTGTCATAGTCACTCTGTGGTAAGCTGCATGTCCAAGATCTCCATCAAGATGGAGATCCTCATGTCCAAGATCCAAGACAGGTAAGGGAGCAGGTTCCTCTTGTTAAAATTAATTTGGCTCTGTGTGCAAGAAGACAAGAGGTGGGAAACTGGGGCAAGTCACCTCTCCTGGTTGTTACCTGCAAGGGGAAGAAACAAGGCACACATTACAGGACCCTACAAGCACATCCTGCCCATATAGTTGTTGTAGCCTTGCTATAAGCCAGCTGCTTCTTCACTGGGCCAGAGACATAAGCATGGCTTCCTCTGTCCTCTCCAGCCCAACTGTTATCTCATGCCTCAGGTGATGCCAGGCTCACCAGCTCTTCCTCACTGTCCACAGTTCTTCCCAGCCTCCTGCCACCGAGCCTCAGCGACCCCACTCTGCTTGGATGGCTTTTACAAAAGAAAAAATAAAATAAAATAAAATAAAATAAAATAAAATAAAATAAAATAAAATAAAATAAAATAAAATAAAATAAAATAAAATAAAATAAAACAAAACAAATTATCTCTCAGCTGCTTCTTCCTCCTCTTCCCTTCTCAGCTGTGCAAGGTCACAAGCTGTGACCATGGCTTGCCCCACTTCCCTCTTCCAGAAGCATCAGGCCCAAGTGCCATCTAACCACAGCTTGCTAGACTGCTCCAAGATGCATTTTTATTGTAAGCAGGTCACAAGACTGTCCTAGAAAGTCTAAATCATATGGTATTCACATGAGGTGGTCAGTGCTAGCACCTGCATGATGGCAATGTTAACACTGGACCCTTCAGCGGGTCCCACTAACAAGGTCTTGCTGGTGACAACACTGTCCCTGCAGGAAGAGAGGGTGAGCAAGGCCATAGGATCCACTGCCCTCCTACCCATGCCCCAGGTGTTGGGGGAAGAAACACTTCCCACTGAACTGGGATCTTTCCCAGCTGGACTAACCTTTCCCTCCAGGACAGGGATATGCATGAACTAAAGCAAATTTAAGTGTAACACTGTATGACAGCAATGTCTTCATCCACTGCACTAATTTTTGGGGTACCCTATCTAAACATTCTGCTTCCCAGAGACAGAATCCTCAAGGTTTTTTTAAACTCTGGGCTCTCTAAAGGCTTTTGCAAACTACCAAAAATAAATTCCCACTCCAAGACTCTCATCATCATCTCCAAATGTCATCATCTTCAAGCTGGAGGGCACTTACTCAGCTTTTCTTTATTACCACAGACAAGAGATGGCACAGCAAAGGCTGGGTTAGGTTAAAGGCAGAGAACAGTATTTGGGGGAAGAAAACACCTTCTGCGTGACACTGCTAAGCAGAGCAATGCAGATATCAAAGCAAGGACACTGATGCTAAGTCTAGAGCTAAGTCAAGAGCCGTCCTCATTTTCAGAAACCCCACAGGGTCAAATGATGGACTGACTGTCTGGTAGAAAACAAGACCCCAGAACTTGTGGCAAGAAAACATACAAAGAGAGAGACTCTCCAGCTGAAAGGAATGGGGGGAGAAGCAAAGTAGAATAGAATAGAATAGAATAGAATAGAATAGAATAGAATAGAATAGAATAGAACAGAACAGAACACAATATATTTTTATAAAATAAAATATTGCTCTTCCATTTATATCTATGTAATATAAAATATTGCTCTTCCACTTAAACAGAAACTCCTCATGTGTGGTAACAGGGCCATGTGTGCACCAGGACCACACATCTGTCCCTGTCTCCCTGGCAGGACTAGACAGTCACAGAGGCCCACAACAGGGAAGCGGGGAGCAAAGCCCCACTGCCGTGATTTCACAGGTATTGCAGCCCACCCACAGCACCTGTGTGCTCACTTCCTATCCTCCATTGCCCCTCAGCCTCCCAGAGGGTACTAGAATTAGCCTGGGTAAGTTCTGGATGTCAAATTCAGATTTTGACCTCCCATAAATAGGGCTGCTGGGGTGCTTCAGCTGTTCAAGCCACAAGCAAAATACAGTAGATAGGTATCACAGTGTGCAACAGGGAGCTCTGCTCCTGTTCCCAGGTGTGTTAAGGAGAGTTGCAGAGCTTATGAAGTCTGTTGCTGAGGGAAGTGAAAACACTAGCAGAACAATGCCTGGGGAAACTGTCACAAAAACTCTCCTCTCACTTGATCAGACGTTTGACTTCTACTTGCTTCTCTTTTATCTGTCTCTCAATTTTTTTCTGAAAAACAAGCAATTGCAAATCTTTTCTATCCCCTCTCCCCCCCGCCCCCATGACTGAAGAGATCCAGTTTCTTCTCCATCTCCAGCCTGTGTCTCTGTTACTGGATGTGGTTTCCAGTCAAATGAATTCCTCAAGTTCCTGGTGACCTTCCTGCAGCTGGCCAGGGCTCACTGCAAGAGGAGGAAGCCCAGGCACGCAGCCCTGCTGCACAGCACCATGGCAGGGGGCAAGCCAGCTCAGCAACAGGAGAGAGGAGCCAGCACCAAAATACCATCAGCAGCTGCTAAGTACAAAATGGCTATTAGAGGGTTGCAGCTGCTCCTCTCTAACTAAGAGAAGAGCCAAAGCCAGAAAGAAAAGCACAGTGAGAGGGGAGAAAAAAGGCTGAAAGAGAGCCCATCCTGCATGGCCGGGGGTGAGGAAAACAGCTGCTTTGGTGTACTTGCTCTCTTTGTTGCAGCACAGCTGTTGGGCTCTGCTGTGCATTTCACTTACTGTCCAGCCTGAGATTACACATGGCTCCCAAGCGAGGCCAGGCTCTTTCCAGCTTTTTCTTCCCCATGGTCTGAACCGGGACTAGATGCTTGCGCTATGCCAGAGAACTGACCTGCCAGGAGAAGGGAGCGTGCAGGGCGCTGGCAGTACCACACAAGCCCTCACAGGTCCCCTGGCTCTACTGCAAAGGCACCAGGTCTAAACACACCTTCTTCTCTTCCTACTATTGTAGGAACAGGAGGGAAGTTCAACGCTACCAGACTATAAAAGACCCATATCTCTCTGTTCCTCTTGTCCCCATTTGCCTTAGGTGGAGGTGTTATGAACTGAGCTGGACAAGCTGTGCACCTGCCTCATCTCCTTCTCAAGCAGACCGAGGACCCACTCCCGGGGCACACTGAAGTTCTCCCTTCTCTACCACAGAGAGTGATGTGAGCTGCTTTTGAGTAGCCTGGAGGCCCAGGGACTGCCTAGCCACGGGTGTGCTGAGTCTGCCATCTGGGTCTGACCGCTGAGGCAGGTCCTGTCCCACATCCCCGGGCTCCAGTGCATGGTCCAGGACTGGCAAAGCCAGGTGGTGAAGAACTGCAGCAGGCCAGCCTTTGGGGACCACTTTGCTCCCTGCAGGATTCAAAGGTGGAGAAGAGTGCTCTGAAGCTGGAGGCGAGAAGGAGTGCTAGCTCAGTAGACATAATGAAGGGTGTCTTGGCCAGAGAAGAAATATGTAATGACTTTCTGGAGATGTCTCCTTCTCTTAGCTCTCTAAGGAACATAGAGGGGGTTAGTCACCAGGTCCTCTCAGCCAGCCGGGAGGTTGGTGTTTGGCAACATGAATAAGACCAAGATTGCCAATTACCATCATCAGCAGCCAGAAGGGTCAGAAAGCCTAGAACTGCTAAAACACTTTCGTTTTCAAAGGGTGCCCTATTAATTTCTTGGCATTTTATATTTGGGCTCTGCACTATTGATGTAGGGAGGGATTTGATTTCCCTGAAATCTGTGTTGCCTGATGCTCGATGTTCTCCCGTGCTTTGCCACAGGCATTCCCTGTGGAAATGTGCTTGGATGTACAGTCCTGCAGCAGGATGTGGCATAGAAACTGAGGCCTGGGGTAAATGCGTGGTGCTGCAGTGAGTGAGCTGAGGGATATCATACAATGCAGGGAGAGCAGAGCTAGCTCTAATGGAGCTAATATGGTGAGCAGAAGCAGCCTACAACTACTGTCAGACTCTTTTCCCTAACTCTTTGTTATGCTCATGTGGCTGCTTCTGACTTGCCTCATTTACTGCTGGTTTGGGTCTAGCTGCAGATGTACCTGTGAATGCCCAGGGATTTTAAATGTACACCATACCCTGGCAACAGATAGCTGTGAGACATCCTCTAGACTGGGATGGATTTGAAATGTGTGCTGAGGGGACAGCAGTGAAGACATTACTGGTGAAATCCACAGCAGACAGGTTATTTTCCAACCAACTATTCCCTGCAAATGATCTGTAGACACCACAAGCCAGCAGTTAGAAAAGGTATGAAGCTGAAGTCTTTGTACTTTGAACCCCTTGCCGCATTATACCATGGTGCCCAGGAGCTCAGCTGGAGGCAGAGGGAAGTGGATCACCCAGAAATCTGGAGTTGCACCATGTCCTGGTTTCGGATGGGATAGGGTTAATTTTCTTCCTAGTAGCTGGCATAGTGCTGTGTTTTGGATTTAGTTTGAGAATAACATTGATAACACACTGATGTTTTAGTTGTTGCTAAGTAGTGTTTACACTAGTCAAGGACTTTTCAACTTCTCATCCCCTGCTGGTGAGAAGCTGGGAGGGGGCACAGCCAGGATAGTTGACCCAAACTGGCCAAACAGATATTCCACACCATATGACGTCATGTCCAGTATATAAGCTGGGGAGAGTTGGCTGGGGGACAGCGATCGCTGCTCAGGGACTGGCTGGGCATTGGTCAGCAGGTGGTGAGCAATTGCGTTGTGGATCACCTGCTTTGTATATTATTATTGTTATTATTACTATTATTATTATTACTACTATTATTTTACTTTATTTCAATTATTAAACTGTTCTTATCTCAACACACAAGTTTTCTCACTTTTACTCTTCTGATTCTCTCCCCCATCCCACCGGGGCAGGGGGAGTAAGTGAGCAGTTGTGTGGTGCTTAGTTGCTGACTAGGGTTAAGCCACAACACACCAACAGCAGGATAAAGACAAACCAGTACTGCAGAGTTGGTACAAACTCACAGGTCTCAAGGAGTTAGACAGAGGTGTAACCAACCAGAGATAGATGGCTTTTAATGGTCTCTGGCAGGTTTTCATCCCTCCTAGGAGCAGCCAGCAATTACTATTTCAAAAGACATCGGTGAACTAGATGGCTTATAGGTCTGAACCTGAACGGTGATTCCCGCGTGTTGCTACAGATCTCGTGTTCCTTGACAAGTGTCCAGTTGCACATTACTTCAAAGCCCCTTTGATTTGGTCATGAAGTTTTCCTGTGGTAGCAAGCAGCAAAGCCGGGGAGCTTAGTCCAGATGTGAGAAATGGAGGCATGCTGGAGAGCCACATGCTGGAGAAACAGCTGTGGAGAGGGAACACAAAGAGGGGACTGAAGCCATGTGCAGGCAGATGCAGTGATGGCCCCAAGCTGCCATGAAGCAAGTGTGGGCAGCTGGCAGAGGACATGCCCTTGTGCAAGGGGATTCTAGCACCCACCCATTCCTCCAGCCAGCCCAGGCAGGGAGCGAACCTTGCACAGAGGAAGGGCAGGACTCAGCAAGATCAGAGGGGCCATGGTCTTCACATAGCCTGTTCAAGCTGGTCTGAGAAAGGGGACAGGGCGACATAATGCCACATGATGTTCCAGCAGTCAGATGTTCAAGAGCAGTAGGGTGTTAGCAGAGGTGGAAGCATAGCAGAAGAGTTTTTTCAGGTGATACCACTGAAAGAAAGCATCTGAATTTTAATCCTTGGCATGGGCCACCTTTGCTATCATGACAGCACAATCCTGACTCCCCCAAAAGCCCATGGGTAAGAATGAAAACATGGAAACAGGCCCTAAAGACAGGTAGCTCCCCTTGAATGAGGTTCAGCTGTAGTCCGTGTGGATGCACTTGTGGCACAGCTCCATCCTGCACCTCACCCCCATGGATACGCTTTTTCCCTCTCTCCCAGAGATTCAACAGTTCAACAAATTCTCCAGAAACGCTGCGCTGGGGGAAGTCAGGGTCACCCTGAGTGAGCTAAAGGCCTCCCAAAGCTTGGTTTTACGTGAAGAGCTGCAGAAGACTACAAAGGTAATGATTCTATCACATGGCCTTGCCCTGTGTGCCCACACAGTGGCCAGGAAGCTGCATGTCAATACAGCCATCCCTTCATTTTATTAATGAAAAATCCCCACCCTGCATCCTTGGGGACCATCTGTGTGATATTCATGGTAGCAGATCCCTTCTGCTCCCAGCACGCTTCTCAGGTAGGGTCTGCAGGAAGACAGGGCTTTACGGGGATGGAGTTTGAAATTGCATCTTAAAGGTAAGATCTCCAGGGAAGGATGAAGGCATATTGATGACCAAGCTTGTGTTGCAGCACCTTCTCCCTTCTCCACCCACAGAGACAAGAATTCACTGTACATTACACTGGTGGCCATCTGGTTTGCTTAAAGAGACTGATGGCCCAAAACAAAGACTTGTGATGTGTTCCAATAAGGAATTAACAGCAAGTTCAAAATGTTAGAGGTGTATTTCAAGTGGTTGCTAATGACAGTAGTGTATTCTATAACAGAGAACAAGTGGCATCTCAAGTCCAGCAACCTGAACAACTAACTGTTTGTAAGAAACATGTATTCATTCCTTATACATGGGAAGTTGATGTAAAATGTAAGCAACATGAACTTAATTCCAGACCTAGCTCTCGTAGTACCCTAACATGGCAAAGTCTATAGTGGGGCTGTGGGGCTTCCTGTGGCCCTCCGAAAAAAATACCATGGTGCCATAAGAATTCATACTTCAATACCATAAAATTAGCACAGATGCACATGGATGTAGTCTGCGCTGTACTACCTCATGCAGTCATGCCTGATTTGACTCAAAACTTGAAGACACCCTCATATCCAGGTTATTCAGACACAGGAGAACAAGGAATCTTCCATTCCTCCCTCGGAGAAAGGGAAACTGCCATGCCAAACAAATAAAAAGCAGATGCTGGCAATTTTTAAAAAACTAAAATTCAGTTCCAAGAAAAACACTGAAGAGCAGGATATGGCCAGCATGCTGTGGTGGGCCTGCAGTCTCTGTTGCTGCGGCCCCAAGAGCACACTCATGAGCTGCAGGAAGCTTGACATGTGGCCTTGGCAGCTGCAGAGGTTGTTGCACTGGATGTCTGCTCACCACATGCCCATATGCCTTTCACAGGACATTGTGGGAGAAGTGCTTTCATCACTAACATGCCTTCCCATCTCTCAGAGGATAGAGGTCGGCCTGCTCAAGGCAAAAACTACATCCCCTTGAAGCACTGCAGACAAGCTTAAGGGTTTTGTATCTGGTATTGTTGCTGCTTCAGTCTTTATTCTGCTGCCTGCTACCTTTATCTTACCCACCCAGAGGGATAGGGAGGTGTCGGAGAGAAAGGCCCCTTGCATGCCCATCGCACCCCAACAAGCACTGCTGAATCAGACCACAAGTCTGTCGAGCCTAGTGACTGTCTCTGACAGAGGACAAAGTAGTATGGAAGGAAGACAGGTGTACTCACCCTGCCTCTTCCAATTCATGGCATAGAGATTTCCTGAGCTGGGGTTGGCTTCTGTGTATTTAGAATTTCTCCTCCCTGCACTCCTTCGGTCTCCCCTAGAGCCCATACCAACATTTAACATTCACAGTACGCTGTGGCAGGGACTTCCACACCAAACGACACTTCTGTGAAGAACCACCAATGCTGGTAGCATTGATCTTGCTGCCTCCATCTGCTGCTCACAAGAAAGCTGCTGCACTGATGTTAGATCCCATGAGTTTTGACATGGGAGCTGCTTTTGTTGGCTCATCACGCTAATGAACATCCAGATACTTCCCTCAGGCAATGCCTTCCACTCCTCTTCCCTCTATCACAGGACTTGAATCCCATTTCTCTGCTCTGCAGAGACCTGAAGACCAAACTTCATCACAGTCCTGTTGCCTTCAGTATAGAGCAAATTTAGTTTTCCTCTTGAGGATGCCCTGGGGTGGGGGCAGTGCAGAGATGCTACAGTGCTCCTTGGGGATGTAACCAGAGCATCACTATCATCCTTCAGTCTCCACTGATGAGATGGCCCTCTGAGGCCATGGACACATGAGAGCAGCCTTAGAGAGGGAGAGCAGCCTTATCTGCGTTGCAGATAAGCTGTAGACAGCTCCCTGCCCTGAGAAGGCCGAGGTAAAGCCATCTTTTTCTCCTGTAACCCAACATTTGATGCACAGCACAACAAAGCTTCAAATTTTGGACCCTTGTCTTATGTGGGTTTCTCCCCTGCACCATCCAGCTAGTTGGAGGAATGGAGGGAGGGAAAGATCCAGCCATTTTCCTTCTGTAGTGCTCAACATGTAAACAGCAAGAAGTAGGCAGCCCTTTCTCTTGCCTCACTTTATGTCCTGCTCTCTCTCTTAAGTTGTATGTCCACAGTTTCGCCTTGGGACTGGGAGAAGCACAGCAGACTTTGAATTCTTGAGCTGGTCTCTCCTTGGCTGAACTCTTCCCACAGCCTTAAGTACTCAAAAGATCTCATCTGTACCTCTAAAGCCACGGTTTTCCATTTTGCTAATTAAATATAGGCAAAGCAATTGCAAAGGCTCCTCTGTTGTTTTTTTTCTGAGCTTTGCTGCAGGTGTTGGATTTAGCATAAGCCCTTACAGGGCTAATAGGAGTAAATCCTTTCCTCCATCACCCTGTTTCTACTAACTTCAGAGCTTGTTCCACAACTACAGAGACTACTCTGAGGTAGTCCTTGTTAAATCATGCTCTACTGTTATAGGATGGTGAGGTCCTACTAGGTCCTACTAGCTATGTACCTACCAAGATGTGATTGCCTTGGCCAAGTGGTCTGATTTCCAGCAGTACTGAAGCCAGGACAAGCTTTGCTACTAGCTTTGAGAAATGTGGGATCAAGCCTGAATGGTTGCAATATTCATCTCTAATCAACAGACAGCCCTTTTCCACCATGTCTACCTTATGCAATATTATGTCTATATTTGAAATGCCCAGCTCTGGGACAGAGATAGATACCCCAATATTTCATTTCTCCTTTCTCTTCCCCACCCCAGATGTATGCGTGAGGATAGATGTTTCCTGCAGATGCAACAGAAAAAACACCAGAAGTCCAGGCCACGGGCCCACACACTGGTCATCATCTTCACATGCCTCTTCCACATGCCTGAGCCTCCAGCATGGGACTGCACGGTCCTTGTCTCCATTATGAAGTGCACTCAGACCCCAGGCATCTCACTGGACAGGCCACCCTGGGGAAGAGAAGAGTGAGCGAAGGAGCTGACAGCTGGGACTTCATTATAAAGTCCATCCAGCAGCTGGTAGCTAAATGGCATAGAATCATAGAATGCTTTGGGTTGGAAGGGACCTTTAGAGGTCATCTAGCCCACCCCGCCTGCAATAAGCAGGGACAGCTTTAACTAGATCAGGTTGCTCAGAGCCCCATCCAACCTGACCTCTGGTCTTCTGCAGCAGTTGCACATGGTGAATCTGGCCAGGTTTTCTTTCATGAAGACAAGCCAAGGCAGCACTTACAGTGGGTGTATCTAAAAAAAAGATGGATCAGAGGCTGAAATTCTTGTTCCTTAAGACATGAACAGAGGTAACAATCTTTTGGCTTTCTCCCACTCCTTGCTGCTGCTCCTGGTAGGGAAAGGGTTTTTCATCTTTGCTGATCCCATGCCATCTTTATGATAGCATCAGGGTTTCAGCAGTGCCTTGAGCTGGAGGTTTGTACCTATGGAATGAAATAGAGCCTGCCCTGAAGTGCTCAGTATGAATAGACAAGAGGAAAAAGGGATGGGAACGAGGAGGAGTCAATGATCCTACTTATGAGATAGAAAAGCACTAAAAGGTTAATTAATTTGTCTAAGCTCAGATGAGAAAAGTAGCTGGGAGCTTGAATTTGTATTGAGATCCTCTCCAGCACCTCAGAAAGCTGTCACCATTTTTTTCCTAGTAGCCTCCCAGGCTTGGCTTATTAGGACTTCCAAGTTTGTTACAGAAAGAGTGAAAACAGAGGACATGGGGCTACTGGAGTGAAACTGTCTCAGTGTGAGCACCACTGTGCTTGCACAGCACAGGTTGATAATGGGAAAGTACCACCCATCCCCACTCCAAGACACCAGCCAGGGGCTTTCACTGGCAGTACAGCCATCCCAAAACTGAAGACAGACAGCTCTTCTCACACTGTGGGCACAAGGGTAATGTGTCATCTCTGACCTCTGTGCAAAGGCAACTTCTTGTGCTGCTTGGGAAGAGCCATCTCCCTCCAGGGAAGGATGCTGCTCCCTGCACCCGGGAGGGTGGCTGCTGCACTGGAAGGGCAAGCACCAGGCAGCACTGCCAAGGTGACCACAGCTGCGGGGGCTCTGCCCTGGCTCAATGTCTAAACACAGGGAACACCAAAATGAGACACATCAGCCATCTGCCCACCTCATGTCATCCTTCTGCCACAGGAACCTCTGATGGAGGCTGGAGAAGGGCTGGAGCTGGAGCTGCCTCCCCATCCTCCTTCTCCCCACTCCAGCTGGATCTAACAACACAAGTGTTTCCTGCACCCTGAAGTTGGGAATTTAATATACCTGCTGACATTTTTACTGCCATTAATTCTAACGAATCTGGATATTCTTGCTGTCCATATCCATTTAGTCTTTTTCTGAATCTTGTATTTTGGCCTTTGGGAATTCCTGGGGGTACGTTCATTGCATGTCATAGGGGAAAATAAAGAAAAAATGATATTTCACAGCTTAAAATTTCCTTTCACCTGTGTCCCTGTCCTGGTCTGACAAGAGGGACCCATTTATCATTTCCTATAGTCCCAGCATGTCTTCTGACTGATTTCCCAGGCTTTCAAAGTGGCAAATTCCCTCACATAAGAGCCAGCCTCTGCCTCACCCGCAGGCAGGTGTGGGTTGGAACTCCAGTTTTCCTTTGTTTTACATTTCTTCTTAGTGGCACTGCTTAAAAATCCTGCCCCTCTGCTCCAGTCACATGGCATGTAAGGTCTCACCTTCTGAGAAATCTGTTAAATACGTGGATGGGTTTTGCGTGGAGTACAAAAAAAAAAAAAAAAAAAAAAAGTTATTTAGGTCACAAAGGCTTATGTTGGTGTGGGAAGCAAGTGAAAGAAGGCCAGTAGAAAAGGGGAGGGAGGAGGAGGTACTGGTGTTGAAATGGGTGCTCCTGCAGCCATCACCACCTTAGCACAGCTCCTCTCGTGTTTTCTTGCCCTACAAAATGTCTTGGGTTGCAACACATATCTGACTCCTTGGTCATGTGAAGGCAGGAGGGATGAAGCTTGGAGGAGAAAGGCTGGAGGAAGGCTGTGATGCACTGCAGGCTGGCAGGGATATTCAAGTTGGGATGAGGTGTCCCAGAGAGGCCAGTATTCAACTATCCAAGGTGCAAAGCCCAGGCAGGGCCGTAGGCGTGGATGACTACTCAGGGGTGCTTGCAGGTGGACAGGATAGTGACTCCTGGTGGAAGCTCTCCTGGTAAACAGCATTGCAGAGCTGCAAGGAGATAACAGAACAGAGTTGCTGTTTTTGTCAGCCTCTGTCCTCCCCTCCCTGCAGAGGCCAAGCATGGTTTGGTTGGGTTTGGGGTCTCCTTCCCTTCACCCATGACCATCTTCAGGCCTTCCAGGCTTTGATCTCCAAAGTGGTCCAGAAACAGCAGCTGCAGCATCCCTTTTCTGACACAGGACACCTATTGCCCTGACTGCTACCACACCTGGGGCAGAGGCTTTCTTTGGCCTCTTTGGGGATGCACCAATCACTCATGACTTCTGCAGTGGACGATTTTCCTCTCCCAAACACCATATATTGAATTTCATTTGAAGTCAGCCAGGCCCTTTGCTGTGCAGCCTTTGCATGAGAGCGCATAGGCAACAGGTCTGACTCCAGATGGAGCCAAGCAATGCTGAGTTGAGGAAGAAAAAGGTGGCTTATAAATAAATACAGAGTATTTATATATAAATATATAGTTATAATATATATTAATAAATAAGTACAAAATATTTAAATAAATAAATATGTACAGGAGTGCAGACAGGTGGGCAAATAGCTCTGCAAATCCTACCAGAAAAATATCACTAGAGCAAAGTGCTATCAAACCACAGAGCCATACCTTCATTTCCTTCTCATGCAGATTTCCTCATCTCAAGGCAAACGTGCAGAGAAGAAGCCAGCCCCTGGCTTACAGGTGAACATGCTGCTCAGGAGACAGTTATTCCACCCTCAATATAATGAGTCAGGGTGTTTATACATTTAAACTATTAAGATAATTTTACTCCTCCCTCAAACTCTCAAAGCTTCTCTAATTAGCCTCCGGGAACTTTAGGTTTGGAGCTATTAACGTGAATTGGAGATGCATTTCCATGCAATTGCTTGTCCTGGTTGTTGGCCAAGTTCAACTGGTTTAGGTGTGCCTGGGATAGGGATAGCTGTGAAAGTTAACTGCAGGCTCAAGTCCTTACGCAGCTTCTCCTGCCTACCTGTAGTAACTACAGGCCATGGTGTTCTTCGGGTTGTAAAGCAGAATACCCTACTGAAGTAGTGCAAAAAAGTTTCAGTGACCCACACAGTGACTGGGAACAGCCCAAAGGTGGCACCAGCACAGAACAGAAACGTGAAGGGGCTTGCATTTTACCTGGGTGGCTTCAGTGAGAGGTCTTAATTACCTGGGATTGTTCCTTGTTCTTTCCACGGTTTGTGCTGCTTCTTCCGAGCTCCTCTCCTGGCTTTGTAATGCCAGGCTCTCATGCAGGTTCCAGCAGGTTTGCCACAAGTCACTGCACAGCAGCTTTGCTGGAGCCAGGCTGGTTTAGTGCAGCACAGGATCTGGCCCAGAAGTCCCGGTGCAAGTTCAGCTTGGGACAAGCAGCAGCCCCCAGCACCACTGGGGTTTCCCCCAACAGGCATCATGCACTGCAATGAAGACAAGCTCTCCCCTGTGCACGGCTGGGATGGAGGGGCTGAAGAAGGGGGATTTCTCTCCTTGAACCCAGAGGAGTTTGCACTTGAGGACAGCCACTTCCGGCATATGGTTGTGTGCACATAGCTGCAGCTCGCTTGTGTTGCATGGTGGAGCATGAGGGGGCAGATGGGGAATCAGGATGTGGTCCTCCCCACCATGTGTAGCCCCTGTAGTGCCTGTGGGACAACAGTGTCACATGCTTTGCTTTTCTGTTATAAACAGGCCTGGAAGCACCTTCTTTAATTAATGTTTGGGTAGCCCTAGCAAAACACCATATAAATGGACTTGAAGCAACACATCCAGTGTTGTCCAAGCACACCCGGACACCAAAGTACTCAGGTCCCGTTTGGTCTACACTCAGAGCTGGACATGTTAGACCTCCCCAGGCTACAGCAGATTTGAGATTCACCTCTGGAGACAAATTTCAGGGCCCAACCACTTCAGCATTTAGCTTCAAGTCCCCTAAGCCACTATTTCCAGTGCAGTTCTGCCATTCAGCTGGTGGGAAGGACTCTGAAGGCAGTCAGGCTGTGCCACTAAATGCTTTGAGAGCTCTGGCATCCAAGTCTTGGTCCTGGTCAGGAGAGTCTGCAACCAAGGCTTGGCTGTTGGGAGCAAAAATTTAGATGATCACGAATTTACCCCCATTGAACAGCACCTTCCTTCAGCCACTGGCCAGGCAAAAGTAATTTCAGAGGTGCTGGCAGCCAGTCCCGGGTACATGTGTGCAGGGCTGAGCAGCCTTGAATCGGCTCAGCTTGTTAATCCGCCCACACATGCCATGTGTCTCCTCTCCAGGAGCTCCCAGCTGCTTGAGTGCCTGGCAAACCTCTCATGTCCACACTTCCCTCCCTTCTCCTCTCTAAGCACCTGCTTTCTGCAGCAAGGGAGGGAGCAGACACCTGCCTTCCCTGCTGTCCCAATCTTCATGGAGTGCAAGTCCTGCTCCCCAGACTTGTCTCTCCAGTTGAAAGCAAGAGACAAAAGGGATCTGCCCCGAGCATGTGCCATGCATCAAGCCCAAGCATCTCCCTTGCCATTCCCATGCTCCCCGCACTGCTGGACCTTTGCCAGGCCTCTCATGCTGTCCCACCAAGACCCCAAAGGCATTCCTGACCATGCACCTTACAACACACATGGGCCCTTTGGGTGAGCAAAAGCCACCCAAAAGCTCACCCAAACATGAGCCTTTCGTCCCCCGCCTGCAGCAGCCAGCCTGGTGGCAGCACTCCCTGCCTGTGCCGCCCCCAACTGGACCTCCTGGGGTCCCCTCCCCCTGGCCTGTGCAGCTGTGTCCTTTGGGACAGTGGCAGCTGCTGGGGCAGGGAGTGGGGATCTTGCGAAGTGCAATTTGTGACAGGCTGTCATGGGAAGGAGTCCAAAATGCTGAGACTCACCCTGCTTGCCTGCCTCCAGACCCCCAGCTACTCCCCCCAGCAGGGGTGGGCATCTTCAGGAGCAGTTCAAACCTCCCAAGGGCCAAGCCAGATCTGGATGGTGCCTCTCCCTCACTGTTGACTGGAAAAAATCAAATCTAGGATGATGCTAATCCTAGTGAGCATCATTGTGATGATGCTCTGGTGCAGCCATGTTTGTTGGTGAGGTGAAACAGCCCACCCACCTGTCCCACTACTTCCTCCTCTCCCTGCATGCTAGTGGCTGCTGCTAGTAAAACCAGTAGCTATGGCTTCCCTGGAAAAAACAAGCATGTGATTTTTTCTAATCTGGCACAGTCAAAGCCGTCCTGATAAGAACAATCCCTCATTGTGAGTGTTCGTGAGGACCTTGGACAGAAACTGCTGCCCCTGCTGACCCTCCCCAGCAGTGCCAACAGAGCCCCACTCCTTCAGAAAACCCAAGGATCTTGCCCAAACCTTGCCTCCAGCATGCAGGACCTGATACTGGGCAACACCTCCCACCCAAACTGGGGTCCCAGAGCAAGATTAAACCATCACATCCATTAGGAGGAAAAGCAGGGAGTCAGAAAATGCCCCTGACCATGCCTGCCCCACACCCAGATGCATACACCCCATACTCACCTGCTCTGCACTGGGTTATGATCCCTCTGGGAGCTTCTCCATGTATTTTAGGATTTTTCTGTGCTTGCAAGGAGAGAAGTAGTGTGTGCTTGGGCCAGGTCCATGACTGCTTTCTCATCTGATGTCACACCACTGCCATACAGTTCCTCATCCAGTTCCATCAGGCAGTGGCGGTCCACGGCCCTCATCCAGGCAACAAAAGCAGGGGGTTGTACCAACAGGCAGCAGTAAGAAATTGTGCTTCTTTCCCCCTGTATTTACCACACACTCACATAAACAAAGAGCAAATATGTGTTTAAAAAACTAAACTGCAGGGAGCCAGCAGGGGACCAGGTGGCATCTCTGTGTCACTGTGTCAGCTCTCAGAGAGCCTGTGGCAGCATCACCAAGATGACAGCCATCTGAAGGAGGAGCGGTCAGTCCCCCGTGAAAGCAGAACAGCAGGATCAGAGACCATGAGCCTCCAAGGTCTGCTTGGCTCTAGATAAGCATCCCACTCACCACTTAACCTCCTTTTCCAAGGCTCTCATTACCAAATCTAAGTGGCTTCATGACTGATTTAACTTTTCCAACAAACTAGCTGGAAGGCAAATGTTATCTCATGCAAGAGATAAGGACACATTGACCAAAATCACACAGAAAGTCTGTTATAAAAGAAGGAAGAGAATTTAAACCTGCAGAGCCCTTGTTTTGCTCGTTAGTCACAGACAGAGGCTTTACTCCATGTGGGAGTGCAGCTGAACCCCATACAAGCCATTTCTCACCTAGGAGCCTGTTAGGAAACCATCTTGTCTAACCACCCTGTAGCTGTGGCAGAAATGAGAAGATGAAGGTTGGTACCTGGTAGTAGTGTAATGTGATTAAACTGAGTTTTTAAAAAAAAAACAGGAGGTTGGGAGAGTGGAGGGGGGATAAAAGGCAATTGCATCCCATGGAGAAACAGAAGTCTGAGTTTCTTACGCCTCTGGGATTTGGTGCAGGGGCCAAAGGCAATGTATTTGATCCACCTTGCTTTGTCTGTAGCCCCACTCCCTGCATACCGGCCAGCATGAAAGCTGATGAGAGCTGAAGGTCAGCTTTTCCCTGCTGAAAATCTGTTGGTGCCTCATGAGCATCCCCCTGCGAGCTGAGCCTGGCTTTCGGTCCCAGCAGCAGCTTCCTTTTCCGGCTGACGCAGGGGAAGCCCAGTGCCCCGTGACTGCTGGCACCCCTCCAGCTGCCGCTGCTTGGCACTTTCTGGCTGCAGGAGCACAGTGGAGGTTGAACAAATACAACATATCCTCTGGCCGGAGGGGAGGAATTCCTGACCCAAATGTATGCACCATCCAACTTGTGGCTTGAGCAATATCTTGCTGCAGTCATGACGGGAATAATGACGTGGCAGGAAAAACCACGCTGGAAACAAGGTGCGTGTGTGGGGGATGAGGCGGGGAGAGGAAGAAGCAGTGTAAGCAAAAGGAGGAAATGTTACCACAAGCCAAATGAGACCCCAGAGAGAGGTCTCCTTCAGGTACCGGTGATACGGCCAAACACTTCAATTTGTTCTTTGAAGAGAAATAAAGACACTGGTTCACTCAGCCCATGGCCCAAAGAGCCTTGGGAATGAACCCTTCTGTTGCCCTCCCCTGGAGCCAGCCCTGGTCCTACAGGGATGGTTTTGCCATCCAAACACAGCTGGGCAAGAGCAAGAGAAAAAATGAAACCTGCTGCATGCTTTTTTGGTGCCCCAGCAGTTGAAGACCCAATCGGACATCTTAAAGGAACCTAATCTGCCCCAAACCCTGCCTACACCCCGGAAAACTCAAGCCTCGCTGGAGTGGCAAGTTTGGGCATCTGAACCCCACAATTCTTGTTTTTAAGTATCTGGCACAGACACAAAAAGCATCTGTGGTCCAGGCAACCTACTTTTGTAATGTCTTTTTAATAGTATAGAGACTTTCCAGTCTGTAAAGGGAGGCCTAGAGAGACACCATGGAGCTGGCTGGGGCTCCGGCCCCAACGCACTGGGAAGATAACCCAGTGCCTAGCTTCAAAGCTGAGTGTTGGCTTGGAGACAGACCCTTGTGGTCTCCAGACAATTACAGCACTATGAGCTAAAAATAAGAGCTCTGCCCTCACCAGAGCAACCCCATGAGCAGAGCAGGTAAGGAGGGGAAAAGTGCTTTTAAAAGCTTTAGCCAATTTTGTGAATTGAATGACAACTGAGTTTCTCACCCATGGGACAGGTCTGGGTTACATGGGCAGAGTTCTGTGGGGTAGCTTGCACCTTTTCTGCACACAATGTACACCGCTGGGCACAGGGCTCCTACTGGATTCACTCTCTCCCACCCCAGCTCCAGCAGCTCAGCAACCCTAATAGATGTTGAGTTTCTCTTATTCTCACTCAAAAGAAGCCTGCAAATGTTTCTCAGAGCCTTATCTCCAAGGGCAGCAATGTAACACTTTTTTTTTTTTTTAAATTTAAGCAAGATTGACAGCTGGAAAAATACATTTAAGTGAGCATTAAGAGGTATTGATAAGAAGAGTCCTGGAATTAATTCAGCTGGTACAGACTGCAGCGTGCCCTGTGTGTAGACAGGGTTCATGTTATATGAACAGCTGTGGATAGGATGCAAACCTCTCCAGCCCCAAAGTGTGAAATACTTTGAGAGCGCAGCTAGTCGAAAAACTGAATCGCTGCAGCTCAAACACCAACTAGCCAGCGGGACATATTCCAGAGCATTTGCTTAACAGTACCATGAGCTTTTTAACTAGAATAAATCTTTGCCTGTAAATTAAAAAAAAAAAAGCACAAAACATATTGGTTCTGTGTCTGTACTGCTGTTTAGCAGAACGGCAACCCTCCAGAGCCTGGGCAGCAGAAAGCTTTCAAGCAGACAGAGCAATATCATTTGTTCTGGATTTCCCTTTCCAATAAACCCTCCCTAGTAAACTCCTTCTGGGAAAGGGAGATCTTGGTCTCTGACTGCATTCTGACCTTCCCAGCATCCATTTTGACAATGTTGCTCCAAGATTAGTCTTAAATTCACCCTTTAATTTCACATGGGCTGACAAGGAAACCCATTAGGTGATGGCTTTGGCTCTCTTCTGGTCAGGGCCAGACTTCTTTTCAGGAGAAGAAGTTGTCCCTTTGCAATATTTTATAAAATAAGGTCGCCTTTCCTATCACCACAACTCCCGTTTTTAAAAACAAGGAGAAAGGCTTCTCCCATTCCCCCTAACCAGGAAAGAAATGGGAAAACATGCTCCCCAGAAGACATCATCAAAACAGACAAAAATTGTTTTCCTGAAGCATTTGGATAATGGAGAAATGTTTCAAAAGCCCTTCCATGCCTAAGGAGTTTCTAAAACACAAACCAAAATAAAATCCAGCTGCCAAATTCAGACTACCTAGTAGTCTGCCCAAATCCCCACCGATTGTAAAATACCCTTTTGTAAAATACATTTTACTCTGTAGAATCACTTGGTGCTCACCATCACACAGCTGAAAGTCTCTGCTCAAGAACTGAGTGTTTTAGACCTGCTCTGGACCCAGCTCCACGATTCAGCTCAGCCTAGAGCTGATCTGCCACATGCTTCACACTCTCCCATTGCTCAAGAGGCAATCAAGCAGTGATGTTCCCATCTGGTTAAACTAGTTTGCAGTGGAAATGCAAGCCCCAGCTGCATCCCAGTCAGCCTCACGCTCCCAGCTATGTAAAGAACTTTACTTATGTTTTTAGAAATTTAGGGCTTGAGGAGAAATTATAGAAAAATAACCTTCCCCTTCTGAGTGACATCCTCATCTTCTGTGTTAGAAATCCCACACAAAGCACAACTGGCCTTTACGTGAACTGCCTGTTCCTGCGGCATTCTTCAGGGACGATGTAGGGAAAACCACTGAATTCACTCCCAGTGACCTGAAAGCAGCCAGGGGTTGTACACAGAGCTTAAGCCCAAAGGTTCCTTTGGGGAAGGAGCAGAGTCAGGATAGGCAAAGCTATGTTGCAATTTCTGGGACAAAAAAATGTAAATAAGCATTGACCCACTGAACTCCAGGTACAACAACGGGATAAACCAAGTAGGAACACTGAGCTCTACTAGATCCTGAGTCCTGCTCCCTCAGGTTAGGTTTTGGTGAGCACCAGTTACAGCTATTAAAATAGCTTCTTTAAGCACCGTCATCCACTGCTGCTTCAGCTGGAAGCATACCAAGCTCCACAGGATCATCTCTAGACTCCACTGACTCACTGGAGACAGGCTTTTAAAGACCACGCTTCCTACATCTCCTGCCCAGTGCCTTTGCAACTTTACACATGTATCTTGAGCCCAACACATTATGCTTCTCAGAGGTCAGAAAGCTTGTACTTGCAGAGCATTCAATTTTGCCAGAGACTATACAGTGATGCAATACTAGCAGCTTTCCCAAATAAAGCTAGTTCCATGTGTGCACGTTGCCAAGTTTATGCTGTTCTACATTGCACAGTTCAGAGATGACTTAGACTTGACATGAGAGGTCTAATACCTGACATGAGAAAAGCGTAAGGAACTCAAGGCAGGGTGAACTTGCTTGTTGTGCTGAAGGCAGTGGTGCTAAAATGTGTGTGCTGCCCCGTACAAACCCGTACTGGAAATGGAGATGAGTTCAACTGAAAAAGCTACACCCAGAGACTTCAACTCACAGGTGAACACTGAAAGCTCAAGTCTCTCCCACATGTGAAGATAAAAAGGGAACATTATCAGGAAGTCTGAGATCCGAGATACAAACTTTTTGCAACTGTTAAACATTTCAGTGGGAGACTGTACTTTTGTTAGTTCCTCTGGATTCTGTATTACCAAATCTAGCAGCAAGTGAAAGCAAGAAGCCTAGTTTGGGTGTCTGAAGACAGTGAGGATGCTGGTGTCCCCTTCCTCAGGGCATTCCTGCCTAGAGAATCTTTGCTTGAGTTCCCCACTCCAGCATTGCAGGTTCATTTGAAACCACTCTCTTTTGTTGCCAGCTCTTGCACAGTGCAAAGCTCAAAGGCTGGGAGGCTGCAAGCCATGAAGCAGCCAGGCAAATGCAGAGTAACATGAACTGGAGAGATGGGGGATCCCCGTCCCTGGAAGGTCCACACTGCCATCTTGCCACTGCACTCTGGTGCTGAGCATCAATCCATGGTGGCCCAGAGGGGCCACGGCAGAGCAAGGCCCTGAGGATGCCCAGTGAGAAACAGTGACTTGTGCAACAAGGGCATTTGTACAACTGCTATTTACAGTGTCTCCAGTCTTGTCTTTCTTTTCCACCCTATCCTCTTTTTGGGTCTTTGCTTTCTTGGGAAGTGAGAACACAAATAGTGGTTTCATATATAACACAGTGGGAGCATGCAGCCATGGAAACTGGTGCTTAGGTATGACTCAATATTTCTTATTTTGTCTTGTGATTAAATTGAACAGTAGAAAGGACCGTAACCATGAGATCCACCTGCTCCTCAGGAAACATCGTTACCTGCCAGTTACTCTGTACTTTTATAGGTGTACAAATACCTATTTATATAAATATTTTATAAAAGCACACATATTTATAAATAAACCTAGCAAAAAAAATCAAAACTAGTTGGGGGAGGTCAGAAAGAAAAACAAAGATAGATGTTATGGAAAACTTTCATTTTAGTTTAGGTTGTTTACATTTTCAAACTGGGATGAAAAGACCTCGAAGTGAATTTAAAAAACCTGCAAGTTTGAGTCTTGAGTCTTCATCCAAAATGTAATTCAATGTAAATGAATGCTTTGATTTATTTTATTCTTAAAGAGAAACCAGTATTTTTCCAAACAACTCTACTGATAGATTTATGAAATAACCATTTTTCTTTACTGCTGTAGCCTTCCAATTAGACTTTCATTCTAAGGTGAATTTTTAAGCCCTTCACACCTGAGACATTACACACAATCCTCTATAATCTCTTCCTGAGGAAATTATTGCATTATTTAATAGTCTTTGTGTTGGGTAATTACAGCAGGCTTCCTTCCTCCTTTCCATTCCTTGTTTTCTTTATTTACATCTGCAACAGGCTCCTATGGCCACAGTCTCTGCTGACTTCCAGTGTATCATGATTCAGTGAGATGCAGCAAGAAGAGAGAAGAACATGAGCCCGGTGGGATTGTTCAAGCATGGAAGGTTTGGGCTTTTAACACAGAAGCTGCAATGACCTTTCCTTCAGTATACAAAGTCAAGACAAATACATCATGGTAGCTTCCTCACGGGCTGCAGAGGAAGTGCAACGGCAGGGAGAAAAACACACACGCAGAGGAAACTCTGGGAGATCTCTGTCTCCAAGGCAGGACATGGGCAACTGGTAATATTTCAAACCTGTTCAAGGCTGTACCTTTGGCTCTGCTTTTCTCCCGACTTGGTGGGAACTGGGAGCTTCTCATGGATGCCCTCACAGGATGCCAGAGCTCCTGAGCTCTGCTGTGTGCCATTTAAATTCTACCACTGTGCCACTTTAGACAGAAGTTGCCAGCCCTGACTTTATGGCACCTCGGAAATTGTGTGCTTTGAAAATTAGGAAGGATGGCTGATTCTCGAGTCATATTTTATTTTTATAAGAAGGGAACAATGAATAAAAGTAACATTCCCTAGGACTGGCAGCAGAGGCAGCATTTGTAAGGCTTTCTGAGGAGATATTTAGTCCAGCACACTGGGCTGGGACTCAACTGCCGTGTGCTGTTCCTGGCTCTGCCAGAAACGGCCTGTGAACTGTAACAAATCCCATCGCCTCCACTTACCCTCCTGCCTTTTCTAGCATCATTCCTCAGGGAAGCACTTTAGTGCTACACCACTCCAAGACTCAAACTGACTCGTGGTCAGGATGCTTTCTCCTAAGGCAGGGTTCAGTGTATTCATGAAAGACAGATTGGACTGCATTCAGACTTTATTGGCTGATCCCTATTTCATGAGACTGGTAAATAAAAATCATATACACATACACACACAGAGCTTTCTTTGCACACTATAATACAATTGCACTTAATGCTGAGTCAGTAGGAGCTCTGCATACTTTGAAAATGAAAGCCATAAAAAGCGAATTTCACATTAGGAAAAAACAAGTAGCTTGTTTGCTACTTTGTACCCAGGCAACAGCTTTGTTGCCTGGGTACAAAGTACAGTAGCTCCTTTTTGCTCCCTGCCAGGGCCTTGTAAGTGCATGCTGTATTTTATTTCAGTCCAGAACCATTATGGCTATTTATTCATCTCTGGTGAAATGCTCCATTTGCTGCTTCACATAAACCCAGGCTGGCATCAAGACAAATGAGGGAGCTCACCCGAGGCTGCCTCAAGGATCTTTCAAGGGAGGATTTCAATTTTTAAAGCCTTACTGTCTTTGTAAGTCACAGCAAACAGTGCTGCTTCCACCTACCTGATGCTTTTCTGTAAGCCACTGAAACAATGCAGGGATGTGCTGCCTGGCAGCTCCCTGCATCAGCTGTATCTCACTGGGATAGCTGAATTGTGGTGGGGAAAAAGCAGCAGCATCTGTTGACTTCTGGCTGCTGGACTTGTGATTTTACTAACCCTGAAAAGCTGTGATGAGTTGCTGAAGATGTGGTCTGCAGAGAAGACAAACTGGTATCTCAAGGCATTAGCAGATTCAGTCACTGTGATTTAACACAGCAGCACTCATCAGCTGAACCTCAGGAACCCACAGCATTGCAGTTGTAAAGCAGAAGACATAAGCTCAGAGGTGCTGGCACTTGGGCTAAGGGCAGTCAATTTTCTTCATTCTGGGAATTAATTTATTTGCTTTCTCCTTCTCTATTTGCGAATCAGAGGATGCATTCTGTAGTTCCCAGCTCTACAGACTCTTGCAGAATTATGTCTAGTAAGTGAACTGCAGGACAAATTAGGTCCCTGGACAACATGGCTGCAAGCCCCAGTACCTTTGAGGGGTTTCCACAGCCATTATCAGCTAGGATGAATAATTACATCCATCTGAAGGAGTGAAACCCAACTCATTCCATTTAAGCTGTAGTGCAACCTCAGCCAAGTTAATAGGGAGGAAAAAGCAGAAATTCTTATCGATAATTTTGACACACAGACAAAGGGAGTTGATCTGCAAAGTAATGTTTTCAGGTAATATTGCTTTTCAGAACACTATCACACCTCAAAGCTGCTTCAGAGAGGAATGCCAAACAGCCATAGTGAATTTTTCCTGTTAGCATCTTCAGTACTGGGGAACAGGGATTTTCCAAGGCAGCTTCTAACCTTTAAGTGAAGAGGCCTAGCAGCGGAAAAGCAACACAGTTCTCAAAAAGTAGCTAGTCAAAATATTGGTAATCTCGGCTTCTTCCCACTATGGCAAATAACTGTGGATTTGGTGGAAACACCAAGTCTCATTACACTGACAGCAAAGGCTGCTGTTGCTTTTCGCTATTGTTTCTCCTTGCAGTGTGTTCCCCGAGGGTAGGGCTGGAGAGAATACAAAAGATTATTAGATTGCATCCAGTTCAGACCAGAAATACCTATTTTTCCTCAGTGAAAGAGAGAAATACATCTGATATGGCCCTAAGACTGCACAGGCTGAATTTTGCAGCATTAGATCCTTAATGAGTGTAGTGGGACATTTTTGCCCTAAGTCTGAGCATTCAGATTTTTGTCTTATATAAATGGCTGTAGGAGTGATGGGGCAGACCCTAGACCATGCCGATTACCCACTGAATCACCTCAAAGTGGCAGCTGAGACTACCTGTCTGGCTAGACAAGTGATAGCTTCCTTTAAAAGTAAAAGGTTGTTTTGTTGTAGGTTTGGGGCGTTTTAACTCTTATACCAAAAAACTTGCATTTTCACCTGTTAATAGTGGGTCCTTTCACCAGTGACTTGTGAGGCAATGTGGACACTAAAACAAGAATTCACAAAGGGGAAATAAAACCCAGCAGTTTCAAGAATTTGATCACAAGTTGTATTTACAAACCAACTGAAAGGAGGATTAATCAGTAGTTTTAAACTGCCTTTATGAAAAACAAATCAGATTGACCATAACTATTTTGAAGTTAAAGAACTAAGAAATGTTTAAATACATTTATACTAAGCCTTATGAATATGGCTTCACAAGACAATATCCCATTACAGAAGTGCCTGGCTGCTTGGTCAGCTTCTAAGTCAGCTGTAACATTCAGTGACTATGAGTAAGACAGACTGTGCTTCAGTTCCTGTTTGCCTACTGCAAGTTGTCAAAGAAAACTTAAAGAACTTGCCCTTAATAGGCAAATCGACAGAAAAAAAAAAAATCATACCAGGAAGAGACTAAGCATTGCTCTCAGCTCATTAGTTTTGACTTACCTGTGTCCCCACTAAGCCCACCACACAACACCTGGGGGAATCCCACCCTCTTTAAAATCTATTTACTTTACAAAAGGCACAAGATGGAGCATGCTTTGCTTTCCTTCAGGGCTTTTCCTTCCCCTCACCCTCAGAAATCACAGTAGTAATGCTGGAATACAACTGTAATTCTGGGACTTACCTGAAACAGTCTTGCCAGGGAACATTATAGCTTAGTTTCCTCTCAGAATTTGTTTAACAAGAGCCATCTCAACTCTAAGAAATGGCTTCACCTCTGATGCAAACTTTTATTACAGTTAGCACTACTGTGACTGAGTCTCCTTCCCTTTTTGGTTCTTAGAAGCATGAAATGCAATGGACAAGTCAGAGGACAGTCTCCATGGGCTGCTTGAGAATTTGAACTTACCCTTGGAATACAAGAAAAGGCTTCCTATGGAATCAACACCTATTGCATATCAGTCCTTTTCACCTAGCTGCAAAGCATCATTCTGAACTGTTTGTTTCCACCTCTGTCCTGGTTTCGTCTGGGATAGAGTTAATTTTCTTCCTAGTAGCAGGCATAGTGCTGTGTTTTGGATTTAGTTTGATAATAACATTGATAACACACTGATGTTTTAGTTGTTGCTAGGTAGTGCTTACTCTAGTCAAGGACTTTTTCAGCTTCCCATGCTCTGCCAAGTGCACAAGAAACCGGGAGGGGACACAGCCAGAATAGTTGATCCAAACTGGCCAAAAGAGTATTCCATACCATATGACATCATGCTCAGTATATAAGCTGGGGAGAGTTGGCTGGGGGGCAGCAATCGCCGTTCAGGGACTGGCTGGGTATTAGTCAGCAGGTGGTGAGCAACTGCATTGTGCACCACTTGCTTTGTATATTATTATTACTATCTTCCCTTCCTTTTCTGTCCTATTAAACTGTCTATCTCAACCCATGAATTTTACTTTTTTTCCCCCTGATTCTCTCCCCCATCCCACTGGGGAGGGGGTAAGCAACCATCCATGTTTAGCTGCCTACCAAGTTAAACCACAACCACCCCTTTCATTACGACTGCCATTCCCACTGGGTTTACTGTGTGCAATAGTACCTGTTGAAGGAAGCCTTCAGTAGCCTAGAGGAACACCTGGCTATTCATACTACACATACTTCACCAGGTGTGTCAGTTAAACCCAATATACACTGGTAATTTCTACCTTTGTTTTTAGGGTAGTTAACAGGACAGATACAGTAAAGTGCTTAAACCTAAAACTTTTCCCACCTCTAAAACTATAGACTTTATAAACTGATCTTCAGTCTACTTTTCATCACTTGTTTTAACCACCTTTCTTCCCCATGCTTTCTACTAATATTCAGTTATACAATAAGTGCTAGACACTTTTAAGTAGAAGGTATATCCCACAGCACTGAGCCTAAAGCTTAATTTAAGCTAATTTAGTCTGCCTTTGAAGGTAAGCAAGAAAGTACTTCCAGCACAGATTAAAGCCAGAAACCGCATCTATTTATCCTGCAGATGTAATGAAGACTTAAGAAAATCAACTATGATGTCAAGTGCTTTATATTTATTATAAAGTATTAATAATTGAATATGGAAAATGATTCTCTATACTAGAGAATAAAATGACAGCTTTTACAAGTTATGTTATACAGTACATGAAATACTGCACATTTTTTCAGCTGCTTGAAACTATTTGCTATACAAATTAAAAAGGGTAGATGTAGAAGTTTATTATTTATAATACAGTGTGTTAGAAAGCACAAACAAATAACACTCAAAATAAACAGGCTCCCAAAAATCTAAAGAAATCTTTCGATGACATGTACACAGATTATACTCAAGTTTCAATATACACATTATTCCCCACAAGACACTCCACTTCACTGGATTGCTGGAACATGATGAAAATTGAAGGTGCAAGAAAAGCACCTGCCAAGCCACATAAGCATTAGATGGGCAGAACAGCAATTTCCTGAAGTGTTCTCCACAGTCTTTGCCTCTATTATTTCTTATAGCCATATACTGTGGCAACACAAGAAGGGGGATGGGCTCCAATTACAAGTATTGTCAATCCCAATCCAGTTATCTGGGGAGTTGCTAGAGCAATTCAAGGCACTCTTCCCAGTGCTGCCAGCCCACAGAACACCCTGTGCAGGACACAGCATTTTATGAGACAACCAGGCTGGGCTAAAGCATGTTCTTGAAGGACATGGAATGAACAGTTCAAGACAAACTCCTTCAGAATGTGCAGTTCAAAGCTCATTCATACTTCACCTCACAGGCACGCCAGCTTAAGAGAAACATTCATGTATGTGTAGTAGATAACACTTTAAAGCATACTGCTTCAATGTGTTTAGTTGCTTTACGGTTAAAGTGGTGTAACAGATCAGCAGCTTTGAAGATAGTGTTCATGGGGCATGTTGAACCTAATCTCACAGTAAGATTTTAAGCCTATTTCACAGTTTAACAGTTGTCTCCTTCACTTTTCCTTCTCATTAAGAGGCAGTGTCTAGAATGAATCACCTTTTACAGCTGTTCCACTTACAACGTAAACCAGAATGCCAACACCTCCCTAGAAAATGTACTCACAGTAACAGCTTGCTCTGATGGCATGTGGTATTGACACTTAATTGTAAGCTTCTCCCATAATATAAAATACCTTCTAGATAAAAAAAAAAAAATTAAAGATATTGCACTGTTGTATTTTACTTTTGCCTCCCAATCTCATTCCAAGTATTTATAAAACTGTAAACAAGTCATTTTTATACAGTCTTCAGTACTGTACACCTGTGTTCCAAGGAACTGGAATTCAGTGACACCTTTGTTAGAGATACAGTAGCCTAAGCACAGTGTAAGTTCTGTCCAGCTGCCCTCTTCGTACAGTAACCAACAGGCCGCCACTCCCACATTCACACCTTCAGCTTCCTCTTCTGATCAAAGTATGCATCAAATCTGGATAACGCATATTCCTGGAGAAATAAGGGACATTCAGTACTCAATACAGTAAACACGGATGAGTTTTCTTATTTGGGATGGTGAAGCACAATGAAGGTATTAACTGTGTTACCTTCCTAATCCATCATCTCAATGCATTAATTAGCTCTATTTGGGAAGGATCGTCTCTCCAGAGCTGTTCTGGCCTCTTAAAATTTCTTCCAATCTTATTTCAACTCTAACACTATTAGCTGCTGCCAGCATGTCAGAAAACAGGAACTAAAAAGGTCAGCATTTCACTAAAAAGCATGGCTTCTGCAACATTTCCTTCAGGATATTCAGCGTACCTGAAAGTTGTATCACTTTACAGTACACTAAACATGTATCAAGAGGTAGACTGATCCATTTCTCAAGTACAAGCAGCTAGCTGGCATTGATATTGTTGCACACTTAATATCAACATGTTACATGTGCAGTTTGACTACTCAATTTCCAAATTGAAAGTTAGCTAGCTTCCCTCTTGTACAGGATCTCTTATTGCAGAATAGTAATTCACTGCAAGGCATCATCCCACTGCAAGGCCTGACACATAAGGCTATAGTCTCTCTACATAACAATGGGAAGAATTTCTGAAGTTTTTACAATCTTAGATGCTGTTTACATTCATAAGGAAAGAGCACAAACTATAGCACATTGATCTTAAGTTTTACTCAGAAGATATTAGTCACTGTGAGAGGCCATTTCATTTACTTTACATACTGTACTGCAGGTTACCTAGAGTATACATTTTTAGTTACATGAAACTACAATTAAATAACTTACCAGGTAACCAAACTCAATGGATGAGATCTTTGCTTGTATAATAGACCACAGGCCCCAGAAGAAGTGTGATGCAAGGGCAAACCTGAAATTACAAGGCTATGATCATTGAAATACCCAGCTAAGTCACAACACCTTATTTCAGTATCCTGTTAAATTAGTATTCTGTAGTTTGGGGATGTCCACACCTCTTCTTCAAGTACGACATCATAAAAATAATTCCATTAGCTTCCCCATGGAGTAGTAGTTTGTTTACTCCACTAAAAGTGTATACCACATATCTAAAGGTTATAATGGACAGATTTTTTCTTTACTGCATATACATAGCTTAGAATATCTCTTGGCTGAAGTTTCTCCACCCAGTGAGGTATACAAGTATACTCCACAGTGGAAGTTTCACGATACAGTTGTGAAAGACAAGTTACCTGTTAACTTCTATCAACACTTCTTCTTCTAGTTCAGACTTCTCTTCTTTGCTCAGATTTTCAAAGCCATCATGGAATGCAGACAGGTAACTGGAGATAAAATGAAGCTGGAAGGCAAGTAAACAGAGTTACAAGTCTTTGTCTCAAGACATTTTTGCTTCTTTCAGAACTAGGCAGGCATTTTAGTAAGTTGTCATTTATTTTTTCCAAGCATCAACAGTGCTGGAGTTAGTTTTAAGAATGGTGGTTCTACTAATTGCTTGGAAGTCTGGTTTAAGAAAAGCCATAATATTAGGACAACAGATGACATTTTGCCACTCCCAACTAATTGCAGAGCTGCAGTCCACAACTACTGGACTTTCTGTAGCGGACGGCTACACGGCACATAGTAAACATTCTATCCTGAATAGCTATTACAAAGTTTCTATGATTTTTAAAGCAAAGGTAGTCAGGATTACAGAAAGTGTTATATTTAAGGAAGTCATGGCAGAAAGGTCTTGGGACAGAGTAAGTCCAAAACAGAATTGGAAGAGTTAAGATGTGAAGACTGTGGACATTGGCATTTTATTATGTCTTATGTGCCTACCTGTTGCTTCTTTGAAGGGTATTTAAGAACACTAGCTTTGAAGAATGGGTACTTCTCATATGTGTAATCATACATCCATTCACAGAAGTGATTTCCAATGTCAAATCCTCTGAAAAAGAGATGAAGAACAAGAACCTCAATATTTGCATACTAGCAATCTGGTTTTGTTTAAGCAAACCTAAAATAAAGCTTAAAAGCACAAGACTACTTAGAACTTAGTGCAATTTTGCTAAAGGAGGTAGAGAATTGATGACTAGAATACAACTTTTTTACTAACTGATTTTAATAACTTGCAAAGATGGGCAGTTAAGAATGAAAGCTACCAGCTACATGAAAATACTAGACTTTGCTACCAATTTTTATACCAATGGAGACAGTCAAAATACTTGAGTACGTACTACATCTCAGCACAAAGTCAGATGCATCTCTAACATTAGCATTATTGCAGGCAAAGAGGTCATACTCAAAGTGTTTAACATATCCCACTTCTACATTATTGGAATTCAGGGTTCCATTATGTTCCAGCTATACTAACATTTAATGATCACGATGACTCCACACACTTAGATCATCCTTAAACACAGGTACTAGATGACTGAGGTAATAACAGAAAGCATTTTGTGTAACCACATAGTGAAAAACCTAGGATTCCTCTCATCCACACAGATGAGAAAGCCATTTGAAAGGACTGAAGAAAAAAAACCTGCAAAAGCAAACCTGCCCTACACACATGCACACACACAATCTACCATTCTCCTCATCTCCCCACTAGAAAGAAATTTTGACATGCAAGCAAGAAGCCATGCATGCATAAACAAGCCCTCTAGTCTGGACAACCAAGGAGCTCCAACAACTTTGACTCTGTTGTATGCCTGTACTCAACACCATTGGGACCAGAGCTGTTTTGACTAGTTAGATTTGCTGTCCACCACTAACAGAGCAGAACACAATTCACTAGAATAGACAGATAATCAGCAGTGCAGCACTTGCTCTCACTGTAGCATGTAGAAAGCAATACACCTTCCTGCTGAATAGAAAATAAAAGTGATTTACCGGTAATTATAGCTGCTGTATTCAAAGTCAATGAGCATCAGCTTTTGATTTTCTGAATTCTCTCTGCCTTCCAGAAGCAAGACATTACCTGAAATTTTTAAGATAATACAGCATATTCAAAAATGTGCCAGGAAAATTACAGAAAAGCAATACTATCTTAAACATTGTTCAGATAATCCTAGTTAAACCTTACGTGCAGAAGAATGATAGGAAAAGCCACATTGCACTGGCTGTATACCAGCTTGTTGAAAGTTGAGATATGCACTATAAACCTTGTAAAGCTGAAAGCAAGAAAGTTTTCTTCTGTACAGGCAGAAGCAGATTTGTTCTCCCAAGGGTCCAGTTTCTCCAGTGTTTAGCTTGCAGCTAACTCGTGTGACCCTGTCAGCCCTAGCCCTTGCTAAACTGTTTCTTTCCACAGCTTGAGGTCTAAATTATGCAGCACCTCTCATACCTGCATAGCACTATCATTGATCATACAACACTTGGGACAGGAATTGCTCTTCAACAGCCTGAAAGCTACAGACTGATAACTTTGCTATTCTAATATGTGGCACAACCAGTACCTACAGAAAAGCTCAGCCTTTTCCTTTATAACAGGGAGATTGCTTTATCTGTCTTTCAATTCCCTTTGTCATTATAATTCATCTGAAAGACACCAAGTCTGCCTCTGTCAAGTGCCAGCTAGTAAATAAATTTAGAGTAACTTCAATTTCTGCAATAGTTTGTCCCCTCTCCACAGGTACCTCTGTTCTCTATGCCATACCCTTGCACCAATAGAACAAGCACAGTAATTTACCATCCCACCCCTGCCTTGGAAATTTAGGTTCCAAAGCTTGCCTCAGCCCTATCATGCTGACCTCTACAGTACTGTACCTTGCCACACCAGAAATGAGATCTTGAACTCCATCGCTGTTGTGCTAGCTCTTCATACCTCAGATCAGTAGCTTTTCCCCCTTGTGCTGCCTACCCTTATGTACCAATCCTCCAGGGCAATCCTCTTCCAGGCCAATTCCTCAGCCTTAGCTAACAAGGCTGGGATTCCTGAGAAAACAGCCCTGCATATGGTCCTAGTATAGCATCCTTCCAGCTCAGACCCACTGTACAGGTGACAGGGAGCACAAACACAGCATACCCAACACCTTAAGCCCTGCCTCATTTTCATCTCTTTAGAGAACTGGCCCAGAAAAACTGTTATTCCCTCCGTGACTCCCAGAGAGAGCACTAAAAAAGGGTGGCTAAGGTTTTCCTAACATCTTACCAGTACAAGCTGACAACTGCTGAGTCAAACTACCCTAGTCTCCATTTTCACTATTCACTGTACTTTTTCAGTATCCTTCTTTTACAAGGACTAAACTATATCCTACCCTGATCACATATATTGCAGACAGCTAAGAAAGGTATGGTCTTAACAGAAAACACCCAAGGCTCCAATCATCAACTGACCTGTACTAACAGAGTATGTCTACATGCTTGGCTTAATCCAGTTATGATACTAGACGTTCTCTTAATTAGCCTGAAAGGTTGCTATAGCCAATGCACTTTGCTTTTCAACTGTTGCACACTGGGAGTGCACAGGCTGCTGTTTCAGGTCAGCTGCCAGGACAGTACCTCAATAATGTGACTACCTCTCTGAAAGCAAACAAGTGCCCAGAAAAGGTTTAATACTGCATCACTGAACAAGGTCATGAAATATTAGCAGCTTACCTTCCTGACAGTCATTGTGGCAAAATACAACTGGTGATGAAGTAGCTTCAAGCATAGCTCTAGAAAACAGCAGTAAGTGATTTGTTACTCACAAGATCCAAGTTCAATTTCACTTCCAAGTAAAGAATGGATTTTGTGGTAAGAACTTGAAGCGCTATTCATTTTTAGCAAGACCCTATTTTCTCAGTTAGGAACCCAAGATCAGGACAACGAAGTTCAACTTCACTGATCAGCAAGTCAGATCAGCAGTTGATCATATCAATCTGTAGTCATGAGACTCAGGTTGGTTACAGAAGCAAAATCAATCCCCAACTTGTAAAGTAAAATGAATATAGGGTATTATGCTGTATAATATGTTTGAACAAGTATACAAATTCATACTGAAACTGCAAATTGGAAGACAGTGGTAGACAACATAAGCCTACCTTAGATTTTTCATTTCCTCGGGGAGATTGTAACTGAGGAGTTTGTTCAGTTTTCTAGTTCTGGATTCTCTGGTAAATTTAATCCTCAGCACTTGATTTAGGTATCTTAAAAACAGAGACAACAGTACAGCATTTGTGACAATAAGTATATTAGTCTTCCCATACTAAGACACCATTTAAACTAAAATCAAGAAAGTTAAAAAAAAAAAAGAGTTACTAAAGAAAACATTATTGTTCTTCAAGGTAATTGAAGTTCCTCAAGTAACTGCAAAACAGTTTCTGGGTGGTGAGAGCTTGTGCTCTCATGCATTCAGGAAGAATGATCTGCTTATCAAAATTACAATAGGTCACTTTTTTTCCATACTTGAAAGTATTGCATAACTTACTTTTCCATTGTTCCAAAAAGCCACTTAGGTTCTTTATTAAATGGCATTTTCATGCCATGAAATCTAGCCATCTTCTCAGCTATTTCAGCAGATATGTCAGGTAAGCTTAACTCTTCAGTACTTAGCTTCCTGCTCTGTAATAAAATATAGTATTCTTAAAATATAGTTAATTATCAATTACAAACACTAGCATTAGTATCTATATAGTACAGTATAAAATACTAGCATAGTACTCAAGCAATACACTTTTTTCATCCTAAATGAACTTACAAAATTGCTGGCTTTGGAAAAGCCAAGATAGCCAGCCTAGCTTACTTATGACTTAGTCAATTCTCTTCTACATCAAGACCTGGGGAATATCACATCTTACACTAAGAATATCTTCAAAGCAGATTGGGTATAAACATTTAAGAACATCAAAACCATCTGCTCTTGTTGCTGTTGAAGGAAAGTGTTACTCCATAGCCTCCAATGCTATGTTTGGTATCTAACAGGCTTTTTATCTTCATTTATTAGTCTTTGCTACAGCTGAAGAGGTTTTAGGTATCTCTCTCTGGCAAGAGCTATAATTGGGCTCTCCAACACCCACTATAACTGTATCAAATTACAGCTAGCAATTACTACAGGCTGCCAAGTATTCCATTCCCACATCCCTGCTTTTCTGGGCAGTCCAGAGATCTTCTTGTCATGATCAATTAAACCACTACCAGCAGCCCACTAACTAATCATGAACAGGACTTACAGGAATGAATTCCTCCAGTCGCCCTTGTGGAAAGATTCCATACAGCTTTGGGCCAAGAGCTCTCTCTGCAAGAATGGCAAACATAACACTTTCCAGAACCATGGCTTCTGCTCCCTGCAAAAAAAAAAATTAAAGCATTAGCTGATGCTTGCACAGAAATGAACTTAGGTGTGCACAATAGCTAAACTGCTACAAAGTGAGAAATTTTAGGGTTAGCTTTAAAAAGACTCAACATTTTACTAACCAAAGTCTCTTGACTAATAACAACTTGTAGTTAGCATAGGAGCAATACAAATATTTTGCTTTCAAGTTTAAAGCTGGGGAGGAAAATCTGTATTACTTAATCAGTACTGTTGGTGAGCCAGGTCAAAGGAAAGCTATGCAAAACCCAAAACACCCTCTACTCCCTAACCTGTGGGAACCCTGCAAATTCATTTCCTGAAGGAGTTTATCCTACTGAAAACACAGAACAGAAACTATAAATATTATCCTTGGCTATTTTAACACACTTTGGAACACTGCCTCACAAAAGGACATTTTAAGTGAATGACATGAACAACTGAACTAACCAGTTTTTCATTTAGAAGAATGACTTAGGATTTGTCATTAAGCACATTTTAGGTCTTCTCTGTTTTTTTTAAAGAATAATCTAAGCTCCTGCTAAGAAGCATGTGTGTGTGAATAAACATTCTTCCTTTTCTACCCCCAAACACATCTCAAGTTTCAAGAGCTTTTCTTCAAGGTTTTCCTTACATGAATAAACTCTGTCCATAATCACAAGCAGACAGCTTTAAGATGAATGTTTAAAAATTAATAGAAGTATGAAATACATCTTAAAAATACAGGTCAAATCACTGAAGTATAGCTTCCTCGATGGGTAAGATTAGCTGTAAGTAAAGACAGAAGCCACAGTATAAATACTAATTCCAGTAATTATGCTAACCAGAATCCAGCTGTACTCAAATCCTAGGTCTGCTAAGCCTCTGCCTACTTTTGAGCAACTCATCTCAAAGTCTGACCCATGACACTTAAAAGCATAAGGATTAAGAGCACAAAATTAAGAAAGCTCCCAGATATTTCGGACTACAGAGCCTTTTGCAGTATGGTAGTCACCACAGTCTTAGTAAATAACTCTTTCTATAGAAGTTCCACTTTTAGGTATGCTCCAGGAAGTTCTGTTGATAAATTATTTCTATTACTGGCCCACGCTTTATTATTCTGGCATCTTCTCAAGAAATTCTAGCATTTCATATTGAAGTGTAGGAAAAACTCATGTAACGATGTTCTGAAGCATTAACATCAATAAAAAGTAATAGAGTCATCAAGAATCAATTCAGTGTTTAATACAATTTGCATATGAATGTATTGCATCCATGTCCTCCACTGTTTTTCCATCTCAATTCTTCAAAGCAGAACTAATGCACCAAAAATATGTACTTTTAATCATTTCACATGCCCTCACCACCACAGATCTGAATTTTTCATTTAAGTTCTGAAGACTAATGCCAAGCACCAAAAAGCAAATTAGATACACGTTACTGAATGTCTACTCCATTATTAGCTGATATTGAATTTGTCTGTGCCTGGTACAACACCAGGGTGTTTTAAAAGTCTGATTACAGCAATCCTGTTGGCTGTTCCCATTAAGATGTCAGTTCCTTTTTTTCACATCTTCCTGAAAAAGCAACCCAGGATACTTGGATAACAGCAAGTGCTAAAGAAATGTTCTTCATTAAGATGTCCCTTAATGCATCAGAAGTGACAACCAGACATAGTGAAATTTCCAATTACTCAACAGTGCGCTTCCGAGTTACTTCTGCCACATGTCCACCTAGTCCTAGTCCTTTAAGACATGCTTAAAAATTTAGAACCTTCAGATAATCCACAACTACACAATTGCAAGTTTGTAAACCCCTGTGTCAGCAGTGTTAACAAGGATGGCTGTATCTCTCCATGAAGAGATCTGCTTCAAGATTAAGAAGTACAGGCAAATATTATCTAAAAGCAGCAGTATAAGAACACTGAAGTGTGAATGCTCTGGTGCCTGACTCTTAAAAGCCAAAAAAGTTTAGAGCACCAAAAGAACTTCCTCTGCTGTAACAGAATGGTTGAGAACAAGTCCAACGAGAGCTCCAGAATAATACCATCTATGTATCTCAGGCACAAAGGTTTCTCCTTCATAATACTTGATGGACCTTTTACCAAGTCTCCACTCCATACACTACTGTCAAGTGTAGGTGTGGAAATAAACTACTAAAGGACATTAGAAAATTCTATAGCATACTTCATATGGACACTGAACAAATCTAGGTATCCAACTCCTCAGTTAAATGTTCACCTAATGACTTTTTTAAAGGATCAAGCATTGTAACTAAGTAAATTATGGATCTCAATGCCTTCAAATACTTTGCAGGGTACTTACACTGCAAAGACAACAACCTGTTGTTTTAAGCTCTGAAGCTCTCAATTTTATCAAACTGATGTAACCATGAGTACTTGGATTTAAAACAAGCTTCTGGAGGAGATTTGACTGCTCACACTTTTAAATGAATACTTAGAGCTCAATGTTGTATTTCAAACCTAAGAATTATAAACACTTTATAAGACTCTTCCAGTACACAACTCCCATTCAGGCAAGAGAGATGAGAAGCCTTTCTATATACTTCAGTTGGAACTGAAATGTCTGCTTTATTCTTGCTTCAACAAAAAGCTCACTATAAAATACATGAAATATTACTATTTTGAGGAAAATTACCCATAACTATAGCAAAACCAAGGTAAGATATATAATCCCTGTTAAAAGGCCTTGTAAGCTGACAGAAGACTATCCCATCTCTAGTCACAGTTGTCAAACACCAGGCAGCTCAGAACAGCTACAATGCTTTTGCTAGTGATCCAGAACATTTTGAGATTAACCAGAGGTTTTTCTTCTGTCCAAAGGATTACATTAACTCTGATCAAACCTACCTACAATTTTTACCTAGACTCAAGAAAATTAACAAATCCATCCTGACAAGAATTTGTGAGTATACTGATCCAACAGTGAAGTTCCAGCACTATGAGATTAATAGCAGAAAACAATAACCTACCAGCACTGAATCACTATTTTCAGACAACAAATGAAGACAGTTCTGAAATTCAAAGCCTTGCTTCCTGTACTGCAAAACTTCTATGAGCTGCTGGCACCAGGGTGGGGCTTGTTTGGATTTGTTTTCTTTTATAATTTTAGGAACTTTTTTACTGGATTGGGGCAGGGGAGAAATCAAGCCACCTCCATTTTTCATCTCTGAAGAAAACTGAGGAATCAAACCAGCACATTTTTCAGTTCAGTGTTGGTTCAATTGATTGAAGCTGTTCCAGTTAACTGAAAGTTCAACAAAACTTCAAAAGCAGTCATTCAACAACAAAAATTTTAAAACTTTTCAACTCACTAGAAAAAAAAAAACCAAACCAAAACACAAATGCTTGAACTGTTTCAGATTGCATTCCCAGAAGGCAGAAAATACAAGGGGAGAAAAGCAGCACTTATCAAACAAGTAAAAGGTACTCCTCCCTAATCACTGCTAAAACCATTACAGAGCTGAAGAACAGTACATAACAAACAAAGCATCTGGCTAACATGCTGCAATGTTCTCCCTTACTGAAAAAAAAATACTGCCAGGGCAGAAATCTGAATTACCAAATTCTGTTCAAATGACTTTATGAAAAGTTACACTCAGCTAAATGTTACACTGCATGAGCAGAAATGGTTCCAAATGCAAGAACCTTAAAGTCTGCAGAACACAGATGATCCAAGCACAATGCTAATCAGAAACGCTTCATGTTCAAGAGGAAGTTATCTCCAGCTCATTATACTTTCCTCAGAAGAGTTCATCAATGTGTTACAGTATAGGGATTAGGTAAAGTAGGAGTGATCTTCCTCTACTAAAGAAAAGCCTAGTATTAGAAATAGCAGTACTGATAATGTTAGAAATGGTAAGAAACCATTTAGGGTAGAATTGGGGGGGTGTTTCTTGTTAATGTGGAATGCTTAAATCTTTCCAAACTATGTACAGACGCTCACATTATAATGTTACTTCTATGAGCAAATAGAATTCTTTTCTCCATTACTGTTTCCATTTCTAGAAACACAGCCCAGATACCAGGTGGAGTAACTACTGGTTCAGAATAAGAAGGATCACATTTCTCTATCACCTATAAAGTTCTGTGAAATAAGCGAATTTAATTACTCACTTGCAAGTCATTTTCCTTCTGAGACTGTACAGACTCTCCTTTATTACAGGACCTCTATGAATGAGAAAAAGCAAACACAATGAGAAAATGAAATTTAACATGATTAACCTGCAACCACCAGAACAAAGGGAGTAGAAGTGCCAACTACAATTAACTAGATGTCTCAACACTGTATTGATCTGTGACAGCTACAACACTAGTATCCATCTGACCTCTGCCCACCACACTATTTCAGCAATTCCAAAATCTTTCAAAAGGATGTGCCACTGAGACCAAGCCACTCCTGTAAGTCACTTGAGAGCTGATTTTCAGGTATGTTTTTATTGTTTCCCAGTATTTCAAAACAAGATTTCAATGTATCATAAGCTTAGAGGAACATTTTTAATTAAGATAAAGTCCCTCTGCATGACATCTGGGATGATATTCTTGCAGCTAAAGCACTTAAGAGACATTACAGATATTACATAAAAGCCTTAGAAGGACTATTAGAAGCAGCATGTTATCAAGCTTGCAAAGCACTTGCTTTTTTCTATTACCTTATTTTCCAAATTTCTTGTGACTAGAATTTCCTTATTTACAGTATGCTGTCCAGGCTATATGTACAATGTACCACTGGCCATGCAAATCCAAGATTTTTCTTCAAATGAACTGCCCATGTAAGCTAAAGAAGTCTCAGTAAGAACTGCAGTATACTAGTAAAACTTTAATGAATTCCATGCATAATGTATTGTGCTAGGATTGTTAACAGTCATTATAAAGCAGTTTCAGAGAATCAAACCATACCCTCAGCAACTGAACCCTCAATGGCACATGCTTTTAATAGAGCTGCACATTTAAAATTCAAGATGTAATAAAAACCTTGTCCTTTAAAGGGCTTGAAGGTAAGGAGAAGAGAAAGCAAGTATTTGCTTATAATTAGCAACAGTTTGTGGCTGCTGTTATTTATGTTGCAATTCCACTGTTGACTGTTTAAACCAGACTAGCTTGAGAGGCCCATAAAGGTAGCCTGCATCTTCACCTTCTGAACAAAAACATTTGATTCATAGAACCGTATGCATACCTTTCTGTTCCAAAGCTCTAACATGTCCAAAACAAGGGTGGAAATACAAACTTAATGGAATACAGTTAAGCAACACCAGCTGCCTTAAGTACAATACAACAAGCTAATGATTTACACAAGCTATGCAGTTATGGTATTTCAGAAGCTATAGAAGAAGTATAGTTAACATGAATCGATGGTCTTTCAGCAAGTACTCCCCATTCCACTAGGATAGTAAGTTTAAAACAAGACAATATGAAAACTACTATTAGTTTATATTTCTTTCAAGGAAATTAATGAGAGTCAAAACATATTCACTAAAGCTAAATGCTTAACTCCTCAATAGTATTAAGTCATTTACAGAGGGCTTCTCTGAACAAGCATGTCCTACATCAATACCACTCTCGCATCTTACAGATTTTTCTTGAACAGTCAGAAAGTTACTCACCATCCAGGAGTCTTTCCTGATTAATGGTGCTCTCAGAATGGTTCAGTTCATCAGAAGGTAAGCAGATTAGGCTTTTCCCCAGAACCTGAACTGGCATCCACTTTCCAGAAGTCATACTATATAAAGAGCTAGCCAGTTCTAAGAGTCCACCTCAAATTAGTGTTGGAGTTCTAAGGGCATCTACTGTGCCATTAGAAAGAGACAGTTATGGATGTGTACTGCAGAGTCATCAGAAAAGGAGACTTCTGCGGCATCCCTTCCTCTTTTCTGTTCCCTCAGCATGGAGCATTAGTGTCCAGAGGAGAATGAATACAAAGTAATTTGTAAATAACTTGCAAATACGAATGGGAGCTTGAAGAGGATCAGTCTTCACAATTGGCCACATACTCAGCCTAGAATTAGGAAAGTCTCCAGTACACCTGGTCAAGGAGAATGAAGTAAGCAGGATGCAATTTTATGTTAACAGAAGTTTAAACTCTAAGAGTTTAACAAATGTTAAAGTAGTAGGATTTAATTGTTTTCTGACTGCACAATCACCTATGAGAACAGTGGTTCAAAGTGAAGCATCTCATACCATGAGGTATTTGATCTACATATTTAACTCATGTTCTTGGCTAAACCAATCAAAACTTCGGTTTTTCCATGAACTCTAATAGCTCACTCCAACTTACATCCAATGCTTGGAGCTATTTACTTCAACAGCAATGAGCAAATTTTAATTACCCAAATAAGAGATTGATTGAATAACCGCTGGAGGTTTTTAATCACTCTCTCTATATGGAAATATTAACTAGAAATGGATACGTGTTCTACATCTCTAACATTTCTTTAAATATTTGTTCAGTGCTTCTTTTATTGTGGGAAGGTTTATTCTCAAAGTATATTAAGAAAGCTCACTACGATTTTAGTAAGGGAGGACAGCTATATGCACAGACACCAGAAGTTGTTATAGAGTCTACTTTGTGATTATGTAAATTGATTTTAAGGCAGGAAGCTTCAGGTACAAGATGAAAGTCCTAGAATGGGAGACATTGCACATTACTTGATCTGTGATCAGAAGATGGCCAGACAGTGTTTATACATCTGGCAGTTTGACACAGAAAATTGAGTTCATCATTTTCTCCTTAATGCCCCAAATTTATTTCTCTTGTATCCAGAAGATGAGCTCTGTATCAAAAATTCCAAATGATGCTTGGCAGGAGAATTCCGTATAGAAGAGACACTTGCAACTTTTTTCCCCAATAACCCTTAGCTCTGCCCACAAATTTAAATCTTACATTAGAACTCCATTTTTCGGAGTTTACTCAGCTTTACTAGTTTTCAAGACCTCAAAATACTGCAATATTTTGCTTTAGAGAAACCACTAGAAATTCAAATCCTGAGGAATTACAACATTACAAGGAACTGCCTGAGAGGTTAGAAGCAACCTAAGCAGGGGAAACTTTTCTTAATTCTAGAAGCTGTTGGAAGACACCAATTTGAACTTCAGGGTATGGGAACACAAACAGTTTTAGATTCAGCAATAAATATTTCTGCTTCTAAGAACCTGCTGTTGATCACTGATCCCTGCCAGACCTGAAGGAACTGATACTAATTTGCTGAAGTCCTAGAATCCAGCATGTGAACACTAATTCCCAGGTCAAGCCCTACAAAAGCCACAAAGGCATCTCTAATCCTCTTCATTTCAAGTTACCATTCTCTTGTGAGGGAGCAGAGGAAAGGAAGGGGCAGTACTTTGTCATTGCTGTAAACATTCAGATGCACAGACAGTAGCTGGTGCTACTTAAGCCTTATTTTTAAACAATGAAATCCAGTACTAAAGAAAATGAAAGCTGTAGAGAATGCTCCAACTTCAGAGATCTCATACTATACCGTGAATCGTGTCTGTCACCTGGAAACCAGAGTGCTCTAGGCACGATCGCATGGGCAAGCCTGCAGCAGAGAACACATGCATATACAACTAAAGTGGTACATTACCCCCAGAATACCCTTAACTCCACCCAACACAAATATATCCCCGTAAGAGGTGCTTGGTTTCTTTCAAGCCGTCTGCCAGTGCCAGGGATTTGTAGTTACTCCATGCTACAAACAGACATGGACACCAACAACCACAGAAGACGTTGATAATTACAGTTACACAGCAGTCTGCATTTTATTTAGTTACAAAGAATAAAAGGCAGCAAGGCAGGTATGGAAAAAGCTTTACCACAGAACTGTGGCAACCATTTATACTTATTTTGCATCTGCTCACATAGAAATTGAGGGACCAGAGAAAAATATTAGATGTACTGGTTTGTTTTTCCTCATTTATATACAAGACTTTGTTTTGGCTGTTGCAAAGTAACAGAGCCCTAGTGAATCAGAGTTCAAAGTTCTTCTGACATGTGTAAAAGAATGGGAATCAATCCCCAAGTTACCTTTTGATAGGTGAACTTCAATGACATTCACCTTAATTTGAGCTTTTTTTTGTTGATGCTATCTGATGTTGAAATCCTATCAGCATTTCTAAGATGTGGGAAGTTTCATAGTTCTAAATTTAATTAGAAACACTACAGTGATCTGCATATGAAACCCAATCTTAAACTCTGGACATTAAATGGCACATTGCTGAAGAACCTTTTGTTTCAGTTGTTTTAACACTGATATGGCCAACAGTGTTAAAGACATTTTGTCATGAGGAAGTTTTACTTTCAATGCTCCTCTTTAAATTTAGCAACTAAGCTGGAGCAAGAATAAGTGAAGCAGAGTAAGACATTTCCCTTTTTTCAATGTAGAACATATCTGCATTGTGCCTCAAACATTGGAGTTTTAATGTGGTTAGTACTTCAACCTGTCACAAGCACAAATACTTGTCTTAAAAAAGTTCTGCTCAAGAATATAGTCAAGAGAAGTCCTTGATTTTTAAACATCCATGCCAGTGCAACCATTCATAATAATGGCCGAGCCAGCTCAGTTCATCTCCCCCCAACTCCCCCCAAAACAGTCATGCACACAAAAAATTGGCTTAAACGTATCAGCTATGACAGAGGAAGGCACAAAGCCTTCCCTGTGTGGCAGCTTTAGCCAACTGGCATGGTTTGTATTGGATGAGTTTCATGTACTGACATTTGTGTCTTCCAAGATTCATAATAAGCAAACTGGGGTTATTTTCAAACTGCAAAAAAGGTTCCTTTAAAAGGTGGCTCAAAGAATTATGGTGCCAGTATCATTCATTCTTAAGTTAGTATTGGGTATCTATTTTTCACTTCTATTCAAAATTTTAATTTAAACTTGTCTTCTGTACATACAACAATTTGGTGCAGATTGCTATAGATGTATAGTATTTACAGTAAAGAAATTAAGAAGAGCTGATATTATCACTGTTTTGTGCTCAAATTTCAACAGAAAGTAAAATGAACAAGAGTTAAAACATGCTACCAAGGCCCAAACAAACAAGTGGTAACTACTAATACCCAGTGGCAGGTACACTAAGTCATTGAGAATTAAGTCGTAATTTTAGCATAAGGTCTCAAAACTCAACTTACTTAAGCAGTGTCCCTTAATTTCTGTAAGTCTTTAAACTTAAGCAACATTACTAAAAATATCAAATTACTCCCTCTTAACAGGCTTATCATAAGATTCTGCTTATGCCACCCAGAAATTCATAAGAATCCTAAGTGAGGTTTTCAAAATACCCCAATAAAACAGTTTGCTTATATTTTAACTTGCATTTAAGGTAGAGGAGCTGGAAGAGACAAATGTTTGTTGACAAAAATTGTGAACCTCAATGCAATCTGAAAGTTTTACCTTGGGACTTTCTCTGCTTACTTAACCTTTAGTGAACTGCACCAACAAAAGCAGTCATTTCACTGCCACTACGGAAATAAAGGAAGTTAGACATCTCAAAAGATCCTTCAACACCAAGAGTAGAAAGGTTAGAAAGTTATGAACACACTTTCAATTTTCAAACCGAATTAGTTCTGATTTTAGAGCCCAAAATTTTATTTTGATTTCTTCAGTGGATAGGGGCACAGAAAAGGCAAGTTAAAAAAAAAAATCCCTGAGGGAAGAGGAAGGCAGCCAAATTCTAGAGTCTACTTTGCTTTTCCTTTCAAATAAGGGAAAGGTCACATTTCTTCACAGCTCTTGGGCAACAGAAGTTCTACTACTACAACAGTTTTACAGCCCATGTTCCTACTCAAGCCTTCTACATATTAAGTCAGCATTACATTAAAGCCATTAATAATTCTGAAAAAAATTCTTAGCATCAACCCTAGGAGTCATTTCAAAAACAAAGTTTCTCACCACCATTTTTTCACTTTGCTTTTGGTTTCTCTTAAACTAAAGGAAGACTACTTAAGCTTAAATTAATGAACTTCTACACACTTTTCTTGTTTAACAGTTTAACTTTCCCAACATGCATGCGGTGGTGTAGCCAAGCATTTCATGGAAATGAAACCACTCAAATCTTTTGCATATTTCTGGTCAAGTTTGCTACCATGGGAAAGTTAATACCTCATATAGTATAATAAAAGAACACTTTAAAGCCAGTTAAGTGACAGTATCCAATGAGATTTTTAATAGTAAGTTTGGTCAAGGCAGCAGAAGCAGGAAGAATGGGCTGAAACTTCAGGAACAGTCAATCTCCTGCAGATATTGGATAAGTTATTCAAAGCAAGTGACTGGTAAACATCAAATTAATGGATAATAAAACCAGACCTCTAAGTCAAACAGAAACAATTGCCAACATCCAAATGTAATTTTATGAAGCTGCAGTTTTTCATAAGGTTAAACACTTATGATTATTTATTTACAATATAATCAAGTGTCTAGCAGAGACAGTTAAGAGAAGATCTGCTGTAGAGTCCTATGGTAACAGCCTGTAAGCTTTAGAAGAGATGACCTTCACAAAATATTCTTGATTTTAGACCTTACAATTTGAAACAGATTTGCCAACCACCTCTCTTAAGGTCTGACAAATTTCAGTGCTGTCTATGTTTTACTAACCAAATAAAAGTAACATTAGAAAAGTTTGACAAACACCTGGTTAAGCTTCTATGCCAGCTACAAGACGTATCATATATTTAGAAAAGCATGTTTTGGAATGACATAGCTGTACAGTATTGATGTTTATGCTTCATTTTTATTCTAACACTATAGATCAAATTTTCCAGCAACACAATTACCCATGAGATCTAATAAAATGCTTGAGCACTGTACAAGTTTGACAAAACCTTCAACTTTAATCTCCGAGATTTGTAAGTGCTACCAAGATTAAAATTAAGCAGTTTAGTCTCTTGCAATCTTGCTAGTTATGCCAAAGTCCTACATACTATACAGAAGCAAACTTTTAATAACTTTTCTGAAACACCACAGTCCAAACTTAACACCATAAACAAAACATTACTGATCAAACAGACAGCAAATGAGCCTTCATGCCAGTCAGGATCTGTATAGAAAGGAGTGTAAGTTCTAGACAATAACAAACTATAATGGAAACTGCTTTAAGCTAGCAATGTACCCCACTACCACTAAAACACACTTCCAAAAGGATAAAGCAGCACACACTTGCACTGTGTCACAAATGATCTCCAAACATATTACAATTAAGCTACAGAAACCCTCCCACTCCCAAAGCACTCTACATACTCACCATCTGCAGGATTGCACCATATAAGCGCAGGAGAACCTTCCGTGGTTCATCTGCAACTGTCACAATGGTATCAGGCAGCGAGCACTGAAACAGCATGTTGCTGAGGCCACCTCTATCAAGAGAAAGGTAAGATTATGAGCTAACTTGGATAAGCATACATGTTTCATTTTCTACAAATTCTAGGTGTACTAATCATCCTTTTAGTATGATTAATTGATCTGCTCTAACATGAGAAACAATTTTCCAACAGCACCAACAATGTGTAACATATAAGGCTTCAGTAAAGAAAATTGGCAGCCTTATGCTTCTTAATGTATAGTTCACCATCAAGGTCTACTGATCCAAATTACAGCTCAAGCTATGGACAAACTGATGTAAAATGCAACAGGCAACTAAGATAAGATGTAGACTTCTCTTAATTATTCTCAGGACTTCTGAAAAGCGATGCTGGAGTCTTATCAGATATACTTGGTTGCACAAACAGGCAAGATGACAGAAGAACAAGCTTAAAACCATGCAGTGAGTATAAAACCCTAAGTTTGAATTAAAAGCTGGTATCACTAGGATGGCAGCTACAAAGATTGGCTCCAAAGATTTAACCTGAATACCTGTGCTACAGCATCGCTGATGAAAAGTCTTACTTATGCTATCATTCTTTGGGATTCATTTTCAATTTTGAAATTTACAATTAAAGCAGTTCTTTATTTTAAAGAAATTGCTCATGTATTTGTCAAAACTAAAGTCACCCTCAGAATCTTATCAGATAAGACCCAAACTAGGGAGTCTTGTGCTTCAATCATTCATTATACAAGCATGCTGGCTTTTCATATAATTACTGTTTTACAACAGTGTTCTCACAGGAAAAAGTGACAGCATTTGTTTTCTACAGGTTTATCAAGCTAGATAAAGACTAGATTAGAGAAGCTAAGTTTCCTGATTTCTAGTAGCTCACTAAGAACACCAGTCTACTCAACCCACATTTTCTTTACTACATTGTCTTTCTGCATCTTCTTTTTCATCGATATATTCATTAAGAAGTTTTCAAATTCCCCTTCTGCAATAGGTTTTCCCTATTACTTCTTCCTCTACTGTAAAAGGAAAAAGTATTGAAACTTCTGGTTTTACTTGAAAAAAAAGAAATGCAGGTCAGCTCTACTGAAAAAAACTTGTCTGTCTCACCATTAAAGAAAGAGCTTTCAAAACCAGATACAATCCAAATATAGTAGCTAGCAGTAAAGGGATGAGGTAGCACAGATTTAAAAAGGAAGTAATTTTACATGTAGCATGCTACATAACTTACTGCAGTAACTCTACAATTGAAACGGTAGTACCTCTGTCATGCTGCAATTTCCTTCACAAAATAATGCAGTTTTTAATAACACCCAAAACTTAAGTATTTAATATTACCTTACAGTGAGCTTTGATTCCAGGAATCCATGGCAGATCCAAAATGCAGTGGCTAAAATACAGTTCTTAGTCCTAACCTGACACTCCTCTCAAAGCTTTTTCAAATATTTTTCTGGGTTCTGTTACAACGCAGCGGGGAAACAGTAAAGACTTTCTGGAGAAAAAGGCTACCAAGAAGTAGATGACCTGTATGTATTTACTGGGAGATGATACACAGAAGAAGGGCTGGCCTACATATCCAAAGTTAACAACTGAGAAGGAAAAAAAGAAATCTTAAGAAAATAGGGTAAAACAGCAGCTGCACAATATGCTCAAGAAAGAACAGAACCAGGTGGCTTGGCAGGCATCCAAAAAAGGATGTTTAGAGACAAAAGATATGAAATAACTTTGAACCATGAAGGTGAACAGGTAGAAAAAATAAATGGAAAGGATATCAAATGAAGAGCAAAGCCAAACTATTCAGATACAATCAGAACATTGGTTAGTTATACCAGCTACATTTGTGTCTTCACTAACTGCACCAGATGTGTTTTGGAAAGCACTTCGCCCCCTTTTCTAAGCCTCTGATGTAGAGTTTGGTGTAAATATCAATACTTAAACAGAAGAAATAAACACACCGAAACCCACTTTACAAAAAATACCAGACTAGAGCTTAAAATATTGTACAGTTACATTACTAAAACACATACTCAGACTGCATACAGTGCATGAAAGCCCAGAAACTCCTCTTTTTTATAGCTCTCCAGCCAAACAGGAGCATCTTACTGAGGCTGAACTCCATTAAACAGAAGTTTCACTATAGTTTTATGCACTTAAGACTTCAAAAGTTACCTCTGATCAAGGAAATCCATACAGGAGTCTAATAAAAGGTACTGTTCTCCTGAAAGGTCAATAGACTCAGCAGCTTGTTTGAGTGTCAAAAGGGCATATATCACTCTTAACACAGATAAAGCTACCACTTAGTATACTGCTACAAATTACTTAAAGGTAAGTCTTTCCAAAAGGGTCATCAATTTTCAAAGCTTCCCATTGCTTTCCCCAAATCACAGCCACAGCAGTTAGATGTGCTTATATACTTGCATTCTGATTAGATGCAAATCTATTTCTTTCGAACAGTAAGGACTGGACCCCTTCATCCTATGACACCAAGTACCCAAACCATGTTCACAAACATGATTTGCACTAATGCAGTCAAAATGGCAATACTGACAGACACATTGGAGAATGCGCACCGAGTGCTTGACTTCGTGAAACTAGAGCAGCAAACCAGTATGATGCTGCATTCTCCATAAATAAAAGCTGTGAAAAGACTTTTGCTGGTTAGCACAGTTTTACACATTCTTAAGTTTCAGCCCATCCTCTCTTCCTCCCAGTCCAGAAACCATCAAGCCATTTTGGAGTGGTGTCTCAGAGGGGAAGTTTCCAAGAAATACAAGAATAACTGCACTAAAATCTAAGGCTTTAGAAAATAAGTACCAAAGTCAACAGTACACACCAATAGGGATGAAAACAGAATTAAGCAAGTCAGACTACAGACATATTATCAGTCTTCTAAAAATTCTCTCCCTTTATAAACTTATTATGATCACGTCAAGTGAGGAGAAATGGTCTAAAAATACAAATACTATCTGCATTGGCTTTCAATGAGTTGCTCATTTTTAATAAGGCTTTTAATATACATTTAGAAATGAGCACGATGGGTTTTGATTATACTTTTATATATCAGAGCTTTGTCAACAGTTTATGCTCTCTTAGCTACCTGGGGGTAGATTTGCATGTATTTTGTGTATCAACAAAAGTAAAAACACTAGGAAAGCAAACTGAGGACTCAAGAGGAGACGCTGACAACCATATCCTTTGAAAACATACGTGACTCTATGTTTGATCAGGTAGAACGATCAAGCACTAAGACACTAGACAAGCAGTCTGTAAAAATGAAACTCTGAACTAACACTGGTTGAACTAGCATACAGGATGGATACAGAGAAGAGACTATTTGATTCCACAAAGAACACAAGGATCTCAAACACATTACATATGGCTTCTAGAACATCCCCAATTTGCGTATTTCTGCTGCCAACGTGCTGAGTCACAAGTATTTGTTACTATATATGCTAAAAGATGATTTCCATCACCGATACACCGCATTTACCTGCTAACTTATGAATTTCAGAACGGTCAGGGCCACGCCAAAAAAGGCACTTTTTTCTCAGGAGGGAGCTCTGTACTCGGTGCAGCGGCTTCTACCAGCTCCATCACTTTTACCGTCAAGGTCCAGGGCCCCTCACCCGGCTCAGGGCCGCGGCGCTGCCGTCGCGCTGCAGTACCAGCCACCTCGCACCAACCACCCTCGCCTGGGCGGGGGGGAAGGGGGTGTGACGCAGCGAACCCAGGGCCTTCCACCTTCCCCCGGGCGAGACTCGCCGCGCCGAGGCGAGGCGGTGGGTCCAGCCGGCCTTGCCCTGCCGCCAGCCGCAAACCTCCCCCGCCGGTGTGCGGAGTGGGGGATGCCCGCGCCGCCCCAGAACGAATGCGGAAGGCAGATGCGCAATCGCTCCCCACGCGACAGCGAGCCTGCTCCCCTCCGCCCAGAAAAGCGAATTTCGGAAGGACTTTAAAAGAGGGAGACCCTCATCTCCCGCACCCCCTGCGTCAGGAAATCAGCTCGGACTCCCAGCGACCAACCCGCCCCACCCCCTCCCCCCAGAGACCAACCACCACCCGCCCGCCTCAGCGCTGACCTGATGGGGTTGATGCGCAGCTGCTCCTCCCGCAGCCCCCGCCAGGCCCCAGGCAGGAACTCCTTACACCACAGATACGCCTTGCGCCGCGTTCGGGGGTCGATCGGCGGCTCCTCCTCAGGCGGCGGCGGCAGCAGCAGCGCGGAAGGCGGGGGCATGGCGCCCCCACCTCTGCCCGCCGCGACGGGGTCTTTTCCCTCAGGGTCGGCGTGAGCCAGCGGCGAGGGAGGCTGCCCGGCGGCGGGGAGAACGACACCGCCCCCGCCAGAGCTGCAGCCGAGGAGGAGCCCGAGTGGGGAAGGGTCGGTCTCGCCGTTACAGAACTTGGTCTTCATAGCGTGAGGCAGGCGAGCGAGAGGGCGACGGCAGCGGGGAGGGAGCGCGGCGGCCGTTAGTGCGAAGGGCGGGCGGGCGCGACAGCTCGCGCGCTCTCTCACCTCGCGTGCGTCCTTCCGCCGTGAGCGCCAGCGGCGGGTAAGCCGGACGCTCGCCCCTGGCCCCCCCCTTTATAGGCAGCTCGGCACGCGGGCCCGCTCGCCTCACGATTTTTCCCTCTGTCCTGATTGGCTCCTGGCTTTTTGCTCCAGCCTGGAGCGGGGGTGGGGCGGGGGAGAAGTTGCGAGTGAGCGTGCGGAGCGCGCGCGCCTTCTCCCAGCTCCCGGAGCGCCTGGTGATTGGTGCGCGAGGGAGCACGAGGCCACCCCTGTGCGCGAGGGGCGGGCACGGAGCACACGCCGATTGGCCGTTCCCCGGTTGTCCCGGTGACGGGCGCGCGCAGCTCGGCGTGGGGGGGGCGCAGTGCAAGGTGACCCCTCCCCCCTGCTCCTCACAAGGCCGGCGGCGCGGCCGCCGGAGCCGTATTCCTGCCCCGGCTCGGCTCGTTAGACCCCCGGCGGGCCCCGCTTCCTCTTCCCGCCGGGCTCAGCCCTGCCCCCGCCGCCTCCGGGCGCCCCTCTGCGCCTGCCGCTGAGGGCTCAGCCCCGTACTTGCCGCTCCCCTTCGGGCCGGCGGCCGCCGCTCAAGCCTGAGGAGTATGTAACGGGGGAGGTTCGGGCCACAGGGGCGGCTCGGCCGGGGTGGGGCGCTGAACCCGGAGGTGAGCACTGCGGGCAGAGGGAGGGAGCTAGCCGGGGCAGGGCTTGGGGTCACCTCACGGCGTGCTGTGCGGTGGAACTGCCTTCCTTGCGTCTTTGGTTACACGGTGTTTAACTGAGCTGGAACTCCCTCAGGGCTGGTCATGCCAAGGCTTCGTAACGTGCCAATGTCATTCACTCCCGTGACTTGCCACGAAAACATGTGGGAAATCTCTGTGCTGTACAAAGTGGATTACAGCAAGCAACAATATGTTTATTTAAACTCTGCTTCTTACGGAAAGTTACTGAGTTACTTAATTATCATATGTGAGGGCTGATTCATGCCTATATGGTAAACTGGTCTTTCTTGGCTCAGGAGAAAATCGTACCCAAACAGAAAGGTAAGCTACAAGAACAAAAATAATTTCTATGTGCAGTCCTTCAAAGTTGAGTCTCTTTCTTTTTTTTCGGTGGTGGAAAGATGTTCACCTGTTACGGGAAACATCTGCACTTGCCTTCTGTTCCTTTGCAGCATATGAGTGTTGGAGCAGTGATGTCACAGCTAGCTGGAAGGAGACGCAGCTTTCCTGGCCCTCTTGCAGCCAGAGGGGATGAGAATGTTGCCTAATATGTTATATCGCCTCGCTATAAATGAGCAGTAAAGGAATAAATCACCTTTAAGCTTTGAATTACCTTTGCACTTCCCTGATTTTTTTTTCCTTCTTTGGCTGTTCTCCCTCAATGGTCTTTTACTGTATATAAGAGAAGCTTGTGGGCTCTTTTAATAATAGTTGCCATTATTTTGGCGATCGTTGTTAAATCTGGGGATTGCTGGGTTGCAAAGGACTTTCTGATATACTCCTTTCCTCATCCCTCCCCAAACTATTTCAATGCATGGGCTGCTCCCTCATTTTGTCTGCACACTTCACTTCAGCACTCTGGTGCTGGAAAACCCCCAAATAGCCCAGTGATTTTCTGAGAAGTGGTAGGAAGGCTCCAGAACTGGCTTCAGAACTGCTTTGTGCTGGGAAAGCAGCTTGAGCACAACCAAAACTCTTCAGCTTTTCATTTACAAAATAAAATCCCTTAATCCAAGTACAGATTAGGATGCTGGAGAGGGGACATGCAGTGGCTGCTGGAGATGGCAACACAGGGCTGCACAGAAACCCTTTCTTTTGCAGGTCCGTGCTGACAACATCACTCATGTTGAACAGCTGAATACCAAAAAACAGTTTTATGGATAGAAAGCTCATTCTGCAACAAACGCTGATGATGATGTCTGTATATGTGGGAAGAAGTGGTGAAAATACCAGAAAAATTTGCCTTTCAAACTGGCTCTTCTGTTTCCAAGTGCTTGAGCTTCACACTACTTTGTCACAGGGTGAGTAACAGGACATTTTTTTTTTTCCTAATTAGAGTTATTTAACTGATTTTTTCCTAGATTGCTGTTAGTGTGGAAAGAGAAGGCAGAAAAGAGAAATAAGATTTGGTTTTCCTGGGTAGAGAGAATTCTATCCACTTTCACTAGACAAGAAAACTCCAACTTGTTGATACTGGCCATTTCACGGACACTTGTTCATACCAAGTCATAAGCTTTGCTTCAAAGCCTCAGAGAATTTAGAAGGAGATAAGAAAATTATGGCTCTGTTTTTTATCCTTTTGATTACAACACACCCTTTCTTAGTGTCAGTCTAGCTTGGGTTTCAGTCCTGTAATGAGTTCTGTTTTGATAAGTATCCTGGATCCATATGAAGCCCATACACATATTTCCTTTAGACATTTGTTCTGCTCATTACATCATTTATTGTTTTAACACTTTATTAGTAGTTAGTAACTCATTGTAATTTGTTGTTGAGTTTACGAAAAGGGTGTAACTCACTTGAAAACTGTTCAGAGTGTTTTACAACAAACATGGTCTATCTTCTAGGGAGCCACAAGCATGTACAGTGCAATAAAGGCGAGAACAAAGCAGTAGAGGAACTCACAATAGAAATAAAGGTGAGTAATCATAAGGGCTTGCAAGTTTAATTGGTATGAAGGTATGAAGGCATATTGACATGTTACTTGCTAAAATTATTTTTCTTTCATTATTCCCAGAAAGTAGATGTTGGTTAGGGAATTCATTACTGGTTAAGATGACTTTCATCTTTAAATTGTGGGTAATAGTTCTTTCAGCCATATTACCCTGCCATTGTGCATTTCAGATGTGGTTGATTTGAATGGGCAGGAAGCCATGTGGCAGCAGTGGCATGAACTTGGTCTTATTGAAAGCCTAGGCAGCAATGCCAAGATGAATGGTCTGAAGGCATGATGCAAAATCCAGCAGAGTATGTGGAAAGACAGTTACTGGTTTCACTAAACATGAAAATAAATAATTTTCTGCTCTTACCCAAGAACTTCCCTGGTTTGGCCCAAAGCATGCAGGAGGAGCAATGTATGAGAAATTTATACTGCTCTTCTTCGTGCAGTATATTTTAAATGGATAAACAGAGAGAGAGGTTCTCGTTCTAGAGCTACGAAGCTGGTACTTTTTGTAAGTCCACATTCAAATGAAACAATCGGAAAAAAAACAAACCTATTTCTTCTGCTTGTATATGTGAGGTTTTTTTCTACTCCTAAGGAGGAATCTATCACACTTAGATAATGTATATAGTCAAATTCAACAAAACTAAGGCTTCTGCTAACATCAGAATATATAGAAACCTAAAAGGCATCAGAAAAACACTCGAAGGAAATTTAAGTACTGAATTATTGGCTCAAACGCCCCAAGACTGAACAGTTAAAATACTGGACTCAGACTTGAGAAACCTGATTATCAGCAGCAACTGACCCCTGTTTCCATTTCTTGTGTACTAGAAGCACTTTGTTGTTAGGTAACAATGTAACATCCTACCCAATGGATTAGTCAATCAACCAGCCATTGTCTTAAGTAACAGAAAAAAGCAAATGTATCATCATGTTCAGATTTTAGACCATAGCAACCAAGCTACATTAGCACACTTTTTTTGTAGATAGCAGACATGGGTTCTGTAATGTTCAATTTCTGATTCCATCTAATAGATTAATCTACTGTAGCATCTAATAAATGAGACCCATTAAGAGAATAATACTTCAGCTGCCTGTATCCCCTGGATAACCTAGCTTTAAAGCCTGTGAAGGAAGTAAGGGTGAGATAAGTAGGGTTAGGGCGCAGACAAAACACATAGTGACTAATTATGCTGTAAGCAAGGTACAATCTGGACTAAGATCCCGTCTTCTGGGGTGAGCAGAGGCTTGAGGGTTTGTATGACCTCTGCTGTCAGTATGGAGGGAGACAAAACTACTCGTGACAGAAATCTCTTTCCCTTCAGATGGTAAAAAACAACTTCTTTTTTTCTCTGTTATTTACTTTTCCCTCAACCCCGTACCATGACCATGTAATCTATTACTTCAGTGGCTGAACAGAATATAATGGTCAGCGAGTCCACTACTTCCTTTGAAGTAATGGAGACACTTCTTTCACCAAGTCTTGATGGAAAATTTTACTTTTCACTGGTTCTGAATGCAGTCTTAATCACATATTCAATCAGGAGAGTGCATATGTCTCTTTTCTATGACAGTATAAAATGAGCCATTTGTTAATTTATTGATTTGTGTGATTTACTAAAGCTTATTACTGTGATACTTGTATATCTGCAGCAAAGGGAATTTCAGTTGGATGGATGCATGATTTTATTCACACAAATTGCATTGGTGCAGTAGAAATTGCATATTGCTCACAAAAGACCTAAGTCTAGAATTCTGACTCATAAAGCATTTAATTTTCTTTCACAAGTCTTTCTTGCTATTAGCAGCAGCAGATTTTACTGGCAAGATCAAATGCCAGCTAAGGCTGGATCTGCCACATGGCACAGAGAGAGTGACACTTTTGTAGAAGGTTGCAGATGCTTACTTCAGCTGAAAAATTGCAGACTTCTTAATAGCAGTTGCCAATAAACATTCTTTATGGACCAGTAGCAGGTTGCTGTTGAGTTTGTGAATCCCATTTCTGAAACTAGGCTGAGGCTGGAGACTTTGACATGGGAACTGTGCAGTCATTGCAAGTGTGGGTGAGAGTTCAGGGCTGTCCTTGAGTCCCTCAGCCTCTTGGCTCACCTCCTCAGTGTACTGCTCACAGGGGAGCATTTTGTGATAGCAAAATACTCTCAGCTTAGTTCTGCACTTGGAGCAGGGAGCCTACTTTCATTTTTCGGCTCCTTGGTTCTATGTCTGGTAAGACCCTTGATGAGTTTTAAACAGATATTAAGGCTGCTGTTTCTTATTGCCTGCATCAACAGCCAAAAAGATGCTACTCTGAAAGCCAGGGATTATGAAGGTTTGAAGTTGTGTTAGCCACCTAGGCAAGATGCAGCTGCAAGAGAAAGACTGCACAGCTGTCCCCCATTCTTCTTCCTCAGTGATAGGAAGGGTAGTGGGATCATGGCAGACAATGTTCTCCATGTCTCCATACTGCATGGAAAATTAGGCAATAAGCAGCCTAAGGAAAATAGGGGAGCAGAGTATTTCACCCAAAGCCTCCTTTGCTCACCCCTTATCAAAAGAATTTGCAATGTCTTTTGTACTTTGACCCTAAGAGAGACAGAATTTCAAGACTAAATTTCAAATGATCTTATGTTGATTTATTTTCCTTCTGTGTTTGCTTAGTTTCCAGCACAAAATACCAGAAAAAACTAAGGTGAAACTTTGGCCCCTGAAGCATATCTGCCAGAGCACACAGGGTTAACAAGGGCTAAAGATGAGGGATTTACCCTAGGCACTGACCTGGTATTTGTATGTCTCCTGTGAATGCAAGGGAAGTGTTACACCAGAAAGCAGCCCTGATGAAAGGATAATATGCTCATTCATTTGCTGTGTTGGTCTAAGATAACCACAAAGACCTAGAGCTTGTACAGTGCCAGGTACTCCAAGCAGTATGCTAAGATAACATTACCTGGCTCAAGTCCCAAAGAATGACTTTTCTTGGAGTCAAACTGACCAAGCCTTTATTATATTACAGGTTACTTAATTTCATACTCTACCAATTTCATCTCATTGAAAAAACCCAGCTGGGGAACTTTCTCAGGACCTCAGAGAGATTTAAAAATCCAGTAAGAATTAGCTAAATATTCTCTTCTTTCTTTTAAAAACTCCAGCTTTGAAACTCCTGGGTGTGTAGGGTAGTGTGGTACAGTAACAGCTTCAGACATAGCTGCAACCCACAGAACAATAAACCATGAGGTATCACTTTTAATACAGTCCCACTTTAGTAATCTCTCCCATGAGTTCAGACCTTCAACATCTGTTTTACTTTTGGATGAGCATCAAACTCTTCTACAAACCTATCCCAGCTCCCCCCAGTCCCCAGCAGAGTTCAAGAGTGCAGCACACAGCCTTTGTCAAACAAGATTCTTGAAGCAACCTCCCCTCCCAGCCTGGGGACTGTGCAGAAATCCCCTCGCAAGGGAGTACTCCCAAGCTATGCTCAAAGAAGAAAACAGTTGCTATAGTAACCAGTTCTCTACCTGCACTGAATCATCTCTCTCTTCCCTCTTAATCTTCTCTGGTTTTATTAGTTCTGGGCGAGAAGCAGCTCGTCGGGTCAGGGCTGAGCTTGGTTCTGCGGGCTGGAGGAGTTCATGGAAGGCACCAGGGGGTCCTCACCCATCAGGCGGTCCTTGCTTGCTCACTTCACCTGCTGGAGCATGTCTTGCATGAGGGTTGCCACCGCTGTTGTTTTGTGACAGAGCCACCCAAGCCACAGAGGAACAGGCTCTTTGCTTCCTCTTCTTGCTCCCAGCTTGCAGTGGAGCCCTACTGCTATCTTGTCCGAGAGCAGACCTGCCACTGGTCCATAGGCTCACTCGCACATCCTTTGCAGCCTCACTGGGATAGATTTCAGCCTGCTAGTGGAAAAAAAAGAAACCTGGATACAAGCTCTTTTCTGTGATAGGACATTTTTGCAACTCTTCCTAGGGTTAAAAGTGACCACAATAATCACTGAAAACACTCAGGAAATGCTAAACCCTGCTAAATTGCATAGACTTTTTTTTTTTTTCCCCCCAATATGTCTACTGTGGCCAGGCCTTGGACTGATGGTTTTTTTGCATCATGAATTCCACTGTGGAAGTATATAGCTGGGAGCGAAAGAAACCTGCTCTAAGGAAGAACATGCCAGAGCCACCTCCAGCTGTTTCAAGTGCGCAACACAGGCAAATTGCCTGCACAAGCTGGGGCATGTTCCCCTGACAGCAAGTGGGCATGAGGTGGGTATGATGTGGTGACTAGGGAGGGGGGAAAAAAGCCAGAGATTTAATTACCATGGATGGTAATTATGGTAATGGTCACTAATAAAAGCCTGCAGAGAATCATGTAGGACAAAGCTGGTAATGCACTATAAAAAGGCATCAGGCACTGTCACTGCTTGGGTTAAAAGCTCTCAGAGCCTGTATGCTGTGAAGAACCCAAGAGCATTCACCAGACACTTGCATGGACAGAGCAGGAGCAAAGCCAGTTAGAAGGCTTCCTTCTTATGTTCATGTAGCTACCATTAACATGATAGTAAATGCTCTATATTTAAATACAACACAATAAAAAGATCCAAGAGCACACCCGCATCAATATGTTGATTGAACAACAGCCAGCAGTAAAATAAAAATGTGCATACACTTCTAGAACATTTCAAAATCTATTATTGACCCAAATAATGAGGTAGATCACAGACTAATATTAAAATGACTTGGACTTCTAAAATATCTTTTTTCTTCCTCCCCTTCTGCTCATTATGCAACAATTTGCTATGCTAAGCATGCATAGCAATGGACTAATACCAAGCTGAAATAACTGATTTGTGATGGAACTTGCAATTCCAGTACTGCTGGTTATTCAAGCATGCTGCAGTATTTTCCTATGTTAGGATGGAAAAGGGTGGATTCCAGACACGGATTCCAGACATTGTAGTTTCAACTTGGGCACTGATTGTACTTAAGTAATTGGCATAGTTTTTATGGCATCCTGGCAGAGTTTATCATTTAAGCCAAAGAATGGTTTCTAGCTGTTTTTTTTTTTTTCCTTGTGCTTTAAACCTCTATCATGGGCACAATCAGAGTAAGGAGGTGGTAGGGAGAAGTTTCCAAATCTTTGGAAAGCCAAGCCTGCAGCAATGGGACTCTGCTGGCAGAGCCTGAGGCAAGATACATGTTCTAGGCAATAGCTTCAGCTATCCACCTCACTCAGACAAATTTGTTCCTTCCCAGTGATAACAGCTAGCAGCCTGAGGTTAAAGAAAGGTCATTAAGTTAGAAAATGTTTCCAAATATGCAGCAGTATGATTATTCACGGGGAACTGCCTGCCAAAGAAGTGGTCACTGGACTTAAAGCATACATGTGCTGAAGAGTAGACAGGGTAAATAGAGAAAGATCAGCAGAGCAAAGAAGTTAAAGCATTTCAGGGAGCTGGCTGTGTTGTTCTTCCTCACACACACACACACACACACACGGTTTCTAGGCTGAAACCTAGAAAACAATAGGTCTTACCTGTTTTACACAGACACTGAGGATTTCTTAGCCTGTCCAAAGAGTTTTAACTCATCATTTCCATTTATAGGAGGAAACACATCACTCTCAATTTCCTGTGATGATTTGTTTTATTTAAAAAAAAAAAAAAATTCTTCCAGAAGATTGAATAGCATTTGCAAAGTCAGTCGTTTGCCCTAGTATCTGTGACTAACAGTATCTCGTTATTGTACAGGTCTTTAGACTTCAAATAATCTTTTTATTGCCACATTGGCATAAAATGAGTGGAGTGGATTTTTCTGTGAAACACTCCACATCATCCAGACCAATGGCCTTCATTCAGAAACAATCACTGATAATGCCCAGGAGGTGAGGGTAACTTCATATACAGCCAAAGTCATTTTGTGATATACCTAAACTTCAAAGCTGCGGACTGTTTTTTGACCCCAGAATTAAGCTCACTGTTAATTGTTACTGGAATAGTGTTGCACACTATAGAGTTTTTTACTGTGGCATTTTGTAATTAACTAATTTAATCCTACTTTGTTTCCATTTTGACACAGAGGAATAACACAATTACTTGTGACAACTAGAAAATGGTCACCAAGCAATTAACCCAGATTAGAAACCCTCTGAAAACAGAATGAAACCCATTGCCTCTTTAACCAGAGCACATTGTACTCCATTACAGGTATTTAATAGATTTATGAATTAAATACAATATGATATCATGAATTTCTCCTTTCCATTCTGATGATAACTTGTGCCAACTGAATTTACAAATCTACCTTGTTATGTATTAACCAGTCATCTGGGAATCCGATTGAGTAACACAGCAGTTGTTGCAATACCAAGACTCCCATATAAATCATGACTGAGTCCTAAGTAAACATTGGTTCAAATATTGATTCACATGAGAGATATGACTGCAGTTTAAGAGGTTACAGGTGCCAGCTGAACTACTTTATAGAGGACCACTCCCTCTGTGTTCATCTGAGATTCACATCAAAGTGTTCACTTTGAATTCATGGGAACTGAGCATTTCCCTTCACTTTTGATATTGACACTCTCTATATCAGAACCTATTTTTGATGCTCTAAAATCAAAGGTATCACATCATGTATAAGTACTAAGTTACTCAGTTATTTATACTCCAGATAGATGTAACATCTGGGAAGAGGGGAGTGAGACACAAGAAGTTATTTTTTATGAGGCACTGAAAGCAGGAGGAGAGGGGGACACGCAGGTTTCTTCTTGACATATAGATGCTATAACAATTGCTACCCAAAAAAATCCAGAAGAAGGAATTTGAGGTGTAGGAAACACCCAATGACAAAATGAGAAGCTGTCTTCCACACTTTGGAAAACAGAAGGAGACTCTCATCAGCTGGAGGAAGCTCAAGGGAAAAGGAGTGCCCCATCCCATTTGTTTTTACACTAACAAAAAGGTATTGTGAGCCACAATTATGCTAGCAATCTGCTTTTCTGTTGCAATATAGATATCTCTTTGCCTTAGCCTTGAATCCTAATTGTTCTTCTGAGTAGGATGAACACAGATCCTTCTGCATACATTTCAGTTACAGATCTAAACAAGAATGGGTTTCCCCAAAGTTTCCTGGGCACTTCTATCTTAGCAAGTCCTAAGCCAGCAACTCGAGAAAAGAGTGCGTATGCTCCATTCCAACCAGTCTGAATAAGTGGACTGCGAATAACACAAGCCAGCTGCTCTAAATCTCCAAGTCCTGAGGATATTAACTTTTAAGAGTGGCTCTGTAATTGCTATATTCACTAAGCAAATTGTTAAGAAAAAGTTTACATCACGGAAATGAAATTCCTGTTCTGAGCAATGTAAGATAAGTAAGTTTACATCAAAAGAGCTCAACCTTTTAAATGTAGGAAGCCTGGCATACCTTTATCTCTTAGATTAGCTCATTGCTTTTCTTTTTTAATGGCACAGAAAATAAATCTATGCATTATCTTAGCTTTCAGAATAACACTGTTTTCTTAATAATATTTGTAAGAGGAGTGGTTGGAATCAAAGCTTAGAGCATCACACCACATGAGATACAACATAAATCATAAAAGTTTGGAAGTAAATAACCAATACCTAACGAGTCACTGAATTCAGAGTAATTAGAATCATAGAATATCCTGAGCTGGAAGGCACCCTTGAAGATCATCGAGTCCAGCTGCTGACTGCACACAGGGCAACCTAAAAGTTAAACCATATATCTAAGAGCATTGTCCAAATGCTTCTTGAACACCGACAGGCTTGGTGCCATGACCACTTCTCTGGGGAGCTTGTTCCAGTGCTTGACTACCCCCTCAGTGAAGAACTTTTTCCTAATATCCAGCTAGCCCAACAAAATATTCTCCAAGTGACACCTTTACTATGATATGCTTTCCACAACGCCATAGCACATGCAGAAAATCACTGTTCTTTGAACTGCTCTCTGCACAGACTCTCCTTGCCATGGACACATCCCATGCATGCACAACTGAATACTTTTGGCCTGCAGTATCTGCTGCGGTTGAGCCTCTCTATGCTCTGTGGAGTGAAGGACAGAGTGAATTCAGTTATCTCTCCATTCTTTCTAATTGCCAATAGCTGTGAGACAAAATCCCCACTTATATCATTCCTCAACACATTGTGCAATTTTAAACCCTTTCCTTACATATGTAGTTAGCTAGCATATTGCTCTGAATTGTGCAAGAAATTCTTTTGTCCACTGGTTGATAAACTAGGTAGCGTTAAGGAACTTTTTGCTATTGCAATCTAGCTGCTGTGGCTGAAACAAACTTCTGTTGGTTCCCAACTGGTCTCTAGCCATTTTTTTTGCCCTGCAGAAGCCACCTTATCTGCCACAGGAATTCAGTTTGCCAGTCCTCTTCAAAACAAGCATCCATTTTGGGACAGGATTTGGCCAGATGGAGATCTGCCTCAGCTTCTCTGTAGGCTCTGACATGGGCCTGGCAAGTCTACCCACCCTGAAAGAGCATAGGATCTCCAGCAGCATATGGGACCTCTCTGATGTGACTTCCAGTGGGACGTAAGGGATCTCAGCTATGCACCTCACCAAAGTGTGGCATGCCTCACAGCTAGTCGTCAGATAATGCACACAGTGATTCATTGCTGCATCTGGGCAGGAGGACGAGAGTGGCCCCAGTACTCGTTCCTCTGCATATTACTGTGGGATCTGCACCCCAGCTGCCTGGGAAAGCTTGTACTGCCATTTGGAGTAATGCCAGCAAGCGAATTCAGCAGCAGCGAACATCAGCTTGGGGAACCAGAGCTGTGTGGTACCCAGCAGAACAACAGCTACATCAGACATCCGCTGAACCAACTAACTTAGGAACTAACTTCAAGAAGTGCTGCTCTGGACCTGTTGTACACCTTTCCTGGTCAGAAAAAAAGATCTCCTCAGTCACTTTGCAGTTCTCGGTGCAACACCGGACCAGAGAAAGTGTTGTAAGCAAGGTGTGGTCAATTACTGTGTAATTCCCTCTCAGCCCTTCTCTTGTGCTGGATTTCAGGGAAAGGGAGAAATTTTGTACCAGTCTTGCAGCCATTACTATAGTTAAAGGATTTTCTCCAAGCTTTAGAATACACAGTAACATATAAGAGTTAAGGCATGTGCTTTCTGGGCACGCTTGAGATGGAAAAGTATCAAAATATATCTCTATCTCAGCAATTGGCTCTGCTACAAGAAGTAATTCTAGCTCATCAACCATGTAAACCAAAAATTATTGTGATTACAGGCCTCCACATTAGCAGAAAAAAAATCCAACTTAATTCTGACTCCAAGCACAATATCTGTAAGATTCTGTCACTCTGAGGTCTTCAGGAGACTGTCTTACAGAGTATTCAAACAAGAATAATCTCTTCCAAGCACAAGTAATTAATTTGTTTTCCTACTCCTGTATTGTAGATTTTGCCAGACATTGTTTTGCAAGGCTCTTTGAAACCAGTGTTTCTGCCAAGTAGCGAGCTAGTGGACAAGAAATCTTTTCCTTGGGGAATGGATGAAAAGGCCTAATTAAACCTTCGTAAGAGGTTTCCTTCTTTCACTTGTGCCTGCTAAGACTATGGCTGCCAAGGCTATTGTTAAAAAAGACTTTGATTCAAGGATGGGTAACTTGCTTAGCACACTGTCAGACAGAGTGTGTAGTATGTTGTTAAGATGCTCCCCATACAGACGTTTTGAAGTGTGGGGCTATCCTTCTGTCTTGTGACTTACCAGACCCTCCACCTGGAGGTCCACTGTCAAGGACCTGACAGACAAAACCACAGCCATGTAGCATATCAACAGAAGAGCAGAGCCAGGCCATCTCTTCCCTGCCATTAGCCTGTTTGGCTTGGGGCTTTGTGTTTTTGTCCTTAGAGGACACCAGTGTCCCCATACCTGCCTGGCAGTTGGTGTTCCCTGGCACAGCCCCAGCAGTCCTGTTATCCTGAGGAGGTGGGAGGCAGAGGCTCAGCAGTGACAGACCCTGCCTGGGTCAGGCCATTCTGGCACTTGTGCATGACTGGTCTGTCAGTGCAGCCTGAGGGACGCTGCCAACGCTGCCTCTTACTGCCCTTCAAAATTGTTCCTCGTGGCTGCATGGCTAACTGCCACAGAAAGATGTCACTCAGTTAAAGTTCAAACCAAGTTTGTAGCCAAAAAAACAGCTTCCTGCTCCCTTCAACTGCTGAATTAGAATGACTTCAAAACAAATAGAGTGACCTCAAAGAACAAAAATAGAAGTGCTATTCAATCACCACCTGCCTTCCTAGAAAATCCTATTTCCATCATTTGCACCTACTGGCAAGCCCTACAGGGGCTTTCTATCAGTGTCCTAAGGCTACACAGTGTTGCTTTTGACTGATAACCAGTAAAAATAAAGCTTTACTGTTATTATTACCACATTACAACTCTGCCACCAGGCAGAGTAACACAGTGGAGAATCTAATAGCTCCCTTCTTTTCTTTTAGACTGTGCTGAAATGAGAACACTTGCCTTATCTGCAAACTAACAATAGCTCTGCAGCAGCATACGAAAGTTAAACAAGCCTTAAGTCAAGGGGATGTAGCCATTACCCCTATGCACTGACTAAAGCTATAGATTACATGCTCTCCTAGGGAAAAAAACTGCAAAAAGAACAGGCTTTGAGGTGTTATTGACCTAAAACTACAGTCCTGTGGTCTGCCGTGCTCCACCTACAAATGTTCCCCCAGGTCCTGATCACAAGGCTACCAAAATCATGGATTTGGAGTTGTCTTTAAATCAGAATGTAGCTCCCATCAATAGCAGATAATACTCTAACAGTGGATTTCACCCACGCGACAACAAAAATAGGAAAGAAAACCCTGCTATCAAGCCAGTCATCAATAGACAGGCACTACACGGTGACTGAACTGATGTGCCCCCAGGAACTATACTGCTACAGAAGTGCTTGTTGCATATGGCAGAGAAGAGGTAAACTGGGAAATTTCTGCTCTTTTCTCTGTGTTCACAGTCAGGCAGTTTGCATATGATTGGTAAATGCTCTTAAAGTACTTCAAAAGGAAAGACAGAAAGGTAGTTTTGGAGCATGTAGTTTCCTTGCTAGAGCTGCATTAACTCTGAATAACTCTGCTGCACTGCATCATGCTAAGCAGAATAGGATCCCTCTGCTTCTAGAAAGTTTTTGTGCTACTAGTTACTGAAATCCCAGACAATATAGTTTGCATGGAGTGCATGGTACTTGTATGATTTTCCTCCCATGCTACATCACTTCAACTAAAATATTACAGACTTCTGGTCAGGGCTTTCTTTGTTCCGAGATGTATTTTTTCTAATGTTCTTACCTTTCCTTTCAGTGAGGTGTGTTCTTCCACACCCACCCTTTGGCCTTGAGAAGGCCAGTCCCTTAACAAGCCACTCCGTGCTCTGTTTGTTTTAGTATTTCTTACCCAAGGTCTTTATCTTAGAATCCTGTTTGTGCAGCTTTGGACAAGATTCAGTACTTGGGGGGGAGGGTGAGTGAGGTGGGAAGGATTTCTTAGTGCCTTTAGTATTTAATATGTTATCTTACCTGTGACTATTAAGTAGATGATTTACAAGCTTGTTGATGATGTGAATCTCTGCCCCTTACAGTAGGTGTAAACACTACTTGACACAGCAGCTATGGGAGGGGTAAGGGCTATGGAGAACTACAGTTTCTGGACTGTGCATAAAGCACCCACGAAACCTTAGCAGAAGACACTGTGGTGTGGTGCCCACTGCAAGCCCTTCCACCTGCTTCTGGCAGGTCTGTTCACAACAGCAACACACTAAAATCACATCCATCTTCTCTTGCAGTTGCAGCTGCAAATTCACAGCTTGCAGTGCTACTCCACATGGCAAATTTGCTAATTAGAGCAGTGGATCTGAGAGTCCACGACTGAGTAAGAGCCACTTGCCAAGGCCAGGCTGCTGCAGCCTGAGCAGTCTCAGCTGCTGCTGTGTGAGCTTAGCAGCACAGTGCAGGAATGCCTGGAATGTTTCAGCCAGCAGGTACTTAAGAGATCCTGCTCTAGGAAATGTCTGCACTTCTCACAGAAATCGTCCCCCTGCCTATTGCCTCTCTGAGACAGTAACAGTGGCCTCCCTCTTCCCCCTTTCAAGCCCCACATGAATCAAAATCTCTCCAGCTCCGGTCTTAACCCCAGCTCTCCTTTTTGAGGCAAAATCATCATGGGAAATGGAAATTCCACAGATCAGCAACATACTGGTGCCTTTCCAAACATGCTGTCAGTCTGGATACAGCCTTGGAAGGCAGGCTGCTTTAGAGGATTGTCTGCTCCACTGCAGTGAGGCCAAGAAGTTGCTGATCTGCCTGTTTGAGACAGGTGGAGCTACCACAGTTTTAAAGAAGACCATCTCTGCTTTTGTAATAATCTTCCTTATGCTGTCCTCATCTTCCTCCACCTCTCCAACACTGAAACACCTTGGAGACATTATGAGTAAAATTTTCTGACAAGTGCTTTTCCAATTTTCCATGTCTTTTAAACTTCCCGTCTCTACAAAGCAATGTTTGGTAAAAGAACATTGTCACTACTACACTAACCACCAGACTTGCACTCACCACCAGTACCACCAAGAATAGCAAGGACTTGCACTCCACTGTCTAGGGCTATTCTGGGAAAGAAGGGGATACAGTATGGAGCCCTTCTTAATATCATGTCCTAAAATATATATTTTCCTCAGAAAACACTTCCTTGCAAGATTACCAAACTGTTCTAATTGTGAAATACCTCTGTCCATCGGATTAATTCTTATCACTTCTGGACAGATAAAATAATTGGCAAGAAACATCTGTTGCTCATTTATAATTGGTTAAGAAACTTCATTTCTGGAAGGGAAGATTATAAATCACTGTAGCTAGCACTAAAATGAACATGAAGTGTAGATGCATCAGCTTGGGGGGAAATAAAAGCAGGGCTAGTTGTCAACTCAGCAGCGTGAACCTCTGGAAACACACGAGTCAATAATGTCTCCTTTCTTGTCTCCAAGTTCACTTATGTCACTTAAGACAAGATGCCATCAACCAAACCAAACACTTGCAAGTTCTGAAAGAGTTTTTATACCAAGCATCTGCCCCATTCATGAGGTTTGTGTTAGGAGCACACTACCAGGGACAAACAAATGAGCTGTTCTAAAATACTTTATAGTCACTGCATGCAAATAGAGGTCCCCTAAGTAAGCTGTAGGTAGGTATCTTGTATACAGGCAGGATAAGCAGAACTTTCTGAAAGAAAAATTAAAGCAAACTCCAATGTTTCTTGCACAGTGGCTGGCACAGCTAATTGACTTGCTGAATAGAAAATATTAATTCAACACATAAATATGAGAGGAAGGAAGAAATAAATTCACTTAACCAAAGTCTTCTCTATGCTGGGAATCTACTAAAAGCTAGTCATCTCAGTGTTCAAAGGAGAGATTCCTCCAATGTTCAGCCCATTCATCTTCACTGCCAATCTATGGCACTGGCAGAGGGCAGCTCAATCCATCCCACGTGTGCGGAACACAGAAAGGCTATTTGGATAGGATGCCTCCATTTCAGTATGATGAATCCCATCCTAAGACAAGCTGCTACTGCTTGGGGCTCAGAAGAAAAGGGGCTCTGACACAGTAATTGGATCGAGGATCTTCAAGAGCAGCAGCATTAGTTACACAAAGCTTCAGTCCTCAGCCTAGGAGCCTGCGTACCAAAACTGCAGCCCCAGCAACGGTGAGAGGTGGGGTGCCACTTCCAGCTGGAACATCTAGGACTGTAGTGTGCCAGGCAAGCTGCCCTGGACAGGTTTCTCAAACGCTGTGTACCCAGAATACAGAGCATGCCCTGCACAGAGAATAGTACAGTTGTGCAGTAGCTATTCCTCTGGGACCCAATGTCACACACAAATCTGGAGCAAATGGGGAAATTCATCTGCCAAGGACACATCCAGAGAAACTCTGAACTACAGCACCATCTCTAAATGCAAAATGTTTGCTGCTGTTAAGCAAATGCACAAGGAGAGGGAAGCACCCAGGAGAAGCAATGTGCAGCTGTAGCACTTCATATTGAGGAAACGTCCACTTGTCCACTTGTCCACTTCGGTAAGCAGAACCTCCACTTCATGACTCAAGGAGAAGAGCTGGGGGAGGAGGAAACAAGTGAGATGGAAACCAAAAGCAGGCTGAAAGGCAGATGATCTGCCTGATGAGAGCTATTTAGCTGTGATTACACACTGCTACTGTATGCCCTTTGACTCTCTTGTACTGCCCTATAGTAATTCAATTGCTTCCCTATTTTCTTCTCTCCCTGTGTCCCATTGTTTACTCAACTCTGTTGCTGTTTTTCTTCCATGGTCTCAGCTGAAATTAGTGAGGCAACTCCCCTCACCCAAAACACACACAGCTTGTTTATTGCTATCAGCACACACCTTAGTGCTTACTGATCTCTGTGCCTTAGAACAGGTCTTCCCCTTCCATATTTTGTATCCTCTTTGGAGACCATTTAATTCCAGCCTTTCCGTTTCTAGCCCTCTTTCCTGTGCTATTTTCCTAAGTATGCCAGGGCTCTTCATCCTGTACTAGAGAACCAACTCACTCTTCTGGTGCAATTCAGTGCAAGAAAGGAAGAATCCTAAGCATCCCTTGCTGAATCCTATCTACACCTCAGTCATGCACTTACTGCTTCATCTGCAGCCAATGCTGTGGAGTATTAACGGTCCTCTCAGGTCCTGGGTGTCTCTATAATACTTGAGTGAGTTTATTATTTAGCAGATAAGGCCAATGTTATTCTTTCATGCTCACAACTTGTGCAAAACCCTTGACAATTCACAGCCAAGTTCTCGCGGAGCCTGTGGTGATCAGTAACACCTGGGTTCCAGCTCTTCAGCCCTCTTGGACCAGGTGCTCCCTCCATCAGTGGTTCTCTTTTGGTAGACTAGGGTGTAGCAGGCATTGAACAGCAAAAGGCCTGAGCTAGCAATCATTCAAATTAACAGGAGCTTTCCTATTGACTTCCGAGGTCTAAGTAACCCCAAAAGGCTCAGCAAAGAGGATATAAGAAGTGAAGGGTAGTCCTCCATGATTTGGGGGAAAGAAGCTTTCTAATAAGGTAAAAACAATCAACATCTGTCCTGGTTTCGGCTGGGATAGAGTTAATTTTCTTCCTAGTAGCTGGCATAGTGCTGTGTTTTGATTTAGTAGGAGAAGAATGTTGATAACACACTGATGTTTTAGTTGTTGCTGAGTACTGCTTACTCTAGTCAAGGACTTTTCAGCTTCCCATGCTCTGCCAGGTACACAAGAAACTGGGAGGGGGCACAGCCAGAATAGTTGATCCAAACTGACCAAAGGGCTATTCCATACCATATGACGTCATGCTCAGTATATAAACTGGCAGGGGTTGGCCGGGGGGGCAGCGATTGCTGCTCGGGGACTGGCTGGGTATCGGTCAGCGGGTGGTGAGCAATTGCATTGTGCATCACTTGCTTTGTATATTGTTATTATTATTATCATTATTGTTATTATTATTATTACTATTTTACTTTATTTCAATTATTAAACTCTTCTTATCTCAACCCAGGAGTGTTTTTCACTCTTACTCCTCCGATTCTCTCCCCCATCCCATCGGGGTAGGGGGAGTGAGTGAGCGGCTGCGTGGTGCTTAGTTGCTGGCTGGGGCTAAACCACAACATCATCAAAAGCACCTTGTCTAGAGCGCCAGGTTTTTAAGTCTTCTTTTAAGCAGCCCCTCTTATGCAAAGTGAGTGAACATGAAAGCAGGAGCATCTGCCAAAGCTTTTAAACCAGAGGAACCGTCTGTTCTGAGTGCTAAGAGGCCTTCACTGAGGTCACTCTGATCCAACCAAGCCTCACAATCTTGCTTTTGAGAAGCACCTGACCAAAGGCATCCCAAAAGTTGCGGATCTTGGATTGAGCTTATGCCAGCTGTTGTATAGACCAGAGCAAGCTGAGAAGATGTGGGATAGGTGGGGGACATCCTGTAGGAAGGCACTGTCTGTCAGTAGCAGCTAGAATGAACCCCAGCTTTCTTCTGCCTGTATCAACCTACCCCCAAACTCTTTCAATGTAGGGACTGACTGGAAATATCAAGGAAGATGGTGTTGGATATGGAGGGTGGGCAGCGTCCTGTCCAGGTGCTTCATGTTCCTTGTGTGCTCCTGCAGGCAAGAGGATCCATCCTCAACTTTTCCCTGAAGCGAAGCTGAGTAAAAGGGCCCTTTCTAGATTGCCAAAGTAGGGCCAGTCCTCCATGTGTACCAGAGTGAATTTGAGGAAAAATGTAAAAAACAGCCACCTGAGCTCGTGTGCCGCTTCTAGGGCCCAAAACATAATGAAATCAGCAAAATCAGGGCAGTTTCAAGGTTTTACTAACTCAACAATGCGGTGACATCCACCCTACAGTCTTCTGTGAACCTGCTAAGTGAGTGGTAGAGTTGGCAGGGCGGATTTCACTCTGTCCCTCAGTGGGTCTGATCCGCCACTGACTGGAACTTTAAAGCAGATGAGAAATGTTACCTGCTCAGATTAGTTGCCTTGCTTGCATGGACAGTGATACAAACTTCAGGGGAGGCATGAATTCAGCATGACTTGACTTGTACAGAGAGAGGAATTTCCTTTAAATCATTATTGTTCTACCAGCTGTAAAAACTCAGATTTCTATTTTTGCACAACACTTCTCCAAACAAAGGCATTATACTGACATGTGTAATTAAAATCCACACTCTGGGGAACTGCAAAATTGACCATGCCTTCTGAAGAAGTAGCTTCTAGAAGAAAAGTCAGCAACTCTAGAGAAAGGACAAACTTTTTCACAAAATTGGGGGAGGAAACAGAAAAATCCCTCACTCTTGGATTTCTGCTTTCTATCACATGGTACATGTGTTTATCTCCTTCATTGCATGAGAAAATGGTTGCATAACTGCCTGGAAATCTCAGTGCAAGGTCCCTCCTCCTCAGTACAGTTTAGTCCCGTTAATCTCTCCAAGGTCTCCCCTTTCCACTGCCTATTGTACTTCCATCTCCTGGGCCATCACTGCCTGTTATTCTTTCCTGTCAAGGTCACTCTTACCTCTGTTCTTGTCCCATTCTTTCTATCTCCCCCCTTCTCCTGTTGCCATCTTTTGTGCAAGTGCCACTCAGCCTCTCTGTTGTCTCACTAGCTAACTCACCCAGTCTTGATCCATTTCCAGAGCATTGGGAAGAGAGGAAATTGGAAGAAGTTGGAGAAAACAAAGCCTTCAAGCCTGGCTACAGGACCAATGTTTTTGCTGTCCCTCGTAAGTGGAAGTTGTTGTGAAGAGACTTGTTGCCCTTCTGCTGTGGGTGAAGATGTTCTCACATAATGTTTCAGTTCATAACAAAAAGGCTTGTGCATGCTCAATATAATAGCAGATAAGAAACAGAGCAGAAAGGGTTGGGAGGCTGTGTTGAGCTTGAACTGCAGCAAATAGTATTTCCAACAAAGAATAAGGGTAGTCCATAGTGTCAGCTGCTGTGTTTCTCCCTCTGATTAATAGGTCAAGAAACCTCCGTTCTCCAGAGCCCTGTGCTCTGCAGCTAGAGTGCACTTCTGCAAATGCCAGAATGGACAAGTGACGTTCACTCACTGGCAGTGGTCTGGCCATTGATATTTCTCAATTAGGTATTCAGCTCCATCCCTGCACACTGAGTTTAGCAGCTTAAAGGACTATTGCCACCCTTGCTGCATAGTTTGCTCTCAGAGCATGAGTGACACAGGGTGTCTTCTTACTGCCCCAGAAGCAGAACAACAGCACAGGATGTACAGAGCCTGAGGAAATGATTTGCTGGAGTATACAATGTTGGCCTAGTGCCGCTGCTGTGGAGGTCAGGGATGAATCTGCCATAGGCTTACGTGGCAGCTGGTACTATCAAAAAATGCCACCCTTGGCCTCTGTGAACTTGGTCTGCTTTCTCTAGCCCACAGTAGAATTGAAAACTTCTTTCACCCACAGCCCTGTGGAGAGGACTGGCAGTAAAGAAGAGCTATCCAGACAAATATCTTGCTTCCTAACAGCACTTCGAGATCTGCCCTTCAACGAGACTCCTCCACAAGGGGACAAAATCACAACCCTTAAACAGAAACTTTTTCTCTACATAGATTTGCATCCAAGTAGAAGTCAGAGAGCCCACTAGTTTTCAGAACCCATCTAAGTCCTCATCCAAAACTTCAGTTGAACTTAGCTTCATGCCACAGCTTATCCTGTTTGGTAGTTTTTCTCCTTGTTTAAATAGGTGCCCAGACTCAAGCAAAAAATGATGAAATCAGAATCCTGGGAGACCTACTATGCATGACTATCACAGTTTAAGCATTGCTGTTGTGCTTTCAGATAAAGTCATATCCAGGCAGTGTGGTGCCAGCAGGTAGAAAGCCCACCTGAAAAGAATTTGAAAACATAAGACACACAAATGAAGTAATGAAATATCCAAGCAAAGAGCTAGAAAGGCACTAAAATGAAGCCTGAAGAGACTTGCCAACATCAACAGACAAAATCTGCTGCACACCCAGCCTTAGCAGGAAGAAGGAATTCCTTGCCTAGAGATGTCTTCTGACCAGAAAGTCCTGGGGATGATAAGCTCTGTAAGAGCATTGGCCCTTGGATGATACCAGCCAACAGGTCTATGGTGAGACTGCAAAACGGATTCCTCTGAAGTAACACATGCCATTCGTCTCAGACCACATTACAAAGTGAGGTGGACATGGCATTTATATCGAAGTTCAAGTCATCCTTGTTTCAGTGGACAGGTAATTCTGCAGCCCTTTAGTAATTCTTCAACTGTGGAGGTCCAGAGTCTAAGGTCGGGCCCTCATAAATGGGAATTTAGTCATGTTCAGCTGACTCTGTTGTTGCCCTTTGAATGGACACATCAACAATATGAGTTGAACTGCCTCACCCACTTCCACTAATCCCCTCCCTTTTTGATACCATTTTGTCAATGCAAACTGGAAGCAGAGAGGACAACTCAGACCTGCTACAGTGAACTTTGGCTGCAGTGTGAACTGTTTACCCTGACCACTGAGTACTATCACCCACCAGGCTCCAAAATCAACATGAACTATATGATCTGACGGGCTTAGATAACATTCACTAACAGCAAACAGAGCAACACTAGAGGAGCAAACTGACATACTCCAGCTACTGCCTTGTGATTTGCAACACCATTCAGGTATAATATACTCCTCTACCCAAAGAAAGGACACGCGCAGCTTTATAACTGAAATCCCACTTCACTCATGTACAGAAAAGGGGACTTAAGCATGCGCCTACACACTGTTAAATTGGAGTATCAGGGGCTGCTTGTAACACAAGCTGTTTGCAAGCACTTGATCATGCCTGCTTGTACTAACTTAAAAGGTACACACTTAAAGTTTAGCCCCTTTCAGGCTATGTCTCTAGCACAGTAGTCTCCTAGAATGGCTGTTAGCACTGATACCTTGCACTGTTCTTGTTCTGTCCTTCAGAACTCTGCCTGATGCTCCCTGGAAAATTTCTCAGAGTGCTTCAGCTGACAGTAGCATTAAAAATCACAGCATGTGTCTGTAGTCTTCTTTGTATCAAACATTCAGAAATAGCACACAGCAGATATGTAATTGCATGTGAGGTATGCTCTTAAAAGACTGCTTCTGTCTCAGGGTATGTCTTTACCAGAGATGACCATCTCCAAGCAGACAGTTGCAGATCTTGCTCCAGTGAAAATAGTTTATTCCCCTAACAGCTGTGTAACTTCAAGTCTTTGCTGCAAAATACACTACTCAAGTTTTGTCCTTAATTTGAGTGTCATCCATGCACAAAACCTCCTAAATTTTTCCACTGGCACATCAAGATGAAGAGTAACACTTTTATTAATGCCAATCACTGCTATGACAGCCTTCCTGCCACACTAGTTTCCAAGGACTGCTGTTGAACAGATACCTTGTGCTGTCCTCCTTGTCTTGTCCTTGAGAATTCTGCCCATTATTCCTTGGAAATGTTCCCAGAGCAGTTCAGCTTAGAGCAGCACTAAGAATTGCAGCACATGTCAGTAGATGTTTTTGTATCAGATGTTCTGAGATACAATGCAGCAGAGGCTTAATTATCACAAGGTTAGCTCTGTTATATCCCCTCCTGGTTATTAAAAAAAAAAAAAAGAAAGGAAGAAAGGAAGAAAGAAAGAAAAGTCGTCAGCAAGAAACCACAAACCGTTCCTTAAGCGGTAACCAGGCTACCATTTTTTGGAACTTTTCCTGCTATAACAAAAGACACCATGAAGACAGAAACTTTGGCAGCAGTGGTTTTGAACTCCACAACCCCTAATTTTCCTCTGCTTTTCTATGCATGTGTCACTGGATATATAATCGACTGCTAGGGAAACAGTCAACCTGCAAATAGATATCTAAGCAGCAGCAAGCCTCTGGATGTTACTATCGCTAGAATCGAAAGCAGATTTTCACCAAAGCAGCCCCAAATTCCTGAGTTAACTAATATCTTGTTTTGCCTAATCACTATTACCATAGTGACTGCCGGAACTGCTGCTGAGCCATCACTCTGCGGCTCGGGTCAGAGATGAACAGGACGCAGTGCTGGGAAGGAAGTGACTTGAACTCAGGGACCAGTGATGGGGATGTGGGCTGTGGGATGGGACGCTGGAAGCAGCCTTGGTAGGAAAGGCAGTTTAAAAAGGGAAGAGGTCCAAGCATCTCCACTGAATAGCAGCCTCAAAGGGCTAGCACAGTCAAAGGTACAGCAATGCTATAAGAGGAATCAAAAGGTGAAGGAAGAGGAGTTGAAGATGAGGACCATGAAGGAAGAAGGCGTTCACAGTAACACAGCAAATGCAGTTTAGCTGGAGCAAGCCGATTCATTTCCCTCGGCAGCATTTCTGTGGACTGCTCCCTCTCCTGGGGAAAACTTGAAAAGAAGGAAAAAAAAATCACAACCCAAACCATTTCTTCAAGCAAACAATGCACCCACAGAGCTCACACGGGGACAGTCCCCATGCTTGCAGGTTCAAGTTGGAGAGGGCAGGGTGCAAGACTCCCATGCTGCCCTTCCCAGTGTGTGGCTCTGTCCTGGCTAGAGGAGCCCAGGGAGGTCAAGAAAGCCATAACCTCCAGACTCTGGTGCAGAGCTAAGCACTGCTCCAGCCTGCACAAACAGCAACACTGTCTTCTCCCTGCTATGGTACTGCTGCCAAGCACCACCCAGACCATCCTCCACTCAAACCAGTGGAGTTACCCAGTGGCGCAATAGGCCAGGATCCACAGGAAACAGTGCTTGCAAGCACTTTTCAGTGTGAATGCTGGAATGGAAATGCCTCTTTTCTGGGAATTGGACAGAGATCATCAGTTCCAGTCGAGTGCTGGTAAGGACTGACATTTTTAGCCATATAAATAAATTTCAGAGTCTGTGAGTGAGGAGAAGGAAGGACAATCTTGAAAAGTACTCTCATGGTGAGAAATAGTCACCACCCTTACTCCTTTAGGATTCCAAAGTCCAGTTAAAGTCTTCTCAATGAAGCTAGCTCAGAAGATCTTGCAGTAATATTAGAACCAGCTGGTGAAAAATGGCATGTTATAGAAGCCAGTAGATATCCACGTGAAGCAGCCCTGGAGAGGTGAAAGGCTCTGCTGAGCTTAACAGCTCATGAGCATATACCATACTAGCTGATACTGGTGTACAGCTAATGCCCCTTTAGCCTTTTTCTTCTAAATCCTTGTCCTGTTGATGATCTGTAGAAAAGTTATGATTCTCTGCTGTAGAAAAGTTATGATTTAAATACATACAATTAAAAATGACAGAAGAATGATTTCCATTTCACAGAGGGAAAAAGGGGGACAGGTTTGCCTGTAAGCAGGAAGCAGTGGCAGGGCTGTGAAAAAAACCCTAACTTTCCAAATCCCTGGAGTTTGACCAAAGAATCATAGAATGCTTTGGGTTGGAAGGGACCTTTAGAGGTCATCTAGCCCACCCCCCTGCAGTGAGCAGGGACAGCTTTAACCGGATCAGGTTGATCAGAGCGCCATCCAACCTGACCTGGAATGTTGCCAGGGATGGGGCCTCCAATACCTCTCTGGCCAACCTGTTCCAGTGCTTCACCACCCTCATTGTAAAAAACTTCTTTCTAATGTCTAGTCTAAACCTATTCTTCTTTAGTTTAAAACCGTTATTCCTTGTCCTGTCACAACAGGCCTTATTAAAAAGATTCTCCCCATCTTTCCTGTAGGCCCCCTTTAAGTATTGGAAGGTCGCAATAAGGTCTCCTCGCAGCCTTCTCTTCTCCAGGCTGAACAATCCCAATTCTCTCAGCCTGGCCTCATAGGAGAGGTGCTCCAGCCATCGGATCATTGTTGTGGCCCTCCTCTGGACCCGCTCCAGCAGGTCCATGTCCTTCTTGTGCTGAGGGCCCCAGAGCTGGACACAGTACTCCAGATGAGGTCTCACCAGAGCAGAGTAGAGGGGCAGAATCACCTCCCTCGACCTGCTGGCCACGCTTCTTTTGATGCAGCCCAGGATATGGTTGGCTTTCTGGGCTGCAAGTGCCCATTGTTGGCTCATGACCAGCTTTTCATCCTCCAGTACCCCCAAGTCCTTCTCCGCAGGGCTGCTCTCAATCCCTTCATCCCACAGCCTGTATTGATATTGGGGGTTGCCCCATCCTAGGTGCAGGACCTCGCACTTGGCCTTGTTGAACCTCATGAGGTTCACTGAGGCCCACCTCTCCAGCTTGTCCAGGTCCCTTTGGTTGACATCTCATCCTTCTGGAGTGTCAACGGCACCACTCAGCTTGGTGTCATCTGCAAACTTGCTGAGGGTGCACTCAGTCCCACTGTCTATGTTATTGATGAAGATATTAAACAGCACTGGTCCCAGTACGGACCCCTGAGGGACTCTACTTATCACTGGTCTCCATGTGGACATCGAGCCATTGACCATGACCCTCTGGATGCAACCATCCACCTTGTCTAGTTGCACGTTCTATGCCAGCTTTGTGGAAGCTTTCATCCTGGTGATGCAAGGATGAAAGAAAGCCTTGCTTGATTCTTAATAGTCTATGAGAGTCATCATATGATACGATGTCAGGCAATCACGCAATCAGCAAAGGTCACAAGACATACAGCCATTCCTCTTGGCTTCACAGTCACTTTCTAGAGCCAAGACTCCTCCTTCTTACACTATTTTGCAGTCAAGTGCAGCAGCACTCATGCCTGCCAGGCACTGGGAAGCCCTACCATAACAGTCAGGACCTGTAAGAAGCACACCATTTTTTTTGTCTACAAGCACCAACAAGAGAACCATAACGGATTTGCAAAATCTAATTAGCATAAATAGATTCTTACTGACTGAAACTGCTTGGCAACATAAAAGGGGTGCAAGTCTCACTTTTACAGATATGCTAGGGGTGGGGTGGGGGTGGGAGAAGAGCTTTTCCACAAGATAAAAGGGAATGGAGGAAAGTTACTGTTGTCCTACATCTTCTACAAGCTAAAAGAGGAAAGAGGTCTTCTAATTATTTTACTCTTCTATCAGAGTTACAGCTATCTAATTCAAGACTCATAATAAATACATAAAAGTTTGCATAACTAGGAAGAGTCCTTGTCCTGAGGAGCTTATAGTTTTATTATACTTAAGGGCTTTATTAGGCTTATAGCTTTATCAGGTGACAGGTAATATCATCCCTGTTCTACAGACAGGACACAGATCAGGAGCCAGACTTCAAATGCTTCAGTGACATGTAAGGCAAGTATGAAGGACACACAGGAATAGGAGAAGTAATAAAGATAAGGTGGAAAAGTTCAAGACTGTAAAAAAAATAGTATCTGTTGCAGCCTTCCCTGACCAAAGCAACCAAGCAGTCCAATTCCCAGGCACTCAGACAAACTGATCCTTTCCCCCTGAGACTGCCATCTCTGCCGCTGGGGCTGTGGCATGGGATGGTAGCCAGTGCCTCAGACTCCACAGTGCAAAGCATGGGCTTTGTCACTGTCCTGGTTTCGGCTGGGATAGAGTTAATTTTCTTCCTAGTAACAGGCATAGTGCTGTGTTTTGGATTTAGTAGGAGAAGAATGTTGATAACACGCTGATGTTTTTAGTTGTTGCTGAGTACTGCTTATGCTAGTCAAGGACTTTTCAGCTTCCCATGCTCTGCCAGGTACACAAGAAACTGGGAGGGGGCACAGCCAGAATAGTTGATCCAAACTGACCAAAGGGCTATTCCATACCATACAACGTCATGCTCAGTATATAAACTGGCAGGGGTTGGCCAGGGAGCAGCGATCGCTGCTCGGGGACTGGCTGGGTATCGGTTGGCGGGTGGTGAGCAATTGCATTGTGCATCACTTGCTTTGTATATTATTATTATTATCATCATTATTGTATTGTTATTATTATCATTATTTTATTTTATTTCAATTATTAAACTGTTCTTATCTCAACCCAGGAGTGTTTCTCACTCTTACTCCTCCGATTCTCTCCCCCATCCCATCGGGGTAGGGGGAGTGAGCGAGCGGCTGCGTGGTGCTTAGTTGCTGGCTGGGGCTAAACCACAACAGTCACTCACCCACCTCTAGCAGAGATCATGCATGCAAAGAGGGTGGCTGAGGTGGGGGATGCAGGTTCCCTTCTGCCTCCTTTGTCCTGCTAATTCTGGCAGAGGCATTTCTCTCAGTAAGGTCTGGAAAAGCTCAGCTCTCAGGGCCCTTAGCCCACTGACATCTATGGCTATTTCTTCACTGATTAAAAACATCTACACATGCTTTAGGTTTGGCAGAGCCTCCTATCTCCTCACCTTCCTTTCTGTGAGTCAATTTGGCTTTCTGGAGCACCCAACCTAAGCCAGACTTTCAGAGCAGGATCAGCATTTGGGTATTGTTCTGCTCTCTTTTTCTACAGAAGTAAAATTCGGATTCTGGGGCCCAGTTCAAGGGCACACAAACAGCTTTTAATAGCCAACGAACATTTCCTGCATCTCTGACCACTGTCATCCCACTGGACTAGCCAGTCAGTGTCAGCAAATTCTTAAACCTGCACAGAAGGTGACACATCAGTGTTTAGGAGATCAGTGCCATTTCAGAGTCTGTCACTTCTCTGCTATGTTCCCTTAAGGAAGCCAGTTCATGTTTCTGTGCCCCAGTGCCGCCTTTGCCACTGTAACTCTGATCTCCTTCATTATAATACATGGTCGATTATTGCCTCATTGTTCTTGGCAATTCTTGATCCAAAAAAAGGTATGGGCAAAAGTAAGAGTCCTGAGACTTAACCCCATGGTTTCTGTGAGAGCAGCAAGCCTGGGCTGCAGAACAAAGAAAAAGGGTGACATAGCCTGGATTGAAGGAAGGCCAGGTAATGTTCGGCTACATCTTTCACTATTTGTATTCCTCCATAGTTTTCATTAAGACTTTTAGAAATTAATCTACTAGGTCAGTTTAGATAATAAGTACCTTGCAGTGTGGGGGACAATAAAGTAAACCAAACATGAGGGTTCAGTATTCCAGAAAGACATGGTCAGGATCTTCCTACTACTGATAGCACATAGCATGGAGGTGCAACCCCTGAGCAAATGTTGGTTTAAAAGTACTGCATAGCAACAGAACAGGCAGCAGCCAACTTGTTCTCACTTGATTTTGGGAGCTGTGAGGCCAGCCAACAGCCCCTCCCGCCCAAGAACACATACAGTATTCCTGAGGCAAGCGTTAATGCTGAATCTTGACCAAGAAAGGATTCCTATAGACTCAGCAGATGACGAGGATGTTACACTGCTTGCCTCTTTCCACTCTTTCCCCACTAGCCCCATTCCTCCTGTACTTTTACTTCCCCTTGTCTGAGGACCTTTAACACAGTGGCAAGTGGCTACCAGAAGGATGCGAGGCGCAGCGGCAGGAGTTATTCTGACTGATGGAAACAGAAGAAACTCAAGAGACACGCATGGGTAAGGCTGGAAAGTGCTGAAGGGGGAACGTGCTCCTGGTGGAATGCAAGAGGATTAAAACTAGTAAGAGCACAGCTGCATTCAGCATCAAGTTATTCTCTGATTCCCCTTGCCAAGTCTTGCTGTGTAACTTGGATCGTTCCCTCCCTCCAGATCACTGCTGGCTAGTTGTTTTCTTCTCCCAGGTATCATTCAGATACACTCCTGGGGTATCACACAGTAAAAAGCACTAAATGGCCAAACAGCTTGTAACTAATACATACTGGTTTCTAAAAGGGAGGAGGGCTGAGAAATCCCTCTCTTGGAGTGTGAGTGCCACCTTGTGCTGGGAACGGTAACAGTCAATGGATAAAAACCAACTTGTCTGGAAAAATCAGGAGAGAAGGGGGACAAGAAGCCATCTTTGGAGCAAAGCTGCATTAGGCGTTTTGGCTTTTGGAGATCTTTCCTCCTGGTACCAACCAGCATCGCTCTCAATGTCCTGCTGTAGGGTACCTTCTGCTTTTTTTGAAGGGACAGGTGGGCTACAGTGAGCAGCTCTTTGCAGATCTGCTCTCACCTCAAACAGACCAACCAAGTCAGACCTCAGAGGTAACTATGCATGAACAGCTACAGCTGGCAGGTGTCAGCTCTGTCCTCAGCACGGACAAGTCCAGGAAGAACCAATGTGTCACCTCAGATGGTAAAATTTTGCTGTTACCAACATCCACACTGGAGCCTGGTTTGCAACAGATAAGGCTGTAGGTAATACAGGTGTGGAAGATGAACCCATAAAATGCAGCAAGCATTTTATAGAGCAATTTCAAAATGCAAAATACAGCTATCCTAAACCAATGTGCAGGTGAGAGAAGTGAGCTGGCTTGCTAGGGGAAAAGAAAAGCAAGGTTTGAATTTGTTTGTTTAAGATTCACTTTGAGGGTTTTACTCTAAAGATGGGTTAAGTTTCACCTGGTCAAATTACATGAGGTGCCTCAAATGAACTTCTGAAAATGCCTACTTCTCTACACTGATTTTTAGGGGAGCTTTAGTATAGTCAGTCTCATGGAAATATTTTTTGTTTGTTCAAAAATGGGAGATTGTTACTGTGTGAAAATACATTTCAAAGTCAGCCTAAAAGATTTTGCACTACTGTTGATCAATTTGAGTTTAATCTTTTTATAACTTTTTTATAACTTGGAATATTTTCTCAAGCTGGCTATAGACTTGGAGACAGTATTGCTTTGAATTTTACTTGCTCCATGGTTTCTTCACAAACTTAAGAGGAAAAAAAAAAGCAGATTGTGGAAAATATTTCTGTAGCAAGGTAGGAATTCCTTTGCAAACACCTTGGAAAGGAACAGGGTGTGAGTATCCTGTTCATGCAAACTGCTCACAATCAGAATCCAGAAACCTGAACTTTGAAGTTAAGACTACAGCTAGGTACACTAAGGATTAAAATGCCACAAGGACAATATTGTTTTCTCTCAGAGCAAGAGTGATAAACCCAGGAAATTCACAATTCAAGTTATGTTCAAAAGAAATCTGACTGTGCCATAGAAATGCAATTGGAGCACACAGCTCTTATCCCAAAGGGTCTTACACAAAGCATAATTCCAAAGCTACACATCTAAGCAGTCCCTTTGTCTCCAGCAAGACCAGAGATGCATATAAAGGTTACCCTCTATTTACATACTCACAAAGCCGAGTCAAACTAAAAGAGCTAGATGGATTATTTTTCTCATTAGTGATTAACCACCACAACTGCATGTGGACAGGGGGAGTACCATCTTGTTTTTCTGACAGTATGTAACTCCACATCCTGAGGAAGGAGGGAGGACCATCAACTGAAACTTCAGAGTGCTGAAGGCAGAGAGAACACCACCAGAGCTGAATTCTGTCTTCCACTTTCCTCTCCCAGACTCCTGCCTCTTTTGGCATTTGCAGCACATGAGCTCTGATGTAACAGGACAGACAAACATCATCAGTGATGTCACCCAGTTCAGCAACTAAGGTGGCAAAGAGGTGCCAATGTTGGTTCCCAGCAGCAGGGCCACTGTTGACTGCTTTGGTGCTGCCAGTACAACCTCACCAGAGTGAAGAGACTGCACTGCAACTGCACAGGGGTAAAGGTCTCAGTTTGACTGAAGCAGTGGTCCTTAAGGTGATGCTTGGCACCAGCAGTCCACATCAGCATGAGGACAAACATTAGCACCTACTGGGAGCACCACTGAGGGTTCTTGCTGACTGCTAGCTCTGCAGTCCTAGACATGAGCTGTTAGGTGTTTTTTTCCAAACTCCAGACACTTCTCTCCTCCCTCTGTAGATGTGCCACTTCCAGGGCAGCAACTGCATCTTGCATGCAGGTCAGCCACACAGGATGGAAGTGCGATATTGAAAAAGCCCTTAAAGAAAAGAGCCGAAGATGGAGTAAAACATTAAACTCCCAGATGGAAGCAGTAAACAGGGAGCAGGACTGTGTGAACCAAATACTTCCCAGTAGGGAAGTATACCATTTAATTGGATGCTTGATGCCATTGACATGGTATCTATGTGCTCTGCCTGACAGAGCTGCAAGAAGGGGTATGCACATATGAACTAATTACTGATTAGCCTAATAACACTGTCCATAATATTTCATTACAACATTTTTACTGACAGTGTTAATTACTGCCCAACCTAACAGCGAAGCGTTACACACAAGCAGGCATGAGACAGCAATCAGCTCATCCGTTATCTAACCTGTGTGTTCTCACTAGCTGACAGCAATCACTTTTCCTTCCTTCCTACCAAAGGCTTCTCACAGCTCTTCCCTCTTGGGGCTTCCCCCTCTTCAAGCCTGTGAAAGTCCTGTACATCCTATCCATCCTGACACACCTTGTATGAGCAAAGCTGTAATGGCTCAGACCAAAAAAGGCCCATCTATCCCAGCGTGCAATCTCTGCTAGTGACTGATAATGTAAGATTGGTGCATAGGTAATGGGTTCACACACTCCTTTTTAAGAGTAATACTGCCACCTGTCTCCCTACAACTGACTGAAGCTCAATGGTGTAAACTCACTCCCTGTTAAGTGACTACACTTACTACCGTCAGTGCTCCATAGGTATAATTACAGCTTTAGAATTTGTGTATTACAAACCTAAGAAATATTAATGTTTTATGTATTTTTTTCCACAACAAATAAGACTTTAAGTTTGGGGTTTTTTTTTAAATAAAAAGATGATATTCTACATTTCAGTCTTTCTTGAAACTTTAAGAAATGTTCAAAACACTTAATATCTCAATTCCTTAACCTTCTCCCATTTATTGCCTGCTATTCTTCTTCTATCTTGAGTTCACAATTGATGCTACTTGTATCTACCAAAATAACTGAAGCATACACATATGGTTAGTTTCACCAGAAATTGCATTTGTCATCCTGTGCTGTAAGTTAAAAGTAGATATACCAACAGCTTTGGGCTTTTTGCTAGGAATCTAATAAACCTGAAAAGATTTTCAATTTATTACACAACATATTCCCCAAGCTGGAATCCCTCCCCATTAGTCACTTATTCCAGACAGCTGAATCATCTGTGCCACTCAATACTGGCCTTGGAATTCAGAGTTACTTTCTACAGAAGAGGACTTACTCTAGGCTTAAACGTTATGCAATGCTGCATGGAACAGCATGGCTTTTTGAGGGGGGGTGAAACTATTTTTCCGCTTGATTTTACAACACTCAATTTCAATATAAAAGTTAACAAGGCAGCTGAGAGACGACAGAAAAAGATAAAAAGCTATTCTGCCTCAAAACAAATCCCTCTCCCCTCCAGCAACAGAAGAATACAAAAACATTTTTTCATTTCAAAATGGTTTTAAATGAAAAGCAGCATGCAGAAAATGCATGGGACATCTACAGATTTTTAACAACTCAAAATTTTAAAAAACTTGTGTGTTATTCAGCTATCAGATACACAACTTTGAAAAATAAACAAAATACATTGAATTTTCAGAAGTGATTAACATGATCTCAGAAACTGATGCTTGGTCCCATATTTAAATGGGATATAAGTACTTTGGCTTCTGGATTTCACTGTAGATCCAAAATAGCAGCACTCTACGTAACTTTTCTGTGCCATGTCAAGAAGAAAACTTTCAGAAGCATTTAAATCACTTAAAAGCCTAAATCTGGTTCTTAAATGTAACTGTAAACCCTGTCTTACTGTTAATACTGAACGCATCAGCACAGTGCTTTCCTTTCAAGAATGTATACTTTGAGGTCACACCCAAGGTTGGATCTCAAAGCTTGCTGTTACTTCTGAAGTTGGAAAGTGGTGTTTGCTGAAGCATCAGCAGTTTGGCATTATGTGAAGGTGATCCCTCCTGGACTGTAGCCTGCTGTGACTGGATGGGCCACAGCTAATCTTTGGCTCTAAAACATTTTGGGTGGGCCTTGCACTTGAACTACAGGAGAGGACTTAATCTCTGGATCTGGAAAGACTATCCTTCTGTCTCAGCATCCAGTATTATCCAAAAAGATTTTGGTAACCCTGACTGTGAACTACCCAGCTGTCCTGTCCTAATGCTGTATACACATAGTTTACACAAATATGAATAAAATCATGTCCTATCCAACACATTTGTATGATAGTAATTCTCTACCTTAGAGTTACCAGTTTACAACCAATTCTGTTATAAAATGTTGCAGCCAAACAGTAACTGGAGCAGAAAAGACTATAAATCTAATTACAAAATAGAATTGACTTCTGATGAACATCATAAAGCATCAGTGGAAAAATCTATGGTTTGTTGGACTCATTAATAGCTCCACACTTGACTGAAACTCACTACCAAACCCATGAATCTTTGCTTGTTAAGCTAAAACAATTCCTGAGCAACACTGTTTAACTGGCCCCATACGGAGCCCATACTGGCCCCATACTCCCATAAGGAGTCCTCCACCACCACCACCACCTAAGCTACTGTTTCTGTGCCAGGAACTGTTCTGATCAAGTTTCATGCAAGGATGAATCCAAGTAAAATTACAGTTAAATCAAGTGTAGCTGCCCGGGAAGAAGTAATGGATTTCCTCTGCCTGTGGGGAAGAGGAGTAACACTGAAACAATCATGTATAAGCAATAATATTTCATGGGATTAGTGTAAATAAGGTATGTGAACTGAAGAAACCAGAAAAAAAACCCCAGCCAAAAGCAGACGTGAGTACATACTTTGCAGAGTACCTTGGGTGCATTTAGCACATAGTGGCTGGCAGTATAAAGCCAATGCACTGTGAACAACAGAGTAACACTCTGAATGATGGTAAGCTTCACGCAAGCTAACACTTGAGCATTCAAAGTACATACAAAGACAACACCTAACACCCAACAAATTCATGTTCATCTTGCAGAGAATCCACAGCAATTTTATCAGATGATTTTTTCAAGTCCAAAACCCCCTGCTTGCACCCTATAGCTGGAGTTACAGATGAGGTAGAAAAAAGCATGCTTGATTAGCTCAGAGGGGCACTCATTTCAGACAATATTACAATAACATCCAACAGTCACAAGCTTCTGCTGTTGGCCGAAGCATTGCTTCTTGGCTGAAACAATTTTCCAGAAATTCCCTGATGTCCAGGGAAATGCCCCTGTACAGGTGGAGCAGGAAAGGCTTGATTCTTATTTGGCTATTTCCAATCAAATCACTCCTCCTCAAATAAATGTAAAATACCTTTTTATATCACTCCAAAGAAACATGGGAAAGGTTAGACTGCCCTATGCAAGACAGACAAACATACTGAATAATCATCTTTTTAGTCTCTCTGGGATCAACATGAATAGTATCCAATAGGACTGAACTGCCTGTAATGTATTTTGCAGAAACTTTACTGTACAGTATGTCTATGCAAGCTTCTACTTGAGAAGAGTGCTTAGGAGTGCTCCCTCTCCCATATGCTCACTGCATTTTTTATTTTTTTTTAAAGCAACACTCACAATTTTGTAACACTGTTTTGTTAAGAAACAGTATTTGTTATTGTCTTAAAAAGAATCAACACCTTTGCCCCTATCCTATTAAATCACCACACCAACAGTGCAAGTCAGTTAACAGTTACATCTGCTACCCAAATGTTCAAAAGCCCATGCTAAATCTGTCCTCAACGATACGGCAGCTCAGTATGCACTGCCTGTGCCAGGATGCTCGCAAATCCACAGCCAACCTGCCATTTTCATGGTGGTTGTAATGTTTCCTTTTTAGCCTCACAACCTGTTACACATAACGCAAAACTAGCTGGCAAAGCCAGTCTGTAATATGCTTCCTCCAGTTCTTCAGCCTGCTAAAGGATGTGCTGTGGTCACTCTAAACCTACCCAGCTGTTGCATCTTTTCTTACCAAGATCTTGGGAAATGAGAGACATAAAGGCTAGACGGGGTCCCTGACAGTCAAATCACTATTAACTTCACAGTGCTTCGTGATCTGAATTGGACAGCAAGAAACATCCCCAGGTTGTCAGGTTCTCATATATGGGACACAAACATTTGTCTTCCCCAACTACTAAGGTTAGGGAAACATTATGGTCTGCCAATTCACATATAAATGATGAAAAAAAGAGAAATATTTTCTGTGTCAGGGGAAGGACAGAAGATATTTGCGTTGTGCAACCCTTGCCTAGCTGACCACCTCGGGAGAACACATTTAATTATTTTCAAGGTGTGTAACACCAAAACTCTGTATAGCCAGATACAGCTATGGACCTGACTACCCTGGAAATAACTAAAACCTTTTGTTCCAAATTCTCCAAGATGTTTGTTCAATGAACAAGAGCAATCCAGAGTTCCTGATGCCCAAAGAGCTACTTGTACTTATTTCCGCATCAGAGAGAAAGAAAAGCAGCCCTCATTAAAGGGTTGACTGAACTATGAGTTAGTAGGAACATCTAGTCCAGGAAAACAGCTTCCACCTCTAAGGGCAGGATTCTCTTGCAATTTCTTCACCACCTGTTTCATGATCTGCTTTCATTGCTCGATGCTGGTTTAGCAAGCCCTAAACTTGCTCTCAAGCATACTGGTCAGTAAATACCAACAATAGCTGGCAATGTTTATTTGCTGCATCAACCCCCTTCTCCTCAAGTACCCAGCGAATTATGTTTCTGCAAACCAATCACCCCCCACTAGAACCACCAAGACTGCCAGAGGACCATTCAGCATGAGTCTGCAAGCAGGAGCAGCAGGGAGATGGAAGAGCTGCAAGAGAAACTGACTATGGAACAAAGTAGGGGAACTGGTATCCCAGAACATGCTACAGTAATCATCTATGAGACAGTGAACAGAAAGCATGCAGATGCTCTGCTCAGCTCTTCACGTCTTTCGCTGATACAGCCACATACTTGGAGGGCATATCACCCAGTGGAAAATGTGAGTGAATTTTTGAGGAAAGAGCTGTATTACTGTTACTTGTCATCAACTGTTTGCTGATAAACTTCCTAGTACAAAGCAAGCCCTTAAATAACACAGCTATCTTCCCTGTAACCCAACCTTTAATAACCCATTTTTTTATGACACAGTACAATTAAAAATCCCGCAAGACAATCCACCACAACTGACTCGGTACTCAAAAATGCCAGCATACTTACCAAAGCTCTTCTGTTCAGTCTTCTCTGAACTAAAAGCCGGGTCTGACAGAACAGACTGTGCATTACATACAGGCCTACCCATTTTTTAAAAATATATACAGTCTGTACATGAGACACAGCTGGCCTTTAACAGAGACTGGACATTGTAAAAACAAAGTTGCAAGTATTATACTTAATTCTACACTTAGTTCTCTGCTAAGAATACAGAAGAGAAGTGAAATGAAAGCAGATTCTACCACCTGATTTGCAGTCTACCAAATTACGGGAATGCATTTGGAAGGATTTCTTTGAAAAAATTCTTCATTTCTGTGAGGGTCAGAGAGATGGGCCAAACCATTATGATCAGCTCACATGCAAATTCACCCACCCATTTCCACTAATGCTTTCACAACTGGGTAATACAGTGGTCATGTAACTCAAGGTCTTGCTCTTCTGGGCAGAGAGGGTTGGACTTGACATGGAAATACTATGCAGCTAACAGTGGATTCAACTAATCCAACAGCACATGTTTTATGATGCGACTTGTATCTATGGGTGCAGAAACAAAAACTCTACACCTTAATCCATGGCTGAGTAAAAACACAAATACCATAGACCAAAGTTCTATACGGTTATGTCAACTATGACATTTTAGACCTGTTTCAAAGAAACGGCTTATAAATGAGATTTATACATACAAACAAGTCCATTGTGCCCAGAAGTTTCCTAACATTCTTTATTAAAAACAAAAGAGCCAAAGATTGCCCTGATGCTCTTCATTGTTATAAAGCAGACTCTGAAGTATTAAGTAAACTACGTATGAGCAAAGAACTCCAACTGATGCAGAGTTTAAAACTAGGTTTACAATTTCCTATTTTATTGGCATGGATGTATTTCTAAACTTAAAAACCCTTCTGGCAAGTTATCTCAATTTCTTATGACAAAATTTCTCACAACACACAAATATTTACAACATATACATATTTTTTCAGTCTTTTACAACTGGTTCTTAAAAGACAAACAATTTATAGGTTACCACAGAACAAAAGCTGTGACTTAGTTGTCTTTAATTTCATAAAACTATCATAAGTTAAAGTGAATAGATTTTCTTTAAATTCCTTGTAGCATTTTACAAGTGCAACAGAAAAATATGAAGAACCAATTTAGGATAGCTGCAGTTCATTGGATAAATGTTGCCCGTTGTAATCACATTATTTCACAGCAAATTCTTGAAAAAATAAGCACCAATCATTCTTGCAAAGAACAATTTTATCTAAAAGTATTGAAAAGTGTTAAATACAAGGTGTTTAATTTACATAACAAGCAATAAATACACCATATCCAAACTTTTATTCTGCATACTGCTACCCTTGTACATATAATGTACTAAAAAGTCAGCAAATTGTCAACACCTTTTCTTTTTTTTTTTTTCCTCTCTTTTTTTAAAGAAATCAATTTGACTTCCAACCAACGGTTTGCTACTATAACAAAGGCCACAAACAGTACGTCTGGGACAGCATACAGTGTTAAAACTGACAAACTCCAAGGGGGAAAAAAACATCTAGCAAATAAATTGAAAAGCTGTAGATCATTGCTGGTGATAATAACATATACTAGAAAACCTTAATATGCTGCTACTATGTTTTTTTTAAATTGTTTAGTCAAATATTGTAAGAGCAAACTAATGCTCTTACTGATCAAAAATAATTATGTAGCCACACTGTATTCTCATTGTCCTGCATGGAAAGATTTGATACAATTTCATAACTTTGCTTGAGCCTTTATTTTACAACAGAGCATTACCTCTAACTCAGAATTGCACATAAGAAGGCTATTAAAAAGTACAATAAAAATCTGCACAAATCAGACTTAAGAAGAGTCAGTATGCTGTACACTTTCTACAGTATTACGTTGATAGGTGAATAAACAATAAAGAAGTGCTGCCACTAAGTTTTTCAGTAAGTTCTTCAGTTGAGGAATAATCAAATGGAATTTTTGTTGGGTTTTGTTGTGGTGGGTTTTTTTTTTTTATTTTTTAAAATTTTTTAAAAAATGACATCCAGGTCAGTTTAAGACCTATAAGCTTATGCATTGAGCCTTAAAGACTGATCTTCTCTCCTCCTGGAAGAAATATCAATATCTATTGAATCCTTGCCAACAATAAGCCTTAATCTCTTTGCTGGAGGAAGAGGAATAAAGTCATCAAATTCATCATCATAGTCATCTTCCTCTTCATCATCCTCTTCTGATGAAGATTCATCTGTTTCCTCTTCATAGTGACCATAATCATCTACTTCCATTCTTGACTCCAAAAGGGAGAGAGTTTCACTGCAACACATACCATTTTCATGAAGGTCCTCAGGGTACGTCCCTCTGTTTTCTTCCTCTCGTTTTAGCTGTATTTTTAATTTTGTTGAACTATTGCCTGATCCTGAGTTAAACCCATTATTTAGCTTTGCTACATATAAATTATTATCTTTTTCATGGTCTTTACTTAATTTGATGCTTATTTTTGAAGAATTCATTCCATCACTTTCTTGGTCATTTGCCTTGCTACTGCTATCATGGCGTCTACGAAGAGTCAGTTTAGGGATCCCAGAGCTATTTTCAAGGATAAGCTGTGCATCATACCTCGTGATTCGTCTTTTCTTTTTACTTTTTGCAGTTCTAAAGCTGTCTTTTGATTTAAAATTGTCAGATGTTACAACAGAGCAGCCACCAGATCCAGGGATACAGTCTTTATGGCCAACAGGTGTGTCCACCACATTATTCCTCTCTCCGTGTTCTGAATGAGAACTGATCAAATCTGGTACTTCATCTTTCACAAGTGTATTGTGCGTAGTATCAGTTTCTTCTATTTTTGCAGATGGTTTCACAAGTTTTCCTTGTCGAGATTTCTTTTTTGACATGCCTGCATCATTTTTCTGGCACCTAATTTCCCCTTTATGTGATGGTCCATGAGCCACATCATTTTTGTTTATCACATGAGACTGCTGCTCTAACATGTCCGATTGTGTTCCGGTCAAATTATTCTTATAGCTATCCAACATATTTGGTTCAAGCTTTATGTCAGAGGTCTCCTTCAAATTCATCCTTGCTCTCATTGACCTCCTTGTTATGTATGTGCAGGGTGGTATATCACCATGCTCATGAGCACCTTTCACAGAATTCAGTTTATGTTCTCTTGCTGCATGCCTTGTTAAGCATCCACTAGAGACTGCAACTTTGACTGGTCCCTCCAATTCTTTATCCTTTTTAATGGGCAAGTTTTTATATAAAACTACTTTAGGCTCTTTGAGAACTAAATTTCCCATTTCGAGCTTTCTAGAAGCATTCTTTTGCTCTGGCCTTTTGCACTGATTTCTCAACTTTATCTTTGAAAGTAAAGGCTTTGCAGGCTTTTTCAGTCTCTTTGGTACCCTGGAATTATTTATATGAGTTAGTTTAGATGAGGTAGAATTTGATGATGCTGGAATTCTTGATATAGACTGTCTTGTTAATGTTCTATTTTTGCTGTTCTTTTTTACACCAATTGAAGATTTTCTGTTAGCTGCAAAAGCAAAAAGTGGTTTTGTTACGACACTTCTTTATCCTGAGTTTCCCACTCCCAAATACTGTAGTTATTTCATTGATTTCAAACACTTCATCAAAATCTGTGAAACAGGCTAGATGCTACACAGTAAGGAGTGAGACTGCTTAACTTGCAACTCAGACGTGAAAGGAATTGTCAAACAAGTCAAAAGTATACCTAAATTCCAGGTACACCTCCCACACTGCCCCCAATATACTAAGTTTGTTTTTTACCGAATTTCTTCTACCCTTTTTTTTAAAAATCCATGCCACATTATCCACAGTTTTTACTGAATATTATTCCATCAAAACCTGAGGATCAGCATGCTTTAGTATTAACCCCAGAATTTTTTCCTAGAGAGAGAGTTAAACACCCCAAAAACCTTAACTACTGTAATGGTGTCAGTTTCAGGTAACCAGTTGTCTGTCACCTACTGTGGTAAGCAAATGAGTTGTCTGTCCAAGCAAAGCTGCAACTCTAAAGCTTTGTAATGAGAGATCATAAGCGGGTTTTGGGAAGTGTTTTTTTCTTTTTTTAAATATCACAGCAGCAAACAGGAGCCAGATGGAACCATAGTATTTTATGTATCTCCAAACCTGTTTGCTAGTTACGCCAAAGTTTAATTTATTTATATTTTGCCTATCTTGAGGGTGGCAGAGGTGGGGAAGGGGAGAAAGTAAACAAATGATACTCACTACTCCATGAAGAGAAGTCCCTCAAGAGCATCACAAACAAAAATCCCTTCCAATTTCTTCTGAGATTACTAACTGTGCACTTTCACTTCAGAATAGGTACCTGAACTATCAGTCCTGGATGTGGAGAGGGAATAGCTGCCCAATTTAAAGGATCTCTAAAGGAAATGACTATTTGTTTAATAATCTCTACTAAGATGTATTTAAAAACTGTTTTTCCACAGAATGTAGGTAACTCAAACTATGTTTTCTTTCCTAAACCATACTACTACATGTGATAGTTTATCATATTCTGAAATACATACATTACTGATAGAACTTTAACATGTTTAGAAATATGACACTATTTGCTTTTGATATAAATAAAAGAAAACAAAAACATGCCACCTATTGTTCTTGAAACACTTAAGGAAAACCATGAATTCGCTATTTAAACTGCCTTCAGATTCCTGAATAAATTACAGTTCTAAAGACCAGTATCTGAGACGCATCTCAACACTGAGAGAGGAATTCCATCAGTGAGAGTTCTTCATGTTTTTATGAAACCTTTAATCCTGCACTCCAAGCTTTTCCCCTTACTTACTTGCATTAGCTTTTTCCTGAGTGGTATCTGCATCAGTGTTAGAGCTGACGGACTGGCTGTCTGAGTTTTTGCTGCTGTCACCCAACTTTTTAAGTCTGTTCAATCGTTTATCTGTTTCTCTCAGTCCGTATTTACTATTAATCACAGGAGTAGGTGCTGGCAATCCCACTCTTGATTTAAAAGCACCAGTTCCACGTCTACAAAGAAAAAGAGGACACAACATATTAATAACTCTTAATATAAACTTAGAACTTTGTTTCATATACAATAGTTTGAATCCCAGGTATATTTAGATAAACAATACCAATAACCACTGAATTTATTAGCATTTTGTGGGCGGTTTCAGTAAGATATCTGCATACTTACCTCATTTTAGTAAGATTTGCAGAAAAACCTTCCATTTATTTCTTGCAAGAAGAAAAATTGCAAAAGTAGGTTTCCCTTGCTTTATGTCTAGTTTAGTATCATTTCATAGTCAAATTATACAGGTGAAAATGAAATACAGCAGTTCAAAATACTACTTATATTAGCTTAGATAACAACTTAAATTTTTCCTAATCACATCAGGCCAGTAAAAAACACGCCAGCTTCAGTTACAATGCTTGTTACTGCATCAGCAAGAGTTGAAAAGTACAGAAAATGGAATAAAATTATCACATAGTTCTGTGTTCCTTTGTAACAGAAAGACTCCAGTATATATTTACCATGAAAATGAAATGGCTGAGCAAACCTAGAACTCTTTTTTCTTTCTTTTAAAGTAATCACAGAAAAGGATGAAGATTAAGAATTCCTGTACTTGCATTTCAACCTCTACTACTAGGATTCCTTTGATACTCTTTAATAATCCAGTACACTTGCACTTTGCAGAATTGAAGACAACTTCTGTTCAGTTTCCAGTGTGTTGTACAGGAAGAAAGTCTACAAAACTTAACCAAAAGTGTGCCAAAAAGATCAGACAGGATCTCAAGCTCCACAAAGTTAACTATTATGTAGACACAATACTTGTTCTCAAATTAACCGTTATTTGTTTGATATGGAACATTCTTTCAGTGTTATTTTGAATTCTGCAAATTACAGGTAGCTTAAGATACTATACTGAACTTAACACAAGCAACAGCCACTTCAGATCAGAAAGTAATGGTGCTATAAACAACGACAACTGTCTTCTGACATGTCATCTTTGGTGCCCAGTTGTCTCAGTTAGCCAGCATGAACAGCAGGCTCGCCTAAAAAGAGTACATGCACATAGGTAGAGATACGCAAGTTTTCTTGGTGATGATTTTTGGAGCCTTGAAAAAAAATTGCACAGTGCCAACCTTCCCACAGCTCCCAAATGTACCCCACAGATTCTTAGAAGTCTAGCATTTTAACATTACAAATGAACACCCTTTACAGCATAGTCAAAATTGGGTTGCTTAAAGGTGATTTTTTTTTTTTTTTTTTTTTGTGGCGTACAAAGCAACAGTTGCCTCATCAGTGCTGGTAAGGACTAATTTTTCCTTGCTCAACTCCCTTAAATTCAAATCTCTCATATTTGATTGCTGTAACACAGCCTTGTGACTGAAAAGCAGATTCCTGAAGTTAGAATTACCCAAACGTTAGCTTTATATACAACATTTTAATGTACTTAATGTATTTTTATATATACACACCTATTATATAATAGATATAATAATAAATATAAAATATATAAAACATATATATTATATATTATGTAAATATAACATTTTAATGTACTCTCAAATACAGAGATGACAAGTTAGTGAAAATGTTGGGACACATAAAATTGGTTTGTCTGAAAGAGAAAGTATGTCCGTATTACATTAAAGTCAACAATCAAAGGAACTTGAGCAAAAAGAAACATACCACTCCAAGTAACAAGGAAAGAACAATCATGGTGCCCGCTTATTCAATACTAAGCAGCTGCCAGGACTGGAGTACGTTTTCACTAGCAGCTCTCTATATATAAAGTCTGAGACTGCACCCTTCACTTGGAATGATCTACCAACATTGTATGAGCTTGGAGGTCTACACCACAAGGTTTTCTCTTGAATTGCAAGAATTGTTAGTGACCAAACTAGCTAGTAAAAATGAAGGTAGGATTATTAAACTATTTATATGTAGGTGCATTAAGCTATTTCTCAGTATGATTAATACTTTGTCCTTTATAGGTTTTTTCTTTCTACAGTTAGGTCAAACAGTAACAGAACTGTTACAGGTTCTGTGTAGGTCTTCTTGGAACTAGGTGAAGCTCTCACAAACGATGTTGAGTCTCCATGCTAACAGCAAGCAGAAGTTTCAACATAACAAAAAACAACTATGAAATTCTTTCAACTGATTTTGTGAAGAAACAAGGTTGGGACAGCACAGGTGAAAAACAAATATAACAACAGCTTTACTGCTATTGTGCGATGGACAGATATAGGCAAGTACTCTCCAAACCAGCAGATCTTTACAAATACACAAACCCCCAAGTCCTAATAACACAGGGTGAAAACTACTTTGCCCATTCCCAGCAGAAGAGAATTTCAGGTTAACACAGAAAACATTAATGAAATTTGCTTTTCTAGTGCAAAAAAAGAGAAAAAGTTGGGGGTCAGTTGCTAATACTCTTGTAGAAGCTATGACTGCTTTTTCTTCCAATTCTACTTTATTCAGTGCAAATATTTTTAAGAATCTACACTTCTTTGTTATTCTCACTTTGGGCTATCTTCAGAACAGAGAATCAAAAGAAAAACAGAATGCAGAAGCTCTCAGGAAACACGACCATTCAGTAACAACATAAAAAAGTCATTACAACAAATAGCCAGGAAGCAATTACAATGTATCCAAAAATCTGAGTACTCATAATCAAGGACTTTCAGTTTCACAAAATATATCATGAATATGCCCAATTCCATTTGAAACTTATTTATATCAATGCATACCTTTCACAGGTGTAGCATTCGCAGTATTCATTATTTTCTCCAAAAAATCCATCTCCATAGTAACAAGAGATTTCTTCTCCAGGTTCAATGTCTCTTAGAGCTTTCACACATGCTGTATCCCTGCCCGTTGATACAAACTGGGGAAGGAGATGACAAAGGGAGGGGGGGGGAGGTTAATCATGAAGGTTGAACAGTATCTGAATAAGAAAAAAAGTGAAACAGTTGGGGAGGAAAAGGTGCAGGGACAAAGGGAAAAAAAGCACGGGGTGCTTTATTTATTTACTTTTGATTTCTTGCTTACCTTACAGTTAGGTCTGCAATCTGAAAAAGGTCCAAAAGATAAAGTCAATTAACTGTTGATAAGACCTGAAACATGAATAGTTGTAGATATCTAAAGTAAGGATTCACTCTGGCTTCAGTAACTGTAGAATCTCAACTAAATACTGGGAGTTATGATAGTATTGCACAAAGCTATACATCAAAAGATACCTATTTTTATATAGTTTGGTTTTTGAGCTCTTCCCTATGCTTTCACAAATGTTCAGTTTCCCTCCTCTGAAGGTAATAGGATTTATTTCAAATCCTATCTGCTTTTCCTTCAGCATACAAATGCAACAGAATCAGTTAAGCTTCTGTGCAAAAGGGTGAAAAAGACGTAATAAGTTCACCTAAGAAATATGTTACTGTTGACTAAGTTCCCAAAGAATTCAAGATAACCCACAATATGCTCCACTAATTTAGTTGCCAGTTCCAAAGTCTCTGTGAAGGAAGAAGGCATCACTTCCTAGAGCCTTCTATGAGTTTCCCAGTTCAGAGCCGATCAGCTCTGGTCTGGGAAAATCCCAACAGGATTTTGTCCTACAGTAATCCAGTATGCCAGATTCAGAGATTTTCTCTAGTGTCTGGTGTTATTCAGCTCATATATAACAACACTTCTGAATAGAATTGCTTATGTCCTTTAACATGATTCCTGTACTTATTACTCACCATGATTGATAAATGCAGCAGGACCAAGCCACAGCTGTGCACAGTTTTTCCGTGTGGAATACATGACACTGAAGTCATTTTCCCCATGTCGCAGCAGCATGTTTTCTTCCACTTCTGATAGTTCAGCAATACAGCCCACAAGTAATTCTATTTTATCATTTCGTTTCCTTTAGTGTAAAAAAGTAGCAGAAATAAGAATATATATGCCAAAATTACACAGTAATTTCACAAAAAGAAAAGTTGTCAATAACAGGAAGTGTTTTGTAAACCATCTCTCAACCCCTATAAACCTCATGTTTTAATTCAGTTAGAGACAGGATATTAGGCTAAATAGACTTTTTATCAGACATGAAAGAAATGGTTTTATGCTGTTATATAGAATCAATTACATCATTTCTGAGACATTACCACCATTGTTTCTACAGTTTCCTGAGACTGCAACCCAGAAATTGCAAGAGTTCATTACTTCAGCTTCTACAGTTTTAAAACCAAAAGCAACAATTTTTTTGTGCACACTCCCTGCTTCCCTCCTCATCAGCACTTAAGACATTTTGACTTCCTCCAGCTGCTCATTTCCATTTCCTATACTTCTTCCTTTGACCAGGAAAATACAGCATAGTGAAGATGCTTAGAACTCCATAACTTATTAAGAAAGGCCCAGTATTGACTCAAGAAAAGGCCAGAATTCACACAAGATGTTTTCCTCTCTCACAAGTAGTTCTTCAGCATCAAGCTAGTCCTTGAAATAGACCATTGAGGGGGGCGGTAGGATGCAACCAACAAAAACCAACCAGACCGTGATGCCTTCATGCTCAGCCAGCCAATCTGCCATCATAAATATAGCACATCAGAGGCACCGAATAATCAGCCTAGGAAGAAGTGCACAATTTCCATTATCTTGCAAAGGGCATTGTTTCCACTGCTCTTTAGAGGCCATTCCAGATTTTGGCCAGATTACTCTGACACAGATCATAGAATCATTTAGGTTGGAAAAGACCTTTAAGATCATCCAGTCCAACCATTAACTTAACATTACCAAGTCCACACTAAACCAATTAAGGGTAGACTAGACTAAACCATGTCCCAAAGTGCCACATCTACCCGTTTCTTGAACCCTTCCAGGGATGGTGACTCCACCACCTCTCTGGGCAGCCTGTTCCAATGCTTGATTACCCCTTCCATGAAGAAATTCTTCCTAATATCTGATCTAAACCTCCCCTGGTGCAGCTTGAGCCCATTTCCTCTTGTCCTACGGAGATACTAAATATGCATGAAGGACACAAACTAGAAGCCAAGCCTTTTAAGTACAAAATTCTCCTTTTATAGAGAGTGCCAAGAACTCTATCAGTTTTGAGCCTCAATAGTTTTCTGAATATTGGCAGGGTTAAGAAGCAGCCCTCCTGTTTTGCTCTCTCTCAGGCCACTCAAGGTTTTGAGCATGAAAAGTTAATTAATTTTAAACACACCTGAATACAAAGCTTCAACCCCAAAGAATCAGCCAAGGGGAGAATTCAAACAACAACAAAAAAACCCCCCACCCCAAAAATACTGATTATATCATGATTGTGAAACTTCCAGCTACAGTGTAACGAAGAGCTAGAAACTGGCCTCGACCTTCTTAAAGCTTAATCTCCCACACCTATGGCCTCAACAGGCCATAGCCCTGCAGTAACAGTGTGCTTATTTGGTATGCTGCCAGTGTATAATGTCTAGCCACTCAATCCTAGCCCACACATAATAACATATCATCATCTCAGAAGTGTTGTTACAAGTATGTACTGCCACAAAGCAAAACAAATCTAAGTTGGGGGGGGGGGGGGGGCGGGGGGCGGGGAAGAGAGGGAAGCAAGGGGAAAATTTACCCAGGGATCTGCTGGTGCTGCCACAGACATGCTTATAGCAAAACTCAGATGTGCCAAAATGAGATGATGAAATACACTGGGGTTCCAACTTTGTGTTTCTAGGAGAAACTTATCTTGCACAATCAAAACATGCAAATAACATCCCTCACTTTCACAAAGGCAAAAAACTCATTTCCCCACAATTATTTGTTGTATAACAAATCCAGCATAATGTAAGTCTTGGCATGGTCATGTTTCTCACAGGAGGCCAACAACTCATGATTAAAGGAAAATAATTATCTGACTGAAAACAAGACAAAACACCTTGTATACTGAAAAATGTATGGCTATGTCCAAATATACAAAGGAATGTCTTACAAATGCATGTATTGTGTGCTAAGTACTTAGCAAAAACAGACACCAGATTTGATTTGCAAATAAAAATAATAAAAATACAGAACTTTCTATTTCACTGGTTGCAGTTTTAATTCTAAATCATACTTTTAATTTTTTTTTTTTAGAATCTTTCAAAATAATTGACAGAAATAGAATGCAACAGTAAACTATATTTCTCACCATTCTTTCGTTGCAACAATTTTGGCTCCATTTTGCTCAGAAGAATACCGATTACAAGGCAGTATCTCAAACCCACTGTCAGTTGCGAACATTCGTAAATAAATAAATACCTGCAGTGAAAGAAACAGTACTTTTCTGTTACAAGCAAAACAAAAGCAGTGTGGAACTTTTTATAAAAATAATGAAAGTCAGTGAACTGCAAAAGAAAAAACCCAAACCACACAAAAAAATGGATATTGCAATGTGATGTTGTTTGCTGAACTGCATTTCTGATTATAAGTTTTAGCTATACACATTATGTTAATCTTCAGAGTGACTTGCAGGAATCCTCACATGGATAACGTGACTATCCAAAGAGTTTAAAAAAATTAAAAGATGCTTTGCATGGTACAAAATTGGCCCAACCAATGAAAACGGATAACTTCTTAAAGTCACTGAGTAGTCGCATTCAAGAATTCTTCTCAGATCCTTAAGAACCACTGAGACTAATAATCTACAGGGTCCAACTTCATGCTTTCCAGTTCTGAAAAAGATATTACTAAAATCTAGATACTGAATTCAGGGATTGTTGGATCAATTATTTTTAGTTAAAGTGCGGTTGCATTACTCAAAAAACACTTTGGGAAAGCAGAATTTGCTGCCTGTTTTTTTCTACACTACTGGATTTGATGCACTTTAAAGCAGGCCAAATCCCTTTTGGTTGTATCTGAAAACAATGCACTCATTCGTGAAGGACGGTTGTCTTGTTTTTTGTTTTGGTTTGGTTTGTTGTTTTTTTTAAGTAAAACAATACTATGATTTCCTTGCAACTTCGAGAGTCAACAACCTTTATGCTATACACAAAATGTATTTGGGGTGTGGGAACTGGAGGAAGAGGAATAACACTCCCACATAAAGCCCCTATACCCAAAACAACTGAGGCGTTTTGAGGTAACAAGACTTCTCCCTTTTCCTTTACCTTTCTTTGTCACACAATTTGATTTATAATAGCCGTAAGTTAAAAAAAAAACAAAACCCTGAAAAAAACCCCCAAACACACCAACACAAAACAAACAAACAAAAAAGGTGGGGGAACCCTTCCAAATAATGAAAGAAGTCCTCAAAACTCTTGCCTCCCAGAAGCAGGTCATCTCTTTTCTGCTTATGACTTAAGCCAACAGCAAAAGAGGCAAATGTGTTTTCCTTTCTACGTGTAAATTAAATAAGAGGTAATGGTAGGTTAACTCAAAAAAAAAAAAAAAAGGGGGGGGGGGTGAGCTAGCTGGGTTTTAAAAAACAAAGGAAGTTTCTGTTAAAAAGCAATCAAACAAACAACATATAACAGAGTAGTGGATTACTCTCCTTCACTACTGCTACATTCCTAAGAAATTTGTACATTTTCTTAGCCTTTCAACCATCTGAAAAAGCACATTAATTACAAATACACCTACATGTTCCTTGAACAACCTTTCCTGCATTTTGTTCTTGTTAAGAAAATAGTGCCGGGCCCAGTCACCTGACGTCAAGGACTTGAAGGCTTTTTCTAAGTGCTCATCTTTCTTAAAACGTTCAATCACCTCTTTTAGTTCTTCTTGCCTTCCTTTAATAGGTCGAAATCTGAAATAAAGAATAAAGCTATTCCAGTCCACTGTTATTCATTCTCAATTCTTCCTCACAGTTACTTGCAGGGAGAGTTCTTTTGCTAGCCATATAAATATTTAACTCCTAGCATAAAGAAACTGACCATTATGTAATCACACCACACGCCCTCATTTCCTGAGGTAATGGTACATAAGAGGTAAGGCAAAGCCAAGCATACTACCTGGAACATTAAAATCCTCCATTCTGCTGAGAAGCACAATTTATTTATAAAACAAATCTCTGATAAGATTAACCAACACGGAATACTATTTCACAGTTTTCAATACCTATCATTTGGAACAAAGCAGCTAAAGAACTAGTATAATAAAAGTGTTACTGTCCTTACTTTCTTAATAAATTTACTATCATTAAAAGTGTATGTGCAAAAAAATCCAGCAAATAAACTGGATGCTCTAAGTTTCCTAGTTAACACTGGTATCAAAGGATCTATGCAGAGTGCTGGCTTTTGTAGCTGGGTTGGGGGGGTGTGTGTGATTTTAAATTTAAGCCCTCTACAACCTCACATACTACACTAATTTTTTTTTTTTTTAATAGGGAGCAAACAATTAGCACAACTGAAAAGACCAAGTAAGAAATCTCAAAACAGAAGAAAATGTACAACTATCTTGAAGAGTGATTTCAAATCAACTTTTGCCCAACCCAAAGCCTTATTATACTGACAAATCCACTATATGGGTTTATGCAGATTGTAAACTCAACATTTGCATTCATATAAAACACACCTCTTAATGACTACACAAGAAGTATCTGTAAATAGTAACACACTGCACAGATACTACATCTGTGGAAGACTGAAGTTCCATAAGTTAGTGCAATTATAAGAATTTTTCCCCAAAATATTGGCTACAGGAAACAGGTAGCTGAAAATCATGGGTAGATAAAATATGAAAATAAACCCCTGTTCGTTAGCAGAGAATTCTGCCTTCTTCCCAAAGCTTGAAATTTAAGAAAAACTATCCTTTGTATCTTCAACAGGAAAAAAATGGTTACAGAAAAAACCTATGTGACTTCAAGAACCAGGAGCTCCATTTTTGAGCTGCAAAACCATTAAGAGAAAGCAGAATTTAATTAGAGATTATATCTAATCTCTATAAATTGCCTTTACCTGAGGACATACCCATATATGCTCCACTTTGGGGTGGAGGTGGGGTGTGTGTACTTTTAAGTGTATGACACACCACAGGGGACTCCTCACATATAAATTTTCTAGGGTCATGAGAAAGTTTTCTGCAGCTCCTTTTACAACTCACACCTTTTGCTTACACAGCATATGATGAAAATGTTAAACAAGCTAACAGCTTTTGATTAAATCCATAAGACTAAGTCCCACTACTTGTTGCTTGAAGTGCATTACCACGCTGATTTTATCTCCTCTTACTTACCAAATGAAGTCTGTATTTGATGACAAAAGTAAACAAGGTGAAATAAATTCTTGAAGTTGGTGGAAGGAAACCTCACCAACTCCCTCACTGATACCCTATTTTAGAAATTACCATATGACTTGGCTTATTCTCATCTTAGAACACTGTTGCAAGTGACTTCTTTTCAGATCACCGAATAAGATTTGCTTCTTCCATGCAACTTGTATGAAGGAAACAAAATACCTTAAGTGTTGCACATCCCAATTTTATTTTACCTTGTAAAATAGTAAGAGTTTAATCAGAAATAACTAATAATGATGAGGATTCAATTTCCTTCTAAAGAAGTAAATGCTGTATTTATGCTCCCGATACAATAAAGACCTAACAATAGTATCACTTCCAGAAGCAGTGTAGGTTCTCAGCTTTCCATGCTATTGCTTTTACTCATCTTCTCTGCATTCTCTATCTGCAAAACTTCCTTGTAATATGACTACGCAATCTTTTAGATCTTTTTGAATACAGCAAAAGTTATCAGCATAAACCTGTGAGCTTTCAGAGAAGATACAGTAAGTAGTTCTGAGAAGACATTAGATAAGTCTTCTTCCAGCTGGGATAACATCTAACAAGACAGCAAGAGTCAGTCAAGAAATAGATGCCCACTTAGAATTGTAGTACGTACCGTGCCAAGAAGTTTCAAATCAAGTTCTTCAATAAAGAATATACTTATGCCATCTCCCCGAAAAGCTAAGTGCCTAACAAGCTGCTGAGATCTCATCATGGAAGAAAACTCCCTTTCAGACTATAGATGATGTGATCTTTATTATTTTTGTTCTGTAGCCCAGCAGTGTCTCCCTCAACTTGCCAGTCAGATACAAGGAGCATACCTCCCAGTTCTCCCAAAACCAGAAAGACTTCTCCCAGATTTAATAGTTACAACTCACAGAGCTTCCTCAGACATTAAGGGAATTTAAAATGATACAGCCTGAACTGAACCTGATTAGTTTCAGAATAGGACTTGCTCTCATTTTCAATCAGAAACAGTTTTCCCAACAAGGGCCCAACTGTACTTACATCATGAGGAGTACAAAGCACACCAATATGCACAAACATGACAGGTCAACATTTTGTTTACATCTTTATCTGCAAAGATTACAGGAGGAAAAGCCACAGGATTTACAGCTAAAATTGGTCTTCAGCTATGTCTATTCTTGCTGGGCTAAATGAATGATTGCCCTCTCCCTTACATTTTATATGTTGAAATGCACCATTTTTTTAGCTAAGTGACCTGCAGAAGCAAAGACAGGTGGAAAAACCATCACACTCAAAATTGCATTAGCACCCAAGACCGGCAATGTATGTGCTGATAATACTTGTTTACATCATCAAAAAAAAGCTTGGTCTAGGCTAGCTAAAGAAAGCAATATCCCAACTCAACCACCAGCGGGGGGGGGGAGATGCTAAGCTTAAACAGTGGCTCTCAAGACATACAGGAAAAGAATCAACACCCTACATTTTCTAGCAATTAGGAGCACATCTTATAGCCCCAAAGTGACACTCATGTTTCAGGTCTTTTACAACGTACCATTCTCAGAGGCTAACTAGATGTCTACCTGACTAGCTACCTTAGGTAGCTCCGAACCTGGCCCCAACCCTTTAAAAGTCACCCACATACCTCCATGAATCACACTCAGCAGGTGTTTCTACAGGTTCTTGCCTCAGGCATTCCACACTGCTGGTGGAATTCCTTTAAATGTCTAGCAGAAGCTTATGTAACATCATTCCTGATAAGTGGAATAGTTAGTGTATGCCCAAGTCTTGAAAAGGCCAAAAAGAAGGCTGGAAACAGGAAGGGGGTGAAGAGATAGTAAAACCCCCAAAACATTAAAAGGTCAGACGAATGTTACACTGTATACCAGGCACTTGAAACAGCAATCAGGTTTTTCAAAGAACATGACTCTCGGCACCTAAGGGTTCAAAAATTAATACAAAGGACCTCCTACACCACCTCTATCAAAACGTTGTACTGGTATTTTTTACATGGTGACAAGACAGAGATAATGAGAAAAGATAAACAGGAATCCAAACAAGCAAGAAGTGTCCACAAATACATGGAAAGATGCTGGAAACCAACATCATGATGTACACCATTTCACCTCAAGGGTTCCCAAATCAATGAAACAGAATTGATACTTTGCCCCCTGAGCCTGAGTTAGTGAGTTTTTCACAGCTCAACAGCACATGTGAACTCCACTGAGAGCATATAAAGTTTATCAGCTAATCCAGAATACTACAACACAGACTCCTCATGAAAGCTTTAGTACTTTCACAGGTGTATCTCCATATATACTTTAAAAGGTACATTCTGATTTGAGACACTGAAGAAGCCAATATGCCAAGAAAGCCTGGAAGTCCAGTGTTCCTCAAGAACCTGAGGGTCTGCTGGTAGACACTTCACTTCTCCCAGGGGCATCATGAAGTAGCAGTTTATTCACTAGTCTTTCCCAGCACTACTTACCAAAAAGCCCATCGGTTTTGAGAAGCAACCTTAAATACTATCATTTTGGAGTTACAGGGCTTCCTCATTTACACACGACATTAAAAAAAAAAAAAAAAATCTACGCATCTGCTGGAAGAGTCTACATGACTGTAACCAAAGAAACCAACTTTTAAGCATCAGTAAAATAGGAGACTAGTTCAAAGAGAAATAGAGAGATAGAAAGAGCACAAGAAAACCAACAAAACAAACCAGCCAACCCAGCCTCTAAACAGAGTCAATTAAAATCAGAATTGTTTATACAGACTTCCGGCTTGCTCCTATGAACAGTACCTTTATTAGATTCGATCACAAAAACTGAACAAAACACTCTGGTGTTTGAACCTGCTCACAGGCACAGACTCCTTGAGCCACCCTACAAACAGCTTCAGCTCTCACAGAACATGGAGTCTGCCACAAAACAGTCTGTTGTTAAAAGTAAGCTAAGAATGAAAAACTTGGCTATCGTATAAAGAAATAATAATAGCCGTTCTTCCTGACAAGCTGCAGAATAGAAACTTTTCACACTTCCCTAGGAAATATTTATTTCTCCCTAGTCAACAAGATCCAAAAAAGCTATGGCTATTGCAATTTCAAAATCAGCTAGAAGATGATCTTATCCCAGTTAAGGGCAATTTGAGGTGGTCTCAATAAGGAAGACATAGGAAAATGGCTTAGGGAAGCAAAGCTCTTTCTCTCTCTCAAGTTTCTCTTACCTCGGGAATACTTAAAGAATCTTGAAACTCCAAGGTATAAAGCCAAAGGTCAGTGAGATGCTTGCCTATAAAGGAAGTTAAAGGAGAGTTTCTGGTAAGTTCAGAAGCACAGTACCTTGCTCAGTCTCAGTCACTGAGAGCAGTGAGTTTGAACAAAAAGGATAAACTGATCCTGCAAGAGATCCGGTACGGAACTCCACATAACGTACCAGTGTGTGATAAAGAGCTATACTTCTAAACCTATTTCTTAACTTCTGACTAGGGAACATCAAGAAGAGTGAATTTATCAAAACGTACCATCCCATTAGCCTCTTAACAACAGGCACTTTGTCTGGATATTTCTATTTAAGTGGCTATGGAAAGACAGCAAGTTACTGTTCATCTAAAACCAGATATTCAGCACAAAAGCTAAAACTGCAAGGTTGTTAAGCATTCAAGACAGCACAACAAAAGTTGAAAATCATCTACTTATTATAAGCGGAAACAATTTCTTTAGTTAACATACATTTTGGCTTCCCTCCCCCCACCACACACCCTGTAGAATGAGTATCTTAATTAAAAGCTAGTTATAAAAAAAATCAACTTGTGTGTTTAATCTCCAGTGTCGTTATCTGGAAAAAAGAATCACATTCTTTAAAGGCCAAAGTTCAAAACGGCATTTTTAATCAAGAAAGTAATCCACATTACTTAAACCTCTTGAACTGAAACTATACATGCACCAGTGTGCTCAAAACTCCCAATACAGCCTAGAACAGAAGAAAACTCTAACAGCCACATAATTTCATTCTCCTTAGTATCGTTAGCAAATAAATGCTTTTTTAAAATAAGTATAGGGAACAAAAAAAACCCCAACACTTTCCTTCATTCCTGTGCTGACACTCCACATGGTAAATTTAACTTAGCAGTTACCATGACTACTGGATGCAAGCCACTCCATCTTTTGGAGACACACTTTTCATCGAAGTTAAAGGTGCAACTAGAAAAACTGTGTAAGAGTAGGGTGGTTTGGTTGGTTGTGGGGTGGCAGGGTGGGGTTTGGTTGTGATTTTTTTTTTTTTTAAATCCAAAACATTCATCAGCAGCAAGACAGTTAGTTCCAATATAATCACTGTGTGAAGACAGACAACCAGGAGCAAGCTGAAGGATTTAATTCAGTAATCAGCAAAAATTAAAAAAAAATGGTGAAAGCAGATTTTACACAAAAGTCAAACAAAATCATCTTGGCAAGTACACAGACACTGAGGTCTGAAGAATATAAAAGCTTCATTTTGAAACAGGGTGTCACTACATAAGAGCTGTGTACCTCTAATATGGTATCTCCATAGCACCACAACAGTGAAGCTGAACTGTATCACCACACAATCTTATTTAGCAGAAGCCACATGACTTGTTCTACCTCCAAACCATGTTTGAGATGAATACACAGCCCTTTAATTATTATATTGAAATGAGCTAAGCAACACAGAAGAGATTCAGTGCAGACCCATGAATACAAGTGATATGGAACTGCTTTGCCTTTTCTGTCTTTATTGCTCAATGGTGACACTAAGGGACAAAGAGTGACGTACCCTGTCAAGTTCAGGAATGACTGACAGTTTACACCCAAGGCCACCAATTGCTCTTGGTGCAGCGTGAGAGAAAGCAGCTTCCTGTACATCATCCCCAAAACACTTCATGTTTGCATGGAAAACATGGAAATTCTTAAAGCTTGGTTCTTTAGTCTCACATTATCAGATAAAACCACCCACACCATACACCAGTTTGTAACTTCACTGAAAGCAGCAATACAGCATTAGGAAACACTCCTAGATTCTCCTAAAACAGACTACAATGCATTTGACTTCCTAAATCACTTACTTACTCAAAAAGACATTGGAACTGCTCTCAGTATTCCCTAGCATGATGCTGGTGCTTTAGGCAACCAGGAAACAACAGTGACTGGTAACAGCAGTCTGATCAGGAGTCTGGCTTAAGATTTAAGTACTAACACACTTGTGTGCAAGACAGTAAGGAGTGGATTAGCCATTAAGGCATGCAACTTCAAGATTCTGCGCTCAGCCTAGGGAAAAGCATCTGAAAATAAGAGATGCTAAGATAAGCAAGAATTCACTTAACTTTTTACAAGCATCAGTTTTAATCTCTAGACAACCTTCAACCTAAGAAGTAACAGCTTGCAAAATCAGTTTTGTTTTTACAAAAAGGACAGGCACGCATGACTAAGTAAATCTTACAGCCAGGATAGCCTTTGTCCCAAAAAAAAAAAAAAAAAAAAAAAAAAAAAAAAAAAAAAAGAAAGAGGGTCAGATATAACAGGATTTGTACAAGAAGCAACAAAACCTCTTAGAACAGCTATACTTGACAAGATTATACTTCCTAACATTTTTTTTTTATTATTAACTGCTAGCCTGCCATTTTGTCGAGATAAAAGCTACCAATTTCATGAAAGGACAAGGCCTGTAAAGAGGGCCAGAAGCTCTGAAAACAAGCTTTCTCTTAGAAATCTAAAAGGATGAAAAAAAGTTACTTTTGGGTAAAGCCACTGAAGACATTTCTAGAGCTACATTTTATGCCGTCCATCAAACCCCTGGTGACAAGAAGATATTCCAGAGGAACACGGGACAAACTCATTGTGGGATCTGATTGTGTCCTTCTGAGAACTAGTCTTCAGCTCTTTCAGACATTACTAACTTAGAATCATATAGAATTGTTTAGGTTGGAAAAGACCCTTAAGATCATCCAGCCCAACCATTAACCTAACATTACCAAGTCCACCACTAAACCAATTAAGGGTAGAGTAGCAATTTCATGTTTCCTGGCTTGGTGGCTGGATTATTTTTTAATGAAAGTAAAAACTAGGAGTCATTAAGGTTGGAAAGGATCTCTAAGATCATCAGTCCAACCATCAACCCAACACCACCATGCCCACTAAACCATGTCCCAAAGTGCCAGGTCTACCTGTTTTTTGAACGCTTCCAGGGATGGTGACTCCACCACCTCTCTGGGCAGCCTGTTCCAATGCTTGATTACCCCTTCCATGAAGAAATTCTTCCTAATATCCAACCTAAACCTCCCCTGACGCAACTTGAGTCCATTTCCTCTCATCCTATCGCTAACTACTTGGGAGAAGAGACCAACACCCACCTCACTACAGCCTCCTTTCAGGCAGTTGGAGAGAGCAATAAGGTCTCCCCTCAGCCTCCTCTTCTCCAGGCTAAACAACCCCAGTTCCCTCAGCCGCCCCTCATAAGGCCTGTGCTCCAGACCCTTCACCAGCTTCATTGCCCTTTTCTGAACATGCTCCAGCACCTCAATGTCTTTCTTGTAGTGAGGGGCCCAAAACTGGACACAGTATTCCAGGTGCGGCCTCACCAGTGCCGAGTACAGGGGGACAATCACTTCTCTAGTCCTGCTGGCCATGCTATTCCTGATACAAGCCAGGATGCTGTTGGCCTTCTTGGCCACCTGAGCACACTGCTGGCTCATGTTCAGCCGGCTGTCAACCAACACCCCCAAGTCCTTTTCTGCTGGACAGCTTTCCAGCCACTCTTCCCCAAGCCTGTAGCATTGCATGGGGTTGTTGTGACCCAAGTGCAGGACCTGGCACTTGGCTTTGTTGAACCTCATACAGTTGGCCTCGGCCCATCAGTCCAGCCTGTCCAGGTCCCTCTGCAGGGCCATCTACCCTTGACAGCTTACAGAGCTAATAGCCCAATTCCCAAGATGGAGGGCATTCAGGAATTGCAGGACTTTATTTTTATGGCCCCCAGAGGAAAAAAAAAGGAAAATAACAATGATGTTCTTATTGCCACTCTACCATAAGATCACTAATTCAGTATAAAAAAAGATGGAAAACAAAGATGTTCCACCAATACTCTACATATTTTAGTAGAATGAGGGTTTTTTTCCTCTAATCAATACACTCTGAGCAAAACAAAAGGTCTTTACGAACTCTTGAACAAAAGGAATGAATGAAGTACAGAAAGTGCTTATATAGAAGACTCTTATACATACAAAAATACAGTCTTGGCTTCCAGAGGTAAGGTAAAGTACCACTTCAGTAAGTGGTCATCAACTTACGCTGGGTTCCTAGTTGCAAAATACAAACCTCTTATGTGTTTCCAACAGCAAAGCAGAATGCTGGCACAGTCACTTCCACAGCATGTCTTCAAACAAATCAGAACAAGGGAACAGGAAATATTTGCTTGCCATCATAAACAGCTGTTTTATTTTAAGCGCACCTCAATACACGAACTATGTAACTAATATGACTTCATCATACTGAAGCAGAAGATACCCAAACATTAGCTCTAAATCTTAATTTCTACTACAATCATGTATTTGGGTCCTGGCACCTGGTATTTTGAAAACAGTCTAGTCTTTTCATGTTTGCTTTCCCCCTGCCTTCCCTCAAAGCCATACAACAACAACAAATCTCAGGAGCTCTCGAAAAACTATAGCTTACTACATGGAAGAAAGATGGTCTAAGCTACAATAACAAGCAGATGTCATCACTGTACCAAAAAGATAAACAAGAACTATGCTGATGCCTTTATTTTAATTCATTGCAACAATAGAAACTCTCTCAATAGGACATTATGAAAGAGGCAAGATGATGTGTTTCTAGCAGAAGTTGTAAGCCTCACCTAAGTATTTCCCATACTGCTCCAAGATTATTAACTATTGTCCTTGAAGACTGCCTGTAACTGTTCTCCAACTCTAAGAAAGGAAGAAATACATGATGATAGCCTTTATGTAGTCTTTTGATTCAACTTAGTAATTAAAAAAAGTATTTTAGGTGTTGAAAACATCAGCATAAAAAAAAAACATTTCTGAAAGTAGCTCCTCCAACTATTAAAAAATGAATACATCATTTCCTTAATAAAAAGCCTAAGAATTAGCTACCTGTGCATAACCTGTAGACTACCATTCATGCAACAAAACAAAAAAGTCTTTTGAGCATATATATTTAGCTCAATTAACTGCTGGCAATACAAAGAGACTCCGAACTGAACTGTAATAGTATCTACCTATACACTGTTTTGGGCACAATGTGCTATTGTAACCAGGAGCATGGAGGGAACAGGAAGAACTCAAGCGCTCCTCTTAAAGATGGATGTTGCACTCTCCAGCAAAAAAGAAGAAATTCTTTGTAGTAAGTCTTTACAGTTACTAGGATTACACTGCTGCAATTTCATGTGCAACTCATACCAGCAACCATTTATGTTACGTGACAACACCAATTAATCTAGCAGTCATTTTTGAAGCAATCAGCTTGTTACATACATACAAAAATCTACTTAACTGATACTCTGGTTATGCAACTGTGCTGCACATGTAAACTTATTTTTTAAAAATAGCAACAGTTTGAAGGGTTGAGCAGCCTGTTTCCCATGATGTGCTACCTGGAAACCCCAGCTCTTATTATTGTACAATAATAAGCACACAGTTCCTGTCATTAGAAACTTATCATTTATATATAGCTTCTCCATTAAGCTAGCAATGCAGATCTTGTATGCAAACAAAAGCTTAATAGATATCTATAGAATACACTTATCATCAGTGGTATGTCTGTAAAACAGGAAGAAGCATGCAACAACTAAACCCTTAAGACCACACTGGATTTAGACCAGAAGCACTCAGACAGGTCCACAACAGTGCAAAAGTATGTGCAATTCTGGTAAGCAAGTTCCCAGTGTACACATTATTTTATACATACAGACATGCTTGAGTAGCATTCCTCCAGTGTGGGTCTGCAAGAACTTAAGACCAAGTGGCACCAACACTGAAGTGCTCAGGAACTGCCATCTTTCTTGTGATGTTGTAAAAGTAAGGGGGGCCGGGGGTGGGGGCAGGGGAAGCACCCAGGCACATGAAAGAAACAGAAAAGTCCCCAAACACTAATTTCTGTCTTTGAAATATTTCAAATGGCTAATGGTTTAAAACTTATGATTAGTTAACTGTTTAAGCTAGGAAACAGTGTCCATTAACAACCTGTTCTACAGCATAAACAGACAAGGGCTAATAGAAAGACCTATGACAGCGTTACAAACGCACGCTGCTACAGAGCTCCGAGTTCCAGTCTCACATGCAACACTATTTTAAAGGCAGAAGCTACTCACAAAGTGCTACTTTTTCAGACTTTTGTAAACATGCAAGAAATTCCACAGTTTTGTTCTGACTACATCAACTAAGATGATCAATTCTTTTCTAGAAAAATAAAGACAAGTTACCTAGTATTCATTTTGTGTGTCTGAAAACCTAAATAGGGATCAAGAACCAAACTAGTTGCTAGGTCATCGTTTTCACACAGTTCCTTGGCAGACATTCCAGAGGAAGGCACATAACGACTTTGACCCTCAAATCCTGAAGCACCGCTACCTGCAAATAAGAGAGCATAAATTAGATATAATTTAAGGAATGTTATAAAGCCCAGGTGTGCTCAGGGACAGCCAGCACACATTGGAGACAAAAAATATAGAACAATTAAGAAAGACGATAAAATCTGAAGAAGCAGGAGCACATTTAATTTTTCACTCTTGTTTTTGTTTATTTATGTAGCAGCCAATGGAGAAAGTATTTTAGAATACATTTTATGGGTGTCTTTCATTAATTTTGGTTTCCTTCTCTCTTCCACTCCCCAACTACAAGCATCTTTCCAGACTACACAGTTCGGTCATGCCTGCCTCTAAAATTTCTGACCTATAAACATGACGAAGCCACAAAAATTTCCAACCTGATCTTCCCAAAATCTGAATAAAGGACTTACTCTGAATTTGTATTTAGTCCCTCATTCCAGACTAACAGCAAAAATAAAAATCCACATTCCTTATAACCGTTTCATAATGACTATTGATATATGTGACTTCATTCAAAATGGAGTTTACTTCTACATGTGCATTCACTAAAAGTTGGGCTAGTAATTCAAATTATGTGTTATCCATTTCCAATCACACTAGTTCTCACTTAGTGCCAATCATGTTTTATACTTACACCAGTTCAAAATTAATTTACATCCAGTTATTCTTACTTAACTTTTAAACTGAAGAGATCTATATTCCTGGAGTTAACGCATCCAACAAATACAAACATAATTAATACTTCTGATGATAGCTACACACTAAATGCAGACCTCCTTCATGAATTAAGACAAGACAGAAGCCTGACTTGCAAATTGATAGATGAATCACATACAGCACTAAGCCACATAAACATACATCTGCTTGATCTTCTCTCAACTCCATTTTTGCCTGTCTTCGGATTCTCTTTTCCTGCATGCTGCAATTTGGTCTGATTCTGTGCGTGGTCATTAGATGACTTGCTTCCACTTCTCCTGCCATTCACGACCATGTTCTTGGATTCTCCCAGCCACTTCATTCCCACAGACAATCTGACTCAGTTGCATTTAGTCACTTTTCAAAAGGCTTGGAGAAGTGGATGAATAATTTCAGTTCCAATTCCTACTGGAAGCAAAACATAAACATGATTAGAACTTACTGGGGAAACTGTTTCCAAGACAGAGATTTTAACAAAAAGAAAAAACAGAAAGGGGGGTAGGGGAAGATGGTGATCTGCATTTGCATTAGGAAGAAAGAAAAGCAGTTCATTAGCACTAGTACAGGGAACTGTTACAAATACAGATATCCACAGGTGAAGTATTGTCCTACAACTTACAACCACATCTGGAAGCAAAGACAGAATTCTAAAGCTGATAAATAGCTACACATGACTCAAGTCTTAAAATTGAGCTGGACTATACACACATATATACCTACGTATTTATATAGGCATACATACACATGGACAAATACACACACAGCTATGTGACTCCAAAAATGGAGTATTTTCAAATACACACCCAATTAAGATCATATTTCCTAATAAATAAAATCTGTAACTTGTTTGGAACTCTACAGCAAAGAATGATATTATACAAACATCCTCCAAGAACTAAAAGAGGAACACAGATAAAAAAACAACAAAAACCCAACCAGAAAACTGACAACATTTTTGGAATTGGGGTGGAGAAAAGATATTATTTAAAATTATTATTATTTAAAAATCAGAGTTCAAAAAACCCTCAATGATGATCTAGAGGACCCAGGCTACTATTTTTACTGTTCTTTGTAACAAAAAAACAGTCACAACACATCTGGCTCAATGGGCCAGTAGTATGGTCACAAATAGAGCTGAAATTTTACAGTACACAAATGGCCAGCAAAGCACATCCTAGTTTTTGTCTTCAGTCTCGATGCCTTTTGCAAAAATAATCATAAGAAAGCTACTAATGCTTTTGTACCCGTTGTGTCTGTCTGTATAACTTGCAGGAAAAAAATCTGACACGGATTTACACAATTATTTTACAATTGCATTTATGCATTAGTAATTCATTTACTTGGTTTTAGTTCATCCTCCTCCCTACTGCTTCCTCAAAGAAATAAACTGTGCCCTTTCTTTTTACTGTTATTAAAAAAAAAGAGTGTTAATGGTCTGCTCACAGCAGATAACAGGCATCATGTAACAGGCATTTCAATCTGGTGGAAGAAATTCGCAACAAACTAACAGAATGTTTTGAAATAGTGTCTTTTGTAGAAATTCTGGTTTTAATCCATTAAGAGTAGCAAAATACTGGATTTCTGTTAGACACCTATGTGATCCAGCTACTTAAAGCCATGGAAATATTTATAGCCAGATGATTAGTAACTAAGTTATTTACAAAGATTCAGAAGATTGAGGTATTAGAGAAAAACAGTAGAGACAAATGACTTAACAGATGTATTGGCTCAAAACATCTTACTAGAACTATCATCCAGAAATCTACAGGTTTTAGAACCTTTTACAAATTGTCACAGAAGGATAGTAAGATTATCAGCAATGTGTAACAGAATCATACTGAGGAAAAGCTGGCTGAACTCTGCCTCAATATAAAGAAAAATAATTGAGAGGATTTCAGTGGACATGGAATTTTCTTGCTGCCAGTGATAGAAGGGATTGGCTTTGACCTCAAGGTTCAAAAAAAAAAAAAAAAAAAAGTTTAAATATTATTTTACTGGACCAGCAAGCTTTAACATAGCTCTTTAACAGAGCTGAAACAGAACAGTTTGATACCAGAATGCAAAAGTTGCCCTGCATACTGACAAAATTCTTTAGGAAGTTACCAGATACAGCCTTCAGAAAACAAACCAGACTTATAATTTGCTAGGGGGAACCCCATTTAGCTATACATAGAACCAGATATTTTTACACAGTATCTCAAAAAAAAACCCTTGGAAATCTTGCAGCTAAACTTGTAGTAGACAACACTAGGCTTTTTTTTTTTTTCTTCATAGAGCTTGCCTGATAACATACATTTAAAAAGGGAAAAACCCAAAACAAAACCCCCAAACTTTCTTGTTAAACATCCCACCTGAACTTCTTTCAGAAGACAGGTACCCTGTGAAGATCTGCACTATCATGTAAACAGTGACAAACACACTCTTAAACTTCCCTTTTTTCTGCTTCTCAATCAATTCATTTTACAGCTCTATATACCCTAAACCCTGTTCCCCATTTTTGTAACAGTGGTAATAAAGAGCATTAAAACAGCAACCACATTAAAGTCTTCCACTAAATTCAGTCTTGGTCTCTCTGTAAACCAGGACTGAACTATAGTCTGTGGCGTGCTACAGTTCAAGAGCAGTACAGGTAAATGGAGTCCAGTTGTAGATGAATACTGGTATGCAACAATCTGGAGGAAAAATATTCAATACGGTAGTGTTTCTGACAACTAACAGGTATGGTAGCTACATTTTCAGCTGTAAAAAGGCATACCCTGCACAAAGAAGGAAACAAGTCCAGTTTGCAGAGGGTGAGTATTATCTGTGCTAAGACACTTCTGCCCAACTAATACAGTAATGACAAGGAAAGTATGATAGCAAAGGTAAGAAGGAATGTGGCCACAGAAGAATACTCAAACCATACTAAGCATTAGGAAAAATACTTGGGTTTGCTGCAAAATATATTGATACAGATGACAACAGAAGTTCTCCCCAAGCAAAATCAAAAGTCAATTAGCGAAGCCTAGCAAACATTCTTGTGAAAAATCATTATTTATTTGAGCCTAGCAGCCTAATGAGCAAGAAAACCTTTGTCTCCATCTACTACTGCCTTTTATTTTCCAAGTGTGCTTCTTCAGCCTCTATTCCTTCTCCCAATACACAAACACTACTTTCAAGAGATGGTATCAAAAGCCAGAATCAACGGACAGGATTCCTTTCCCAGTGAATATCGTAGCTCCTAATGCCAACAGATAACCTAAAACAGAGCAAGAGATGCCCCACTCATCACCAACATATGATCTTTAATACATCTTCAGGTGTGATTTGCTCTCAATACTTTCTACAGACTGATGCTGACAAGTCATTTAGGAAGGGAGGGAGAAAAGGAAGAGATGAACACCATCTTCCTATTAAAGAAAAAAACCTGGAATATACTTATACCTCCATATACTTAGAAATTCCTGCTAAAGGGCTCCGCCATCAAATAATATAACACCATGCATGGATCACTTATGTCTTTGGGTTTATCTATACTGTTAAGTTTACCAACACAATGACAGCTTCCAAGGGACCTTTTTTATTTCAATGCAAATGTCCACATTGCTGTTTTAATCCTTTATTAATTATACTGCTACTCGTTGTAATTATACCGCCTTTTAAAATTCTATTACAGTAGTTTTATAGGCACATTTCCTCAAACGTCAAAATACAGCATTTGGCACATCTCATCAAGGAATTTAGCATTTCATTGCAACAGTAATTTCTCAAAATTTCTCAAAACAGTTTCATTTCTCAAAAATGAAAACTCAAGTTTCATTTACCTGATTCTAAATTTATTAAACCTATTAACACATTTTCTGAGCATTATTCGCATTTCAGTAACATTTGGAAACACCGTCAACTGAAGCACAATTAATGTTGTCATTGCATAAGATACTCAGAAAGCCAGATTTATCCAGAAGCGTTTACCAAACTGATTGAACAGTACCATTCAGATTTATATCACATATAAAAATCCTTAGTCCTTTTATACTGGAAATTATAGGAAATCCCTATGAATTTGAGTAAAGAAATTCTGTGGCTCTTAAAATGGATCTCAAAAGCTCAGATGAGCCTCACAGGTTTTGGGCTCTCATGTGGGAAATCTATCAATTAAGAAAAGTCTTGTTGCAAGCAGGAAAAAAAGCTGCACAAAATCAAATTGATAAAACCCTAAACCATACAAACACATTGTCGTGGTTTAGCCCAAGCCAGCAACTAAGCACCACGCAGCCGCCCGCTCACTCCGCCTGCCCTGATGGGATGGGGGAAGAGAATTGGAGGAGTAAGAGCGAGAAAAACTCCTGTGTTGAGATAAGAACAGTTTAATAATTGAAATAAAAAGTATAGTAATGATAATAATAATAATAATATACAAAGCAAATGATGGCACAATGCAATTGCTCACCACGCGCCGACCGATACCCAGACAGTTCCCAAGCAGCAATCGCTGCCCCCCCGGCCAACCCCCCCCCAGTTTATATACTGAGCATGACATCATATGGTATGGAATAGCCCTTTGGTCAGTTTGGATCAACTATTCTGGCTGTGCCCCCTCCCAGTTTCTTGTGTACCTGGCAGAGCATGGGAAGCTGAAAAGTCCGTGACTAGCATAAGCAGTACTTAGCAACAACTAAAACATCACTGTGTTATCAACATTATTCTCAAACTAAATCCAGAACACAGCACTATGCCAGCTACTAGGAAGAAAATTAACTCTATCCCAGCCGAAACCAGGACACACATACATTGGTAACCATAAGAAATTCAAGTATCATTTATTTTAGTCTTCCATAACACAGTTTTTGCATATAAATATTTATTATTTAAAGGACAGGGCTGCTTCTAAACAGAGGCAGTGGATTTGGATGGGCATACTCTTCGCTGGATAAAAAACTGGCTGAGTGGCCGAGCCCAGAGAGTTGTGGTGAATGGAGTTAAGTCCAAAAGGCAACTGATCACGAGCAGTGTTCCCCAGGGCTCAGTTTTGGGGCCAGTCTTGTTTAACATCTTTATCAACTATCTGGATGAGGGGATTTAATGCGCCATCAGTAAGTTTGCAGATGACACCAAACTGGGTGGGAGTGTCGATCTGCTCGAGGGTAGGATGGCCCTGCAGAGGGACCTGGACAGGCTGGACTGATGGGCCGAGGCCAACTGTATGAGGTTCAACAAGGCCAAGTGCTGGGTCCTGCACTTGGGTCACAACAACCCCATGCAATGCTACAGGCTTGGGGAAGAGTGGCTGGAAACCTGTCCAGCAGAAAAGGACTTGGGGGTGTTGGTTGACAGCCGGCTGAACATGAGCCAGCAGTGTGCTCAGGTGGCCAAGAAGGCCAACAGCATCCTGGCTTGTATCAGGAATAGCATGGCCAGCAGGACTAGAGAAGTGATTGTCCCCCTGTACTCGGCACTGGTGAGGCCGCACCTGGAATACTGTGTCCAGTTTTGGGCCCCTCACTACAAGAAAGACATTGAGGTGCTGGAGCATGTTCAGAAAAGGGCAATGAAGCTGGTGAAGGGTCTGGAGCACAGGCCTTATGAGGGGCGGCTGAGGGAACTGGGGTTGTTTAGCCTGGAGAAGAGGAGGCTGAGGGGAGACCTTATTGCTCTCTCCAACTGCCTGAAAGGAGGCTGTAGTGAGGTGGGTGTTGGTCTCTTCTCCCAAGTAGTTAGCGATAGGATGAGAGGAAATGGACTCAAGTTGCGTCAGGGGAGGTTTAGGTTGGATATTAGGAAGAATTTCTTCATGGAAGGGGTAGTCAAGCATTGGAACAGGCTGCCCAGAGAGATGGTGGAGTCACCATCCCTGGAAGCGTTCAAAAAACGGGTAGACATGGCACTTTGGGACATGGTTTAGTGGGCATGGTGGTGTTGGGTTGATGATCTTAGAGGTCCTTTCCAACCTTAATGACTCCTAGTTTTTACTTTCATTAAAAATAATCCAGCCACCAAGCCAGGAAACATGAAATTGCTACTCTACCCTTAATTGGTTTAGTGGTGGACTTGGTAATGTTAGGTTAATGGTTGGGCTGGATGATCTTAAGGGTCTTTTCCAATCTAAATGATTCTATGATTTTGTTCATCCCTCTCCAGGGCACAGGCAAAGACACTAGGATTAGGAGATTTCCTAACAAGCAGGGTCATCCTCCTCTTTCCCATGGTCTCCAGTACACAGGCCTCCTCCAGTACAAAGGCCCTCCTTCTAAAATATGGTTTCTTGATTTTTTTTTTATTTTTAAGAATTCAAACATCTAAACCAGGTTTGGTTTGGTTTTTTTTTTTTTTTTTTTTTTTTTTTTTAAATTAACTATAGCTGCCAAAAGTCTTCCTCAACAAGATAGTGGCCTAAAGCAAATATAGGACACAAAACCAAAGAAGACCCAATGACCACAGCCTCAGCTCTTCTGGACAAATCAATGGTATCAAGAGGAAAAAATATGTTTCATTACTGATAGCTCTAAAAAAAAATATAGACCTTTGAATTTGGGAAGCAAAGCAAAACTATGGAACCAGTTTTTCTATAGAACCATCAGGCCATACAGGATTTCACTACAGTCATGCCATCTGGGTAATAAAAACCCCCCACCCACTCGTAAAAGGTGTTCAAGTTTCTAAGAATACAAAGGACACTGAGCAAAATCAAAGCTGAATAAAAACCTGCATAGCTTTAAGGAGTCATTCTAAACAGCCTCAAAACTTAATTCGGTTACTGGTTTTGACAGCTCAGACAAATACCATTAAGCCAGAGAGGAAAGGGAGGCACAGAATGCTTCTGGCTCACAAAGGGTGTGAAGCCAATGCACAGTGTGACTTTAAACAGGAACTTAATGTTATATGTTACATCACAAATTATTATTGATGCTACTAAAACACAGCAAAACCAGGCATGGAACAGAGGTCTTTGCAACTACAGAAGGTGACAAAAAAGAAGATATTTGAGAGTCCCACAGGACTTCAAAGATTCTGGAGTTGAGGTTGCAATTCCTCAACAGGATAAAACCTACCTATGAAGGACTACTTCAGTCCCACCCCTGCAGAAGCTTATTTTAGCCACCTGATTTCACACCCACTTTTGACTTTGCCCCTGGGATGAACTGGTTCTGTAAATTAAATCACCAGGAAAAAGAAGGAAAAAAAAAAATGGGGTTTGAGTGTTTCTTTTCAGCTAGTTAGTTCTCAGAATAAACTCAGTGCAAAACTGGACATGGCACAAGTGACACATGGGAGGCTGTAAGACTGTGTCAAAAACTGACTCAGGTCAGTTCAAACTGTTGCAGAACTGCAGCCCCAAGATGCAGGCCTGTGAGAGCACACATGGATCCAAAACTGACCCAAACCCAGGCTTCAATCCCCCACTAATAGGTCAGTCTGTTCTTCCCACTTTCTCATGTGCCAGTTCTTTTGCAGCCACATGACTTTTGTGTGGCAGTTTGGATACTAATCCAAGTACAACGCAGGCACAAAAGCAACAGCGTACCACTACAAGTGAGTGGCAGAGAGGGAATGCACATACAGAAGTGTTTCAGCAGCTCCTGCCCCTTCTCCTTCCGCCCCCCCTCCCTCCACTAGGTGCCCTCTCAGGGTAAAGCTGAATAACTGGCTGAGCAAAGCACCCTAAAAGCTTCATGATCCCCCCCCAACTCACTGCAGCAACTCCGGTGTTCAGGAGACTTTCACAGAGACAATCCAAAAGCTCACTGCTGCTCAGAGAGGGAGAACCTCCTTCCTCCCCCTTGCCAATTCACACAAACACTCCCACCAATTCTGGAGCTCAGTGGACCTCTCCGTAACTCAGTTTAACCTCATTAACCCAGCACAGGGGAGAGCAGGTAATTTTCTGCTGGTTTAATGAGCAGGTTTAGCAAGGATCCAGTGGGCACTAGAGCAAGAGAGGATGCAGTACTAGAGGAGCAGCAGCAGGACCACTAAAAAGGGAAGGAAAAGTGTCAGCTGTTGTAACAGTGTAACTACGTGACTTACACAGGTTCAGCTGAACCTAACAGTCCAGGGCAGCCCCACCATGGCTGGCACAAACAGCGCTACAGTTCAATGAAGACTTCAAACCAGTGTAACACCCCAAGTAATCCTGCTGTCCCCTCACCTGCTTGTGCCCCCACTTCCATGGCGTTCTCCCTCTGTGCCAGCAAAACAACTGCAGAGCCAAGCAGCGACCAAATCAGGGGAGTCACCAGAAAAGTCTGAACCTTGGTGGTTTGAACCAAGATACAAGAGGATGTTACGGGAGCATGGGGGAACAAGGTCACGGAAACGATCAGGAACCCTTCAGCTGGGCCTGCTCCCAAATGCTTTGCATTCTCAAACCACAGCTCTGGATTCACTGTTTAGCACAGAAGTATCATACCTTACACTTCCTATGTTAATTTGGGCAACTGTCTATTGCATTAAAGCACAATGTTTGAAGTGAAAAGAATAGTAGGAATTGTAGTCCTGCAGTAGGATAGTGCTAACAGAGCAAAACAAGTATTCAAGAGCCCTGTTCAGTCCTGTTCCTGAGTATACAAAAATACATCATGCCACTTATTCATTTAATATGCAATGCACCAAGTAATTATTTTAAATAAGTCTTACTTTGCAGTTTGTGAACTCAAATGGGTACAAAGCAGAGATCTTTGTATGTGTCTATCTAGCTCTAATAACAAAATAGCATGATAAACAAATAAAACCCATTTGTCAATCAAGTCAGTCTTGATTTCCTCATACAGTGTTACTTGCAAGGAAGAAGGCCTAAAGAATTCAAGACAAAAGTTCATTTTTAATTTTTAATGAAAACAGAAGAGGATGCATCCATAGCTATAGTGACCAGATTATGGAAATTGGACATGACTCTGTGTGACCTTATTCTAGAATACATTTTAACCTCAGTGATTAAAACCTCCCACTATATTTTTATAGTTACACTATTAAACACTCTCATCAGATGGCCACCTCGCGTGTCGCCCTGCACTGAATTCAACCCACCAGAAAACTACACCAAGTTACATACTTATGATTCTCATACCGCCTGTGACACAACTCAACAAAACCCCACGTACTCTCTCTCATCCCATCTTTACTTTCTCAGAAAGTAACGTGTTGAACACAATTTGACTTTAAAGTTTCAGATGTAGATGCTGGACAAAGATGTGCTTTACCCCTTCCTTAAAAGCATATATTCCCCAACGAAAAAAAATCACAAAAAAATGCCAAGCTATCAGGCGTTTCGATCTAACCGCAGCAAGCTCTGAGCCCGGAATGGTCGCTCAAAACAGACCGTAATAAACACCAAGCCGTACAAACACGGGTTAAAACTCCTATGACGGCTCACACGGAGGAAAGCCGTGCCGTCAGCACCACCAGCCATTTAACACCGCAAGCACCACGCGCTGCCAAGTAACTAGCAGCTTCCTCCCCAAGTCCCCCACACGCCTCCCTAGGCTGAAACGACTCGCACAAAACCCAGCGACAGGCCGAGGGGGAAGCGGGCGGCGGAAGGGGCGCGGGGCCGGCCGGGCCGGGCCGGGCCGGGCGGCGCCGCCTCCCCAGCCCCGTGCTGCCCCCTAGGGCTCGCCTCCCGCCGGCGCCGCCATCAGACCCCGGCCCCGCCGCGGCCCCCCGGTGCGGCGAGGAGGCGGCACCGCCTGCAGACGCCCCTCTCCCCGACCGGCCGCCGGTCCCCCCGCTTCAGCGGCCCTGGAGCGCGGGGTCCGTTTGCCAGCGCCGCCGAAAGCCGCCCTCGCCCTGCCCGAGGCGGCGGGGCACGCCGGCCGCCCGCGGCGGGGGCAGCCCCCGGGCAGGACACCGGGCGCGGCTCCTCACGCCCCCCTCTCTCCCTCCCTCGCCGCACTTCCCACACGCTGCCCGCCCCACGGCGTGCCCCCCCCGGCTCCACCGCCGCCCCCCCCGCGCTGAGGGGCACAGCTCCGGGCGCCCCCGCCTCACCGCCCGCTGACAGGCTGCCCCTAGCGCCTCCCACGCGCGGGGGCACCCTGCTCACAGGGCCCACGGGAGTCGCGACCCCCCCCCCCCCCCCCAAAGACACACACACACACACACTCACCTCCCGGCTGCCCTCCGCGCTGGGTCCCTCGCCGCCGCCGGCGCTGCCCCAGCCGCCACTGGGGGAAAATGAATCATCAAAGGGAAAGGAGCGAAAGGAAAAAAGGGGAGGAAGGTAGAGGGGGGGCAAGCGAAGACTGAGCGAAGGAGGGGCGAGGGGGGAAGAAAATTAATGGGGGGGGGGGGGAAAAAGCAGCGATAGCGATAAAAAATAATTCCGAGTGGGGGTGGAAAAAAATGGCGGATTAAAATCCAAGATGGCGGCGCCGAGAGGCGAGCGGTGCAGACGGGAGGCGATGAGGTAAGCCGCCTAGAGATCCCTCCGCCGAGCCCCTCGAGAAAGAGTCCCCTGGGCTCCCTCGCAGAGACCCCGCGGGGCGGCGGCGAGGACCGGCCGCCGTCACCACCGCTTTCTCCTCCTTTTCCTTCTCTGCGGGGAGCCCTCTTTCCGCCGGCCTGCCGAGCCAGGCGGGCCGCTGCGCCGGCCACCGTGCCCCGAAGTTTCTTCTTTCTCCCGGCGAAGCGCGCGACCTCCTCGCCCCGTCCGGGGAGACGCCGCCTGCTCCTGCGCTCCCGGTTGGCGGAGGGACACGGCGGGCAAGAGCCGCCGTGCGCCCGCCGCCGCGGAAGGATACACTACGCGGAAGGAAACACACTCCGTCCGTCCGTCCGTCCGTCCCCCCCTCAACGTGCGCCGCTCCCTGCCTCCTCCCCCGGCTGCTGCTTCATACCGGTCGGCTCGGAGGCAGGCCGCCAGCCCACGAGTCTCCGCGCCTCGCCCGCGGAGGAGGGACAGCGCGTGCCGCAGCTCCCATGACCTCTCAGCGCGGCGCTACACCGTGGCGGAGGGATTTCGCTGAGAGAAAACAGGGCTCGGGCCACCCCGCTGGTCAGGCCGCCCGGCCGTGTGTGCAGAGAAGAAGTCCCGGCCGCCTCACACAGAGGCGAGATCCCTCCGCCCGGAGCTGCCCTTTAAATGCGAGGGACTCCCTGCCGTGGGGGCGAAGCCGCGGGCGGGTGTTTTTATCTCTGCGACGGCCCGGTGGAGGGTTTAGGTGCTCTTCCACCTTGGCCTTGTGGTCTGTGAGGCGACGGTTCGCCCTGCCCCGACCGAGGGAGCGGGGACCGCAACTTCAGCGCCTCAGGGAGCTCCTGGGCGCCGGCACCTGCTTCCCCCGCCGCTGCCTGACAGAGGCATTTAAAAATGGCCCCTGCGGCCTGGAGGGGCTGGGACGGTACCTCCTTCCCGGGGCCGCTGAGCGGGGCAGTCCCGGAGGGGGGAGCGGGGCCGGGCCGCTCGCCCGCCCGTTCTCTGCCCACGCGTGTTCGTGGGCGGGCGTGGGTGCGAGCGCCCCGCTAGAGGAGGGGTGCTGTGCAGCAGCAGCTCCCTGGGCCACCCGCCTCGGTAAAGCCCCCATCAAACAAAAGGTGGCCTCGCTGCTCTCGGACCGGGTAGAGATTGCGAGATGGGGAGTGCTGAACGTGGTGCTGCCCATGAGCAGAAACAGGCTGAATTAAATGCATTTTTGGAAAAAAAAAAAAAACTTGCTAATGCAGTAACTGCTGAACGTTTCTACATTTGCAGGAGTTGGAAAACTGAAAGGCAAATGTTTTTATGCTCAAAGTTCATAAATTTTATTATGTACTTAATATTTCGTGTTGCCCTTTATGTTTCCTGTCATATGCTGATTATAGTATGGACTGTTCTCAAATACAGGTTTTATTTTTATAAATTTACTAGAAGCTTTTAGGTTATTTGCATTGATTTTAAGGTAACTGTAAACGTTTGTGAAAGAGGAAACGTTTTGCCGTGATTTGCCATGTAGCATCTTTCCTTTCAACAGCTACTCACCCAAAATACCAAATCCTCAGTTTTATTCATAGTAGGATGCTAAAGTTGTTTAATAAAATATAATTTCACATGGAACTGTGTTTAATTTTGCTTTAATTATACAAGTGAAACAATGGCATTTGTCCCAACAAACCAAATTGCTAGCTAAATTGATTTTACTACAATATAATAACAAGAAATTGCCTCTGAAGCTGAGATTTTGCATGCCCAGTTGCTAAACCAGATTAATACAGACTTTTACAGTGAAATTATAAACCTCTGAAAGATTTACTGCAAACCAGAATGGACTATTAATAGAATCTCAAGCAGTAACACTGTGATAATATTAGTAACAACATTTGTATATTGTTTTATAGATGCACCAGGTTGCCCTGTGTATTTATGGGAATGGCTGCAGTCATCTCAGAAGTTTAGATATCGCTAGACTAGAAGATGCTGGCTTCAGTCCTAATAGCAATAAGAATTTTCCATACCTCCAACAAGGGGTGGTGAGTCCTTAATGTGGTTGAAGTAGTGCACACAAAAACCCCTGTTTACATCCCCACCATAGATTCCAGCAGGTGATCCGGTGACAAAGCCTGGGCTATCTCTGAAAGGATGTTATTGTTTTCAGAATACATTTATCTAAAATGTATTTCCTTTGCTGTTCTGGGAACAATTCTAAAAGTTAAAGAAAAAATAAGCCGTGTTTCCAGTATGATCACAGTTGGGTGTGTTATTTCTTCTACATTATGGCGTTTGCCCGTTGTAGGTCTTTCATTCAATGAAACAAAATACTGTCTTTGAAAATAAGAAAGTTGGGTGGTCAAACCATGGTCAAATCATGATAGGATGCTTGAGGAAATAATTTACTGTTAAACAACTTTGAGTACCCATGTTTTTTCTGGAAACCAGCAGATACATGGCGACTAGCTCCAACTAAATGTGATTTCAGAAATTTATTATATTTTGTATTGTGAAAGGCCCATAGATAGTTTCAACATCAATTTCACTTCCTAAATTAATACTACCACATCAGGCTTAACCCTCACCAGAACACAGAAGGTCTCAGATAATAAACTTCTATTGTTTTCTAATTAGTTATCAAAGGATGGTGATGATGGCATTATTTTTTAAAGGCGTAAAAAATTCATTCACTCACATGTTACTCAATATATCTATGGTGATTTTGTGACTTCTGCTTGAGAATTTTTTTCTGATATTTTTCTGATATCTTTCTGACCAAAAGATTTCAAGCATACGCCAGGCAATGGATGAGCTTATTTCAGTGTGCATTGGCAAGAATCAGTCGTCTTTAATTCCCAAAGTAGTACTTCTAAATTGTTACAGCTATAAAAATTTGCTTTTTGCTGATTTTGTAGGTCTTCCCACTTTGGGAGTAGTAGCTTTTACATTTTCAATATCCCATATCTGCTATGACAGTACAGTCCTAATATCACAAACATTTTTAGTCATCCATTTTTCACTGAAAAATTGTAGTTATTATAATATTTATGTAGTGAGAGATTATGTAAAAAACATGACTTTTAAGAAGCAAATCTTGAACTTTATTTAGATTTGAGTTACTTGTAGAAGCTGCTGCTGCACTGCAATCTCTGTAACTTTGTATCGGTCCAGACTTCTGCCCACAGCTGCAGCATCAGAATCCAGCCCTCAGCCCTAAGCCTCCCTATTCAGAACCACCCCTGCAACAAAACCTTTCAAGTGATACGAAGCCAAATCCAGCTTAAGCTGAAAAAGATACAGCTCTAGCTGAGCAAATGCTGTTTTGTCCCTGTATGTCCATTCTTACCTTATTTGTATCTGACTTAAATACTGTGGTGGACTACAAACATATAATGACAACTGAAAAGTCCATCACCCGCTTGACAGTTTTACTCAGACAAGCAGGCATTTGGGGTTTTTTTGCTTACTTTCGTCCTGCAGTACTTTTACATAGACCCAGTGTAAGCGTTTCTGAAACGGACATCTGGGAGTGTTTATGTGCCAATAACAAAGCCGAGTTCTCATATATGTTCTGGCTCTTTAGCAGGCCTGCCAGGCTATAAGGCACCTTCGTGCCTTCAAAGTTTTAAAGCACACCATGTCTTGTGCTATAACTTACACATAACTTATGTTGGAATTTTAAACTGGAAATACTGTGTCCAAATCCCTACCGTCAGTTCTGCCAATTTTAAGAGCCCAGCAATATCACCCAGTGAAGTAGCAGCATGAGGAAACAGAAAGAAATACAAGGAAGGAGTCGAAGTAAATCATAAGGTGTAATGAGCTTTATCTTTCATTTATGGTAATGTTTTATCTTCTGTTTACAGGAAGCAGATGCTCTATGGCCATTATTTTTACTATTGGGAAGAAATGTTGTAGTGCAAAGGGGTAACAGGTTTCATATTGCAAATGACACTTTTCTATTGGCATGGGCACACAGAGAATTTGTTTCCTTTGTGTGCTGAGTCAGTAAATATCTTCCTGTGACATCTTTGAGAGGATCAATCCCTTCCATCTGTGCAGGAGCATGGCCTTAAGCACTAGCCATGGTGCCTCGCTAAACTTGCTGTGAGGTGTACCATTGCAATCAATGTGCAATCACCTCTGGTTAATATCACAAGTCAGTTTTCACTGACGATTACCAACCCAAAGTTGAACATTGCAAATGATGTACATAGGAATAAAATTAAAGACATTTTCTGTCAAAATCTTTTGATAAATTAATTATCAAAAATGTACATATCCTTAGTAACAGATGGTCAATAATAGATGATGGATGGCCTCCTCTGTGTAAATTAATGGCTGCAATTCACTTGAGGGGATCTGCTGATGTCATAAGCTGCCAGAGTGCAGCTTGAGTGATTTATTAACAGATGCAGAAATCCTGGAGTGAATTACATCCTTGTATTCACTTAGGGTCTGCAGATTGTTATTTATAAAATACAGGGGTTTATTTTCTTCATTATGATAGGGATCTTTTCTGTGACTCTAGGTGCAGAAATGATGAGTATAAAAGCTCAGCTCCCTGCCTGCAGTAAAGGCAGATTTTCTCCACTAATGCATATCAACAGCAACCCTTTCCTTTATTTTTAAAATAAGCTAACCAATATATGCAGAGGTTTACATAAGTCCTGTTTTGGTTCCCACCACCACCGCCATCAAATACAAAAAATGTCAGTGTCTTCTGATCCAGGAGCCTCTGTCACCCAGTGTTTTAGTCACTGCCTCTGTGCACATTAGGCTATGTCCAAAACAAGATAGAAGAGGGCTGGGTACTAAACAGGAATAAGGGCTATCTCTAATAATAACTGGATTTTTCTGTTTAGGAAGAAAGCAGCAGGCTAGAAAAAGCACCTGGAAACCAAAATTCTTGGTGTACAGGGAAGAGACTATCCCATCTCCTGACACTATCCCTGTTCAGGGAGAAAACCCTTCCTTTCCTCCATAAAATTCCTACATGGTAAAAGAGAAAATTTTCTCTGTACAGACCCCAGATTTATCACACCCTTCTAACATGTAAGCGTATGCAAGCAAATGAAATAATACTGATTTCCATTCCTTTTCCCTCTTCCCCAAAAAATAGGAGGCGATTAGGATGATAATAAATCCTGTTTGTCAAACAAGGGATACATTTCCAAAAAGTAATGCAAGTTGTAGAGGGAGAGGAAAAGGGAGATAGGAATAAATGATGAAGAGTTGCACAGCAGGAAGGAACAGGCAGAATTCACTTGCAAATAACTCTGTGTATTATTTTTGCTAAAGATGCAGAATTTCTTGACAGAAGTCACAGCGAGTGTTTAGACACCAGCTAGATTCCAGTGAAAACCCTTCCACCCTTCTCTCTTCTCTGAGATTAGTTTTGTTTGTTCATAGTTAGATTTTACCAGTCCATGGGAGAATGCTGCAGTTATGGTCCTCAGCAAGGAATACTGCTTTGATACCAGACAAATACTGCTTTACTCCTGCTTTCCTTCACCAATGTCTGCCTGTCTGGGTGACCCATCTCTACATAAGAGGTATGAATAGAAGGAAGGTGATATTTGTACAGAAAACAAAGGTTAGACTTTGAAGAAAAACAGGCTTCAGAAATTGTTAACTGCCTTGAGGCAAAGCCCTTTGAAGTCATTATGAGTTTACTAATTTCAGTAAGCCTGTTAGTGCTTTTACAGTGTCATGGACAAAGCCCAATCACATCAGGATCCTACTATGTTAGATACACAAATGCACAGGAAAAAATTGCCATTTTTTTCCTCCTCCTTTTCTTTCTGCTTTCTGGAATGAAATACTGTCCTTTGGATGATTTTAAAATTGCTTATGGATTCATAGTAGCATATATCCGAAAGCTTGACTCTCCTGCTTACCTTTAATTTTGTAGGAAATATACATAGAGCAGATGACCAGCTGGACTGTAGTCTGTGCATGATTTGCAGCTTCCAGGTCAGTTCTGAAACAGGCTCCCTCATTTCCTCTCAAATTATATCTGAATCCATCTCTTTCCTTTTCAAACTGACGTTAGGTTGGTTGCATTGTTTTGCTTGTTTCTATGTGTCTACTTGCTTACTTCCGACCCAGTTTATATGAAGGTTGGTTTGCAAAAAAAATGAGAGCTTGGCAAGTGTCACCCTTAAGTTTTATTGATCTCCATCATTTTCATGCTTTGGAGGGACTAGTTGTTACTGTTTTTGCAAAGCTCCATTGTTGTTCAGAGATTTGTTACATCGGCAGGGATTTTTAATTTTCTTTTGTCATACCAACAAGGAAGGCTACTAGTTCTGTACAAGTGCTATGCTTCAGGGTCCCAATGAGTTATGATGTACAGTATTTTTCCCTGTTCCTGCATTATTTCTGCAAGTTCTGAGACGATTTGCTCCATAAACAACAGTGAGCTGCCTAATGCTCTCAGTCCCCTAATTCCTCTAAATGGCAAAATAGATGTAATCGTTACAGCTGATCTAATCTTGAATGGCTACCGAAAGAAACAATATATTATTTATTATCTATAGATCCATGGTAAATAGCAGTGGAGCAGGCTCTGCTATGCAGTCTGTTTGGGTTGCCTAGACTGCACCTGTTATAAGGGAGGAAGGAATTTCATTCATCCACTACAGATTTCTAAATCCAAAATGATGGTATTTGCAGTTCTGTCACTGAACAGTCTCCAGACATGAGAACAGCAATGGGATGCTTTGTTTCAAGTGGCAGAACAAAAACACATTTTTTCACCTTGCAGGCTTTGTTACTGTAAAAGTTTTTGGCCTTTTTTTTTTTTTTAAGTACTGGATCATGGAAAATTTCTGATGGGTAGTGATCTGATTACAGCAGAGCATGCTGATCGAGGTGTTATTTGTCCATATATATTACCTGTATTAATTATCTCACACCTGGAAAAAATAGTATCTGTTTCTAAAATGATCCAAAAGGGCAGAAAAAGGGAAAAAAGGACCCAAAAATGTTCATTTCATGTTTTTGTTTGCAGATTTTCATGCACTGACACTGTTCTGCTCATTATCCAATTATAGAACCTAATAATAATTTCTTCTCATCACTGCTTTTGGTTATATTGGAAAGATATGTGGATATACATCTTTCTCCCTCTCCTACCAGAGTCTGGCACGCCTTCAGTTTCCTCCTGATGGAGGGTGGTTCTCAGGTGCATTTTTTTTTTTTAATTCATGGAATGCTCACTCCTTTTATGCTCCATCAGTACTAAAGAGTTACCTCACAGTGAGCATTGGATCCACATGCAAATCATGTATCCCATCTGACATAAACCACACAGGCACTTTGCCAAGAGTAAATCCCATGAGAAGGGCATTAAATCAAGCATGATGTTCTATTTTCCCTGTGGATACCTCAAGCTCCAGCTATTGTTTCCAGAGAGGCTGCTTTACCCAGCAATGGTGCAGTGAGGAGAATGATTTGTGTGCTTGTAATTCGAAATTCATGTCCCAGGGCTGGCATAAGAATTTTTCCTCTCCTGGGAAAAAAAAAAAAAAAAAAAAAAAAAAAATTAGAAAAATGGAGCATTTCTGTCAAATGACAAAAAATAAGTCCCATCAAGCAAAATGGAGTTTACTGTGTTCATGACTTGCTCAGAAAGGGAAAAGGTTGTCTTCCATCATGTGATTACACATTTTGGAAGCATGCAAGAGGTTAATTTAGGGGAGGGAAGGATGGGGAATTAAACAAATTCTGTCCTTGTCATCTTCATTCATCTGTTTTGGGGAAGAATAAAAAGTATGAGCTGGAGTAAGTTTGGACTAGATAATATATCAACAACTGCAACAAAGGAAAATGGCTTGGGATTTAATATGTGCAACTATTGATCATCTTTTTTTCTTGCATCTCTGTTACGATGGAGGCTAGCATGTTACAGAGGTAGCTTTGACACCAGGTTGGAAGGAAGACAGAAAAAATTCTCTTTAAAAGCCAGCCAATTTTCGTTAGGCGTTTGTATACAGTAGCAGCTATCAGTTATGTGGACAAAACCACTTTGATTTTATTTGAGGTTGAAAGACATACACCCATCTTGGTGTTTCTCTGGTGATACAACCCTACAGGTGCAAAGTATCTGCTTTGCTCTACCACCCTTACAATTCTGCAGATGGGCGTGTCACACCATTTTACAGGACATTGGCCCTAAAAGAGTATTTTCTCAGCCTCAGGAGAGGTTCATGAAAGTCCAAGGCAAATTCACTGTGTAGAGATGGAATTTTTTGTGACTTTCCCTTTGGTTTTCCCTATCACCAGCCATTTAAAGTGCCTAGCTTACGCTGATTGAGAGAGGTTGTTGCTCTGCTCTTTCTGTAATTAGAGATTGCTGTAAAAGGTCACAAAGTGGGCACTCTGTCTCTAGCCGCTTTTGAAAATTTTGGTCATAATGCCCAGTTGGCTATTTTGTTTGTGCAATGGTGGGTTCTGCTTAGAGTCTCTGGGATAGATAATGAGTTACTTTGGTTACTCAGAGTGGAAAGAAAAATAGATCATTTGTCTATGCTTACTTTTGAGGCTTTCACTCAGTGTGCCTGTGATAAGAATGTATATTTCAGTGCAATGGAATTACAGCTTTGGTAATATCCGCTCCTTAAATATGATAGAAAGTATCGCTGGACTCCAAAGAGCAATGCAATAAATTGTCCTCAGTTATTATTACTTCAGGAGCTGTCATAATTGACCTGGTGTCAATTGTTGACCTTGTGACTGTAAAACACATTGAAATATGTCACTGGAAATGGCCTCACTCTCCTTTCAGCTCTGTCTAGAACTGAAGTTTGGAAAGAAACATCTGGCTACTGTCACAGACGTATATGGAGGTGGCTTGATGTCTCTGTTCTAAGCTTTGGAAAGACCATGATATTCATTGGGGCTGAATGGAAGGCAAGAGATGGAAATTTGGGCTGTATGCATTTTTTCATACAAGCAAGTGAGAAATTACCAACACATCTGCACTGAGCTTTGCCTTGGCAGCAAGTGGTTTTGGGGTTTTTTTCCTCCTTTATGGGCTCCATCCTGATGACTTTGGCCTTTGTGTGAAACTGCAAAAATGGCAGATGTAAGAGGCAGGATTGCAAGCTCTGAACTTGGTGAGCAGAGCTGATACTTTTAATGACAGAAGGATAGGATCAGACAAACTCAAAAAATCGGGATATAATGTGTTCTAGGTATGCCTGCCTATTCTTCTGACTTTGTTTTTCTGCAGAAGACACTTTCCTCTTGGTCAATCTCAAAAGCTGTCTGTCTGCTTTTTCACTTAGTTGTAACAATTTGCTAGCAGTTTACAGAGGAAGCATTACGAAAACTAAAAATTCTTCTGCTGAAAATGGTGCCATTAGAGGTTAGAGAAGGACTGGGATGACAGACGCCTCCATGCAGTGCTAGTTTTGCACGTGAAACATTTCACTAATCTCCTGTCTCCCTGTCTTAGTTCATTGTCTTTAATCGTCTTTTTTATACCTATCTGTAAGTTAATGAAATCTACCCCAACAGTTTGCTATGTGACTTGACAGCATTTAAAAAGTGCATTGCAATAAAGTAAAAGGTCCTCCTGAAATTTAGCCTTTCACATTCTCCTTCTCTCCCTTTATTTAGAGGAAGAATGAACTTGCATCCAGCTTTCTAGCTGAGCTGGGAAAAAAAGTTCTTTAGTATTACTAGAAGACAAAAATTGTCATTCTTGTTCAGACCATCTAGAAGAAAAAGTATCAAAGCTATAGTCTGGAGACTATTGCTCCTCAATTGCAAATGCAGATTGTACCCACATATGTTATTCGATTTTCTGTGACTTTCTGACATTCCTTCTTAGTTTTCTGACAGAAGTAACCATGGTGGTAGCAGTGCAGATGATAGGTCTTGCAATGTGAAGGCTGATTGGGCAATTTCATCGTTGTTGAAATCTCTGCAGGTTTTGAAGACCTGGATCAGGTTTATAGGAGGGTATAGTTTTGGCAGCAGGAGAAAGGAGATCCCAGTGTGCAGATACTGTGTTAATGAAGTGTTGACAAAGAAGCAGCCTGTGCTCCAAGGCTGAGGGCAGGTCTGGCTCACATGATTCAGGGCTTTGAGTCTGTAGCTGAAGGCCAGCCACTTAAATGCCAAACCCATTTACTTCTTTGAAGAACTCTAAGATGCCTCTGAGGGGAGGTGGAGAGGAACAGAGAAACTTCTTCAGTGGTGCACCAGGATAAACAAGGAGTTTCCATGTCCAGGGTTAGTGAGAACATGGATAGAGTGATCAAAGTAGATGCTCACACACATGTCTGCATACAGAAAGCAAATGAATCTTCCTTCTCCTTTATCTGCTTTGCTGTCCTGCCTCATTCCTATCGCAAGAGAATGTCTGAGAATAGGGGAAACTTTCCTTGAAACTTCTGAATATTGATGGGAAGCCCCTTTTTCTTTAAGGAGATCCTGGATTTTCTAGTCAGTGTTTTTTCACATGAAGAGGAACTTCATAGTTCTGCTTTCACAAGTGCATTGTACCAGCCTGTCAGAAAGCTGCTTCTCCAACAGATGTCTGCCAACATGAAAGGTCATGTTGGCCTTACCTGCCACAAGCAGAGAGTGACTGTTCTCTCTCAGGGAGTTTATCTCAGCCCAGTTTATCAATGCAGCCTTCTTCACATCCCAATTACCCCGGAAAAAATAACTACTTGCTAGCTGCCAGGCAGCTAATAAATGCTTAGTTGCAAGGAAAGGCTACTAGGTTCAAATCTGTGGGCGACATGGCAGGGGAGTTGGCAGGGAAGAGCTGTCTAGGTGGTTGCAGGATGCACACAGCTTGTGATTTTTTAGGGAAAGTTGAAGGCAGTGGGAAGGCCCTGGTTTCACTGAGGACCTTGAGGGTAAGAGCAATGCCTTATTAAATGTCTAATTAGGCTGATAGACTCTGCCTTATGTATCCACAACAGAATTCCAGGCTCAAGATTGGACATTAAGGACTGCTTGTGTTCCTGTGCATAAAGGGCACTGTGTGTAAGTCCCAGCTGCCAAAGATGTTGCTGCATGTGCAGCATTGTGCTGAATCCAGAGGGATTAGTGTACCTTGACAGCAAACCATGAAGGTTTTCCTCAGCTGCCTCAAGAAATAGAGAGTTTATTCTTCACTTTGAAACAGCTTCTGTGCTGAAACGAGGAAGCACAGAAGAATAATCATCCTTTTTCCAGTCCAGCTTTGCTTTTGGTAGCGTATTCATCTCCACAAGAAAGCAGAAGACCTGATATTTATGAGCAACCCCTTTAAAAGGCTGCACAACTGAAACCAGAACTTGTTCTTTATTATAGCTCCCTGATAGGTCCGGGCCTTCTTTCCATTATAGCCAGATAGTATAAATTTACTTTAATTTTTTCATAGTAACACCTAATATCTGATAGAGGTATGCTCTTGGCTTCTGCCATCCTTTTTTGTCCAGAAAGTATAGATACACAGGACAGATCATTCATTTCAGTTAAAATATAGATGCTTTTAAAAAAGGAAAACAAAAAAAAAAGTTAAAAACTCCTTAAAATAGTATTTGGGTTGCAAGTGAAGCTTAATGCTAAACTCCAAAATTGTAGTTCACAAGATCCTATTCTGCATCAGCTCCTTTGTGAGGCTACAGTCTGTATATGGTCCCCAGTCTGCCAGGCCTATTGCACCCCATAATAACCACTAACCTATTCTCTAGGCTTTTTTCCCTTTCATCCAGTATCCATTAGGTGTAGCAGGCAGGGCTGGTAGGACAGGGTTGGCGGGTCTCATGCATCCTTGCCCCAAAGAGGCCACTTCACACTGATGCCCTGTCTCTCCAGTCATTGTCTTGTGAGCTGCTCTGACCATCTGGTGCTCCTCAGCTTGGGCAATACTCGTAAGGCTGTTGCATCTTTGAACCTAAGCTCTGTGTGTGGATTTCAGGTGATACCTTCTGCATTCCCATAGAAATGCAGATACTTTTTTTGCATTCTTCTTCCAGTTGCTTTGTGTTGGGGATGAAACTTTAGATGACAACCATATTTGAGCAGCAAGCAGTAGTGGTCTAGTTACAGTCCCTGTAAGCTCTTAAAAGCCAGATGGCCCCTCCTGACTGAGAAGGCATCAGTCTAGAAGCAATCTATTTATTATTTAAACTAGACATAAAAAAAACAACAAAAAAAAAGAGCAAACCTCTCTTAGCTGTTCATTTTTTCCTCATGCATTTGTTTACTCAAGGCAGAAAAATGTGTTTGGTTAAAGTACAAGGAAGCGGTATTTGCAGGACTAGCAGGGGTGATTCTACTTTTGGTGTATTTTTCAGCAGCATTTTGTAGCTAGTGGCCAAGTGCTGTACTACTGAGTTGTTCTGCTAGAGTATGTTCTAGCCCATATTGCTCTCTGCTATGTCAAGGAATGGAATATCCACAGGTCATGAGCCAGTAACTTAGTGATTCATGATATCAAACAGATATCAGACATTTTGCAAAATCCTTCTGCCTTTGTCTAGCTGTTCATCTAGCTGTTTCTTGATGTGGAAAGTTTTGTCATATCTTGTGGGTAAGATTTTTATTTGAATTTTCAGTTTCTTTGGAAGCAAAAGGTTTTCTGAAGTGGAGTTTTGCAGAGGGAATCTATTAATGGACTGCATGTGTCTCTGTAACATCTTGTGGTGAGACAGTATGTACACAGGACAGACTGACAGTGCCTTTTTTTGGGGGGTGCAGCACACAGTCAAGCTTGTTTTCAAAGGATTATTGGATCCTTGTTTGCTCTCTTGCTCTTTGCAATCTTATTTATGATTCTGCTCTTATTCCTCCTATTTTAGGAGGGAACTGTAAAGAAAGGTGATTCATCCCTCACAATGCCTGACACCCTCTGACTCTCTGGAGCCTGGATAGTTTGTGTGCCCTGTACAAATTTGGGTGACTGCGTTAGTTTTGTCAATACTGATCGTTTTAGGTCATCTCTCTCTGATTCTCTTGACCATGGAAGTACTGACATGCTTAGACATTATGGCAGGCACATGTTCTTTAATGGCCTTATTCTTTACTTTTTGGCAAAAGACACTGGTAAGCTTTGCTTACCTGTTTTGACTCCATCATCTTCCTCTACTATCTCAAAGTGAATTGAGAATTTTAAGTTCTTCTGTCAGCCCCTCCTCAGTGTTGGAGCCGTTTCAAGGTAACAGTGAAGCCGTACAGGTAATGCTGTCTCCAACATGTTGAAGGCAGACATATTTCTCATTTTGGTTTGTTTGGTCAGTTATGCAGTATCCAGCTGGCAGCAGGGCCTGGAGGAAGATAAGGTGGCCACATCTGTCAGCAATGAAGTTAGGTTAGGAATTTGGAGAAAATGAAGGAGCAGCAGTCCGTGCTTGTGCCACTTGAAGGATGTCACATGAACTGTGTGTTCTTCATATGGCTGTGCCTTAGCCATGAACTTCAACTGATATGATTGCCCATTGACTGCAGAGTGTTTTCCTCAGTAAACAGCTATTTGTGCTGTGCAGTCTCTGTTGGCTTCTGGATTGTCAGATGGAATGTGATGTCCTAACCAAGTTGATTCCTGGATACCTGAAGGAGAGAGACTGATACTGCTGCTTACAAGACTGTCTGAGGTATCTGGGCTAATAGACTCTTCAGTCAAAAGACAGTTGACAGAGAAGGATCTAGGACTTTTCTTGAAAATAAATTTTGGATGAAATGTGTTTCCCCCACGTGCCAGTTTTGGCTGGGGTAGAGTTAATTTTCTGCATACTAGCTAGTATGGGCTTATGTTTTGGATTTGTGCTGAAAACAGTGCTGATAATACAGGCATGTTTTTGTTAGTGCTGAGCAGTGCTTACACAGAGTCAAGGCTTTTTCTGCTTCTCACATCACCCCACCAGTGAGTAGGCTGGGGGTGCACAAGAAGTTGTGAGGGGACACAGCTAGGACAGCTGACCCCAACTGACCAAAGGGATATTCCATACCATATGATGTCATGCTCAGCATATAAAGGTGGAGGAAGAAGAAGGAAGAGAGGGAAGTTTGGAGTTATGGCGTTTGCCTTCCCAAGTAACCATTATGCGTGATGGAGCCCTGCTTTCCTGGAGATGGCTGAACACCTGCCTGCTGATGGGAAAGTAATGAATGAATTCTTTGTTTTGCTTTGTCTGTGTGCATGGCTTTTGCTTTACCTCTTAAACTGTCTTTATCTCAACCCACGAGTTTTCTTATTTTTACCCTTCCGATTCTCTCCTCCATCCCACTGTGGGGGAGTGAGTGAGCAGCTATGTGGTGCTTAGTTGCCAGCTGGGGTTAAACCACGACACCACTCCAAGTTGCTCTCATGTTTTCTCTCAGTTTCCTGTCTAGATCTTTCTCATTTAATAGCGCCCTTCCTCTGGCAGAGTAAAGCATGATGGATCAGACTTTTTTTTTTTTTAAGATGACTGGCACTTATCCTTGTTAGATCAGAAATCCAACAGACCCAGGTAGAGAGAATTCCTAGCTGTGTAATAAATGGTCCTTGTTTAAGACAAGATTGTAGGTATGAGCAAAGCTTCTACAGCACTGAAGTTGCAATGCTGTTTAGTTTACCAGTAACCACACAGTCTCTGGAAGTCTTCAATGGCATATAGACCAAGGCCCAAATCCTAAGAGGTTGCTTAAGCAACTAAGTAGAAATTAGAAATCTCATTACTCATGCATTTGTAATGAAGTGACATATTCAAAGTGATGACCAGGATGTGCATTTAGCATCTCTGAAATTCAGCCATGCTCAGGAACTTAAGGTCAAACTCTATTGTAAAACAGGGTGAGTCATGAAGAATACAATTGCCTTGAAGGTCTCTCGGAGACCACTGGGAATTTGGCATGCCTATGCAGAAATGATGAAAAGTAGATTCATCCTGGTCAAGATTGGAACTGCAACTGTCATATATGAAGCTTAGAGTTAGTTGATAATTATGTATGTAGGTAGGCAGTAGTGTGAACTACATGTTAATGTTTTACAATATGAGGACTCCAATCAACGTAATCGGAAGAAGGTAGCAACTAGAAAGAAAAATCAGCAGAGAATTTTGACAGGATAGCATCTCTCTCTCATATCTTACTTATTACTGAAAGAAATTGTCCCAAACAGACAAATGTGAATATAGACTTGTGTCATTCCTGATCTAGAGAAATTTAGATTCAGTGCTATAACATGATTCTGTAACACAAAATGCTTATTAGGTAGAATTTACAAAAATGCTTTGCTAAATCTGGAAGATGATTGCTCAGACTGTTCACTTTGATCTATTTCAATTGCCTTTTAAAAAAGAAAACTTAATATCTTATTGTTTTCCCCTACTCCTGACCATCACTGGGAATTGCACAGAGATGCACAAGTAATGCACAAAGCAAAAAATGGTGTAATGCAAGCATGCATTTCACCTTCCCTTTGAAACATACTACCTATTAAAGATAGAAAACACATCCCTCTTCTTTGTAAATTTCTTACTTTAGCTCCAGATCATTAGTATTTTGCCCAGTTCATTCAGAGATTCAGGAATTAGTTCATCTACAAGAGGGGAGAACAAAATGCTGCAGATGAAGGGGGGAAAAAAAAAAGGGAGGGGGATGTTAGATATGAAACATAATATCCCCCAGGCTATTATGTTACCCAATTGTGTTTTCATTAACATTCAATATTTCTTATTTTAACTTGCAACTTGTATGCCCTGTATTTTAAGGCATCAAATTATACTGCCATATTGAGGATTATTTAAGCAATCCCAGTAAGTAGGTCAGCCAGTAATTTACTCTTGGTTTATTAGAGTGTGCTAAAAGAAAAGAGCAACACCGTTATTTGTTAAATGAACAGCTGGCCCCAAATTGTTGCAGGAGAAAAAGCCATTAGTTGAGGATGTGTTTTGGTAAGATTTCTAGCGTAAAGAAAGTATGGCAAAATCTTTGTTTGCCACATAAATTTGTGTAGTGAGCAAACACAATTAGAGCAGTCTCTTTTGCACAGCAGGTTAGACTAAGCATCAGGAGGAACAATGCAGAGAAGAGCTCTGTATGACCCAGGGGACCAAGATAGAGGATGCATTTGGTCTTGTGTAGCCTGATTAGACTAGGTTTTCCCCCAACTGTGTTAACAGTCCAGAAGCTGCCACTGAAAGAAAGAAAAGGATCCCAGTCAGATTTCTTTATAATCACAAGGAAGAATCATTCACGTGCATAAAAGCAAAAGTTATGAAGTTGTCATTATGAAACTAGAATAGCCTTCTTGAACCAGACCTCAGGTAGCTACTTGTGAACTAATCTCCAATTTTGCTTTAAAGAGAAGGTATTGATTTTGATGTGTGGCTGTAGGTAAATATGTAAGGCTAGCATAAAGCTTTTAAAGGACACTAATTGAATGGCATAGAAGGGGTGAAAAGGGCAAAGATCTGCTCTTAAAGTTGTCAGATCAAAGCCCTAACACTTATCCTTCCTTCTGAAAGCAATATCAGCAGCTCCTCCATGTGAAAACTCTGTGGTGAGGGATTTTCATGGGTTTGGATAAAGATGAGGGTAATGTCCTGTCTGTGCATTGTGATCCCAAAAAACTGTCACAGTCACCCAGAATGGGCAATTGTGTATGTTCATACTTAGCGGTCATAAAGGATATAAATAGCAATGTTGTTCTGCCTCAGTTATTTTACAACAGTGCAACTGTGACTGGGCTGTGGTAGTGAACCAAAAGTTTTGCTGATGTTGGCCTCAAGAGCTTCCTTGAATGGTAGCTCTCAACTACAGTTTGTCTTTTCATTTACTTAGAAACTTTGCTCCTTAAAAGCAAGTTTTATTCATAAACCTAGCTCTAGCTGGCCTTCTTCAGTGCAGGAGACTGATTTCAAAAGTTCAGCTTCCCTTCCACTTCTCCCTCCCTCACAAAGAAATTTTTTTTTCATAACCTCTGAAGCAAAACCATCATTAAATTTCCAAATCACTGCTAGAAGATTTTATGGGAGGCTTAACTTTCCAAAGGATCCTGCAAGAGATCAGAAAGAGGGTTTTATTAACACCTAATTAAAAATATCCTGCTAATTTTTTGTATTTATAAAAATACAGAGGGCAAGTAGATGGTCATGTTGCTCTGCTATAGAAAAGAGAGAATTTGGGGCAGTGAGCAAGAAGAAATGGGTATTCAGAAGGTCAATATTGAGACAGTCCCTGGTCTCTATTTAGTTCTCAGTTTTTGAAGTTCATAGAAACTTAGAACTTGTGGTGGATAACAGGATGTTCCTATTAAATATTGGTGAATATTAAGCAGTTACGGAATACATTTTTGAACATATTACAAGGAACAGCTTTACACAGAAGGCAGCATGTGCAAGTCCCCGCTGTTCAGAGCATTAGGAAACACTGGGCAAATGCACGCACACAGGCAACCCCACTTTTAAGGGTTCAGGAAAACAAGTATAGATTTGAAATATGAACTGAAAGTCAGTAAATTAGGGTTTAGGGTTGTACCAACCTCATGGGGTGTCATGGTTTAACCCCAGCTGGCAACTAGAGCACCACACAGCTGCTCACTCACTCCCCCACAGTGGGATGGAGGAGAGAATCGGAAGGGTAAAAATAAGAAAACTCGTGGGTTGAGATAAAGACAGTTTAAGAGGTAAAGCAAAAGCCATGCACACAGACAAAGCAAAACAAAGAATTCATTCATTACTTTCCCATCAGCAGGCAGGTGTTCAGCCATCTCCAGGAAAGCAGGGCTCCATCACGCATAATGGTTACTTGGGAAGGCAAACGCCATAACTCCAAACTTCCCTCTCTTCCTTCTTCTTCCTCCACCTTTATATGCTGAGCATGACATCATATGGTATGGAATATCCCTTTGGTCAGTTGGGGTCAGCTGTCCTAGCTGTGTCCCCTCACAACTTCTTGTGCACCCCCAGCCTACTCACTGGTGGGGTGATGTGAGAAGCAGAAAAAGCCTTGACTCTGTGTAAGCACTGCTCAGCACTAACAAAAACATGCCTGTATTATCAGCACTGTTTTCAGCACAAATCCAAAACATAAGCCCATACTAGCTAGTATGCAGAAAATTAACTCTACCCCAGCCAGCGCAAGTGGTTAGAAAAATGTCTCAAATCTGCCTTAGCAACTTTCAACAAAGAACTGGGAGCATCTAGATTAAATTGAAATGCTTGGTCACTTCAGTTGCTGTGGAGCAAGACTAAGAATTACCTGGTGACAACATTGTGAACTGTCAGCTTCTGATTCTAACCAGCAGTCATATTTACATTCAAACAAGACAATGAGAAAAAAGGACTAGATAAAGAAGAACTTGGCTATAGTACAGAGGTTTGATAACTATCTGGTTGTAACTGAAGAATGCAAAGAGAAAAGTTGTGGAGCCAGGTTTGTTCACAGGATGTCTTTACAGAGGAATTAGAATACAGCTTCTCTTGCTTAATTTTAGGACCTATGTACTACTGTCATGTTGTCTAGGAGACTGTTGAATTATCTCACTAAGAAAGTGATGAAAGCTTTGTTATGAGTCATGTAAGACTGGACTGATAAAGCACTAGAAATGTTACAGAAGCAATTGGGTATGGGCCCTAAATGGGGAAGGACTCAGTGGATTCAGCAATCATTATTTTGATAGTGGAGACTACGAGAGGAGAAAAAAGGAGAAATGAGTAAAATGCACATAATGTCACTCTGCTGCATTTCTCTATCTGCTCAGCATCACAAGTGTTTAGTTAGCATTACTGACATAGGCTACACCTTGCTCCTTGTTCAACGAGAGGCACTAGAACGGAGTTGTTACATGTAAGTGCCAAAACTATGGAAAAATCAGAGGGAAGATTAAAATTCAAACCTCCTTTGCCTTAACAAACACTTCTTGCCTGCTCTTTCCAATCAGTTTATTCTGGAATAATGATGACAGAAAAATGTTGGTTGGCTGTCCTTATAGTAAACACTATGAAGTCTGTTAAGTTTTTGGCATCTCCCTCTTAGTGTTTGTCTTCAGTGACACTCCACAGAGATACTTGAATGAACTGCAGAATGGAAGGTGTAAATTAGCCTATATGAATCTTTATGCTGCTTACACTTTATGGCTTTCAGGATCTGAGCTAGCTATTTTAATACCTCATGTTATGATGACATTGGAAGCCCACAAGTCTTCAGTCTCCATTTTGCTGTAAGTGAGGTTTTTCCTACCGGCATGGACAGTTTGAGCTGGATTGTTCCCAGCTTTTCTGTGTTCCATGGTGAATATGTGTTACTGGTTTTAGCACCATGAAGTTCTGGGAAGAGACAGCAGAAATATTTCATTGCATCACCCTTTCTTGTGCAGCAGGATGTCTGTAAATGTAATAGACATGCCAAATGAGGAGTGTTTCTTCAATTTGGGAAGAAGGGTTGAAGGAAAAGAGGAGGAGGAGAGGATTTTCCCAGCAGTAGCAGGAACAGGGTTTCTCACAACACTTGCATGGGCTCCTGAGACAGGTTCCTTCTTAATTTCCATGCCAGAGCTCAACAGGTGGAATTCTCTCAGTGGAAAAACCTGCTCTGAGACGCTCCTTCCAAGTGGCTTGAAAGGGTGTGGTTGTATGTGCAAGTCCAAGCAAGTGCAAGTTACACTTCTTTACTTGACTGGGCACCTTCTTGAAGTCTTCAGGAGTAAGGCAATGCCCTACCTGAGAGGAAGCAGGCAGAGAAGACAGTATTTAGAGCTTCTTCAGGTCTGTGGATAAGATAAATTAATGCACTGGGAATCAGAGAAGGAAAGCAAGGGAAAAAGAAACACAAATTAAGTAGTCAAGAGACTATGGTTCCATGTTTAGGCTGGAAATTTGCTAGGGTGTCTTATGGGCTCACTATGGCTATGGACTCCAGTGGTGTTTCCTATCATATCACACTAGAGTCTATCCAAATGGATAGTGTATATAATCCCCAGAACACTTTAAGGGACCTAAACCTGTACATTGTCCATCTTTTGTTTTTCCTTGTAGCAGCTGTGTCCTAGGCTTCATGAATAAATTGTGAGAAGAGAAATCTCTTTCTGAGACACTTGTTTTGTACTTGTGAGAGAAGGTAGCCTCCTTTGCTACTCCACAAAGGACTGTTCTGCAGTGAAGTGTGCGTCTTGACAAAGAAGAAATAAAACATGCGCTGGCAAGGAATTCCTCCTATGAGATGGATGTAGCAGCCCATAAAAAATGCATGTATTGTGAAGACATTCCCATCGCCACATGGACCTAGGGGCATAAGTGCAGCTGAAGTTAATGGCTACAAAAGGCAGGACATTTGAATGAGCAACACCTCCCAGGTGAACATAGGAATCTGACTCAAGAAAGCTTGAGCTGTGCAAATTAGACCTCATTTTGTCCAACAGATGAAGGCCTAAAATGTTATTGGAACATCTGGAAAAGGATGACGGTCTCTAAAATCAGGAGAGATAAAAGATTTTTTCCAACCCATACCAAAGCAAAAGTTTTTTTCTGACCCATGCTTGCCTTCCTAAAGTAGCCAGTCTGAAACCTTGTGCATGTAGCTTCTAAAAGCCCTGGAAACTCAGTGTCTGCTAGTTTGAGGAGACGAAACAGAGCACTAATTTGGTAGCCCTTAAGAGTCTGGCATGGTGTAAAAGATGATCCTCAGTTGTGTTATGAGGGAAAATTTGTATTTGCTGTGATCTAATCTCTCGTGCACAACAGTCCAATGATTTCATTTCTCAACAGTTGAGAGGAAATGAAGAGTGTTTGGTCTTAGATCCAATAAGATGTTGACCATAAGAATTGGGAAGGCAAGCCACAGGGGCCAGAGTTGTTGTGTATGGGTTTTGCCTATTCCAGTTTTCAAAATGACATAATTTTACATCTTGACAGTTTGAGATTTTTTAATCCCCTCCAGAAATCCTTGCTATGGTATTGTATGTGTTTGTACCTTTTGAATGTTCCCTCTTGCCATTTCAGATGAGTACAAAAATGGTCTGCAGAGAAAGTAGAAGCATCTGGACATGGAACACTATTAAATATACAGTGTAGCAGAAGTTGAGCACTCTCCACTTATTTTCAGTACTGATGCTATTCATTTGAAACCATGTACTTAGCTGAGCCTGGAAATCTGTTTGCTGTGGGCTGCACAAGCAGCAGGCTCCTGTTCTGAATGGCTAGCAGTCTTTCTGTCTAAACAAAAAGCTGGAGAGAAACAGGGCGTGAAGGGACTGGTTCCAGAGAGCTGCAGAGCTGTCTGATCGTTACTCCAGTGCTTTGCCGACTTGGCCATGCTGCTTCCTCGAACTATCCAGGGAGAAGGGCAGTACCAGCCTCTGCCATGGTATGGTGCAGCTGCACGCAGAAGTGCAACAAGTCAAGCAGCAGGCAGGATGCAGTGTGAAAACAGCATTGCTTAATTTGAACTGACAGCATTTGATGCAACACATCAGAAGGTGTGAGGGCTAGGAGGCATTCCTTTTAGCTGGACTGCTGATGTCAACTTGGATAGCAGATGCTCCAGCTAGATTACAGAGGCAGGATAGAAAAAGTCTTGCTTTCTCATGATATCTATTTGCTAATTTTACTGTTTTCCCCTAGCCTTCTCAGCTTTCTCTGATGTTACACTGAGACCTCTGTGATTTTCATATGGAAAAAGTGAAAACCTGTGCAATCCTACTTCTGCATCACTTTTCTTACAGAGAGGCAGTATTGTCAGGAAAATGGAGGTTAAATACTTGCACTTTTTTGCTTTCCATTTATTTCAGGAATCAGCATATGCCTCCACACACGCACATATTGAAATCCAAAGCTGGATGTCCAGTACTCAAGATTCATACCATACTTTAATTGTGCCTTGTGCAGTCAGATAATATTCAATTATATGATGCAAGAAATGGCAGACAGAAGCATTCTGTGGGGACTGTCACTTAGCAGTGGCAATCCTATCAAAACATTGGCAGGAATACGATAGTTTGCAGCCCTGCATAAACCCTGGGTCTCACTGGAATGCACCTGACCTGCACTGAATAAAGAATTGCTACACTTTAAATAAACTGAGGTAACTGGAGAAAGCTCAAGTGCTGACCTTCCTCTGTTTTGGACCCCAGCTGCTCCAACTCAAGGAAGTCTATTCTGAGCTTGCCAATTAATACATATTCATACTGCTTATTGAATGAGACAACACTCTGGCTATTAAATCTCCTACTCGCTGATGAGTTTGATGTTGTTGCTGTGGCTGTTAAGCAAAATAGGTAATTTTTACTTTTCTTTTACTTTGGTCTCTTGGAAGTTGTTTTAGCATGTTTGAGTCACTTTTGGTATCATGGCTTGGCTAATCTCTGTATGTCACTATTATTACAGTACAGCCTGGAAAAAAACTTGGGGTTAGGGTGCCACAGTAGAAGGCACTGTATGTACATATTAACTGCTTCTCTTCAGTGCTTTGTTCTTGCAAACTTGCTCCTGCAATACACAACACAAAGAGTGACAGAAGAAAGTGAGACTGAGAAGTCACTTGCCCTAATGGCTCAGACCACTATCAGCAGAGCCAGACCCCGAGTCCAGCTCCTAGACCCAGACCTTAGCTTGTTGGACTGGGAGGCCACTGGGTGCCAACAAATCACATGTCGTCATCCTGCAGGTGTGTCCAGGCTTGTGGATTTGAATTAGCTGCCAGTTATGGTGTAGGAGATGGATAAGGGGAATGTTTGGTGGTGATGATGTGATTCAGCAGCAGAGGGAAATTCCTTGTGTCCCCTCCCAAATACCTCGGGAGTTCCAACAAGGAGAGGAAACAGACTTTTTCCTTGTCCCATCCTAGCTGAAAAAAAAACCTTGCTTACTCACTGTCAGCCTATGGGTTTTTTTGTGAATAAACTGAGGTGTGGAAATTAGTTACCGATCAACTGGGGTTTTGTTCCTGTTCTCGGTGTCTTGGGTGGCTGTTGTTTTTTTAATCCTGGAAGACTGTAGTAAAGGAATAAGAGGCAGTTCCTTTGTTTATGCACTGTTTGCGTCGGTATGCGGCTATTGGTATGAAAAGCAGCCATTCCCGGAGCATCCTGACTAAACAAAAACCTTTCGAGCAAAGTGCTTAGAAAGAGCAAACAAGAAATGCAGACTTGGGGGTGTGTGTGTTTTTAATTTACACTGATATTTCTTCGACGACCTAGGAAAGAGTTAAACGCCAGAATCTCCTGATCCTCTTTTCACCTTCCAAGGTTGTGCCTTACAATAAGAAAGGCTTTCCTGTCCTCTTTTGAAGGAAACAAGTTTAAAACAATGGTGGCTGGGGATGGCCCCAAACTCCGTGGCTGAGGATGGCACCATGCTCGGCACAGCCCGGATTCAGCAGGGCTGAGATGCAGCCAGCATCAGCAAGACAAAGGCAGAGATAATGAAAACGGGAACTAACCCAGAGAATTAAGGGAACCGAGCAGCATCTGATGAGAGCTGAAAGGAAAACCCGGATGGTGTTCCTGAGCACTGTGTGGTCTCCTCCACTGCAAGTGATCCGCTGCATCGCAGGTTGCCAGGAGGTGAGGACGGGACAAGCAGGTCCCACCTCAGTAGGTCCCATCTCAGTCACAGCATAACATACTCCTGGCCAGCTACAGGAGGGGAAGCTATATTAATGGAGTTTTTTCTTCCCCCTCTGGCAGAGTTTGCAGAAAGATGGGAAATGGAGGGAAGGAGTTAATCTCTGTGCAGTCAGACCATGCCTCCTCCCCGCTATTTTCTCTCGAATCCTATGTTGTTGCTGTACTGTCGGTCTGAGCTGTCAATAGAGCAACTCCGTCATTGTGCACTGCCCAGGCACAAACACCACCTTCTCCCAAACTTGGACAATTTACCTTTTAAAAAAAAAAATCACAAAAGGCCTTATTTAACGTGTGGTCAGGGGTCTGTGATAGTCCTCTGCTTAGCAATCACAGTGCTTTTTGTTTAACCTTACTGAGAAGAGGGCCAAAGCCAGCTCTTTCTGGAAACTTAATGGTCAGACCCCTCCTCCTTCTAGCTTTCACCCCTTTTCTCACTGTCCCCCCAAGAGTGAGAAAAGTTTTAATAGTGGTAGTTGGGGAGGCACCATATGGGGAAGCCCAGCTAATGCTGTCTTGGCCAAGGAGGAACAAGGGAGTCAGTGGACATCCCTGTCCAGTTTCCCACAGAAATGAGGTCAAACAGATGCAACTCCAGCATTGCAGTGAGCTCTCACCTTCATGAAGATTTCAGCACAAATGATTTTGAAAATTAGAACCTTTCATACACCTGCCTCAGCATCTTTTGAGATTTCATTTTCGGCAAGAGTGGGATCTAGGAGTTATATTTAAGATGCTGAACAGCTTCCCAGGTCAGGCCCCTCCTTTTCAATCACAAAAGAATGTCTCAAGCTTTAAAATTCTTGAGATAACACATGCTTAGGTTCAGGCTAACTTCTTAATACACTTTCAGGCTAATTTGAAGAACTATTTTAGCTGGGAAAATGTAGGCAGTTACACCAATGTTAATGTTTATTTGAAAAAAAAAAAAAGTAGTAAGTAAAAGTACCGTAGGGGTTTGGCGCAGGACTTTGAGGTTTGGCAAGGAAATATTCCTGGAGTCAAAGAGGTGTTTTTTGCCATCTCTGCAAAAAGCCTGCCCAATTTGTTTGTGTTATAAGGCTCTGAAAGTTACTATTCCTGCATGTGCAGTAGAACTTGCTAGCAGCCCCACTATGCTGCTGTGTGAATACTCTGCCCTCATTGGATTATATTCCCACACCCCACTGAACCCTGAACATCCTTCTGCAGGGTGGAGACTGAAAATGTGGTCATTGAATTTTGAACAGCACTTATTTGGTTTTGGAGCTCTGGTGCACACATTCCTAGAAGAGGACCAATGTTTCCTGCCTGTGTTTTGGCTAGGTCACCTTCCTTCTTCAGTGCAGGAGATCCGAGGCCCAGGGTCATGTGTCAGGGAGATCTGGCACATGTCACTTGATGGTAATGTCAGTGCCAGGTGATGGGGAGGGCAGTGGGAGGCTGTATTAGCCTGCAGGAAGATCTGGAGAGTTTCTCTGGCAGCACTCAGACTGTCAGAAAGCATTTCAGCCCAGGGACCCTATGTCTGTACATGCTCTTTCTCTTACATATGGGGAGCAGCCCCTTCCATCACTTTGCCTGCCTGTGTGTCCAGGGGAGTTTGATGGACTTTCCAGTGGAGCTGTTCTGGAGGAGCTAGGGCAGGTGTCAATGTCCTTGGACCCTTGCAGGTGGGAGTAGGACATAAGATTTTGTAAAACAAATTGGACCTTAACGGACATTCAGAATTTGCATCCTCTTCAGTGGGTTTCTTCCATGGAAGAACCATATTTTGACTGTCGTCATCAGCAGCTGTGTGTGACTCTAGGTGTGTGATTTCTCAGCTCCTTTACCTTTATTGGGGACTATTCACAAAGGGAGGGGCTCTCCCAAATCAAAGAGAGGACTTCCCCAGCAGCCAGCATGGAGGCCAGCAAGGACTAAGCACCGTTGCAAGACTCTCCAAAAAGAGCAAAGCTTGCTTCTTTACACTGACACAAAGAGCAGCATGTACAGGAAGAAAATAAGAACACTTCCCTTAAAAAAAAAGTGATAGAATCCCCTACAACAGATGTGAAAGCACCTGCATGCTAGAAGACACTCTACTGCACATACTTCTTGAAAAGAAGATGAGGGAACATTTAGCATGTGGTGGACATTAATCATTTCATTTAATGCAGTGCTGGAGGCACTCAGATACATCAGCGACCAAGCAAAGCTAGGAACTTAAGTAGAATTACATTACATGTAATATATAAAACACGTTATACAATTTGGCATTCAGCAAATGTTAGCAATCAGTAATCCAGCATAGATGACAAAGAACTGAAAGTTATGACTTCTCCTAAGCCACAGAGATGTACAGAAAATGTCAATAAAATCTTGTGCTTGGCTTAAACTCTGTTATTGTAAGGCGTTAAAGGACACTTAGCCTAGAATTAGGAAGGAGGGGGGAGCATCTTAGACCCCACAGTCTATCCAGTAGCCAATTTCCCATTAATTTCTTCGATTTCAAATCATGTTTCCTGCTGTTGTTGTGTAGAAGGGGACACACAGGGAAAGACGGTGGCTGGAAATGGCCACTCAGGCTGATTGCAGTGCCCAGAGAAACATGCTAACCAGAAACACTATCTGAATTCCACAGTCCCTAAGCACAAACTTTTGTTGTTGTTTCCTCCTTTTTCTCTGCCAGAACTTCCTCCTTTCCTTCTCTTCTGCACCTTCCCATTTCCCTCCTTGTCCATTGATTTTCCCTTTGGGTACCAGTGGCCTGGAGCAGCATGGTTCTGAAATTGCATCAGAGCTTTAGGAGCTTGTACCTGACCTGCTTCTAAATTGTCAGCTTGCCAAGGAGGCAATCACTTCTTTGACTTTGTTCATCACAGTGAATTGTCTGTCCATCTTGTGACATTCGTTTCATGTCAAGTCAAAGCTTACATGTTCCGTAAGCTTTGCTTGATAATGCAATCATCTTCTGCATTGCTAGCTGTTTGCTTTCCTCTTCCCTTGGGATTCAGCTTTTAAGTCTCTTAAGTCCCCAGCCATTGCTTTCTTGAAAGTGCTCCCAGACACCATGTGACTCTGCTTCTATGTGCATTCCTAAGCAACAGCCACCACCACTGTCAGCTCTGCCATGAAGATCATCCTGCCTTCCCACTACCTCTTTTATAAGCTCTGCTGCTTTCAGAGATCAGTGTGATTGTTCCCGTGAGGCTATTGCAGAAAGGCAGAATCACAAACTTAAATCAGAAAGGATTGCTATTATTGCCTAGCTCCACCCTTTCCATCTAACAGAGAGCACAAAGCTTCTTTCTGTAAGTCTTGCGTTGGGTCTTGTAACTTGTGGTTAGTAGAGAATAGATACCTAGATACCTATCTCCACCAACCAAGAGAGGATAGCAGAGCAAATTCTGGATCAGATCAGCAGTTTGTTTACCCTGGCATCATATTTTTTTAGGTGCTAAAATACTTAACACTTCAAAGGCAGACAAAAACTGTAAATGATGTAACATTTTAATAGCAAAATTGTAGGTAGGGTATTGACCCTAATACTTTTGGATTCTGACATTAGCTGTCTCCCGACAAGAAACAGGAATGGTACTGCATAAAGTAAGATGTCAGTATAGAAATTTGGATATTGCAAGTGTCCATCATGCCAGTGTACACATTGTTATCTATCCTTACACTGTGCAGACTCATCCACAACATCTGGCCTAAGTAGTAACCCCTTACTCTCTTGAAAGGCGCAAGTAAGATGTTTTTGTCCATTTTCACATCTAGGGTATTCTATATCTGGAACTCCATAGTTTCCAGCGTGACCAAGGACGTGCATGGCAGCCTGCACTAAGCTTGTCACATAACAAAGGCTCCTCCTCACCACTTGGCCCATATGTTGGTGATAAGGTCTGAGATTTTATTTTAAGATTTGAACTGAAAAAGCATTGTTCTTTCAAGAATCTCAAGGTATGCTCTGAACATTAGCAATTCTAAACTCTACTTAGGATTTCTTATGACATGTAACTTGATTGCAATGTAGTCTTTTGCAGTTTAATTCAGAGGTGTGTGCAAGATCAAATTCTTCCCAAGTACAAGCATGTGCAGTCTCATTTGGCATCAGGGATGTTTGCCATGCCTGCAGGGCAAATTACTGAAACAAGTTTGCCCCAGAGGCATAAACCAGCCTTCTTCTTCCCATGCATAGTATCAGAAATATAAACACATAGCCACGTTCCTAGAAGACTCCTAGACAACACAAGCTCTGCCGATAGGATCCCAGTTTTACCTGAACTGTGAAGCCAAAGAGCTGTTGACTGACATGGAGGGTGGTGACATACTAGACCGTTGTAGAAAGCTTATTGACTTTTCTCTGCATAATTTTATTTTCAATTACAGAATCAATCTAATCTGGAAAACCTTTGTAGGAAAATAGTCTCTTCATTGACAAAATCAAAGCTTTGAATAATATAATTTATTTTTTTATGGCTAGCAATAAACTTCTCCATTTAACACCAGGTTTAGTTTTGCCTTGTGAAAACCAGCCATGCTGGCCCCTTGCTTTTCACAAGGAGCTCAACTCAGCATTACCCAAAGCTTGGGCCTCCTTTATGGAAGAAAAATAAAATAAAAATTTTTCTTTAAGAGGGAAAAAACCAGTATTTTTTTGTGACTGCTCAAAGTCATATATCATCTTGCAAAGCATGGTGGAAAGGGATGTGTGACTCACTCCCTATTTTAGGGCCCTCAGACACAAAATATTTAGCTTACATTATAATGCCCTTTGCAAAGAGGTGTTCCTTAGTAAGTAGACAGGGGAGAAGTTGATAATGTAAACTCCCCTTACACATCATGACTTGTGGGAATGCTAGGGTTTGTACCAAAGCTAAGTGACTTCAGTGAGCTTTGGGTTGAGCTGGGAAATACATGCTTTCTTGAGCACTCATTGAAATGCAGCCCATCCCTGTAGTGGCAAGAAGTTGTAGAGGACTGGGTGGCCCCTGGAAAGTGAGCTAGCCATTGCCAGGCAGTATGCACATCATAACGGATGCTTATAGTTGCCCTCATTGATGGAGCATGGAGGGGACCATGAACGCTCACAACTTGAATAACAGCTCCTGCCAGGGCCAGGAGGGATGCTGACAAGCTGTTCTCAAGAGGTTTATGTTGGACTGTGCCAACATCAAAGATGTGATTGGGGCTTCTGCTCAGGGGAGATGGCATGAGCTGTCCCTCCACGCAGTAGCAATGACCCTTCCTGAGCTGACAAATTATTGGGTTTGCATGGCAGTCTAAGGCACACTCAGATTTCCACTCAAGCCTTAAAATCTTAGCCTTAAAAAAGTTTGAATTTGAAGCCATGGATTGGCTCTGTTCCTTCACATCATTATCAGAAAGAGAGATGAATCACATTCATTTTCCCTAGCCCAGAAGGCTGCCAAAAAAAGTCTCTCAGAGAACAGGGGTCAACCTGAATCATAACACTTGTTGGCCACAGAATCTGAATTTCCAGCAGGCAAGCAGGAAGCCAAGGTGAAAAAAAGGAGATTGGCATAAATTGACTTGTTTTTGCTCTCAAGTGAGGGGAGTGCAGTAATAAGAGCAATTAGCATGTACTTTGGGCTCTATTTTACATCAATGAGCTCTACCAGTAACACAAACCTTATCATTAGGTATGTGTATCTTATCACCCCTCCTCCCCATCCTGCTGCTGGTGATGGTTGAGTCTTCCTTGGTTAATGAAGCCTTTACATTTTTGAAATTTTGTCTCCAAAACTAAATTCTGTCCGGAAGGACTACAGCAGATTTGGTTCTATGGTAGCTTTCTCACAATTTTATGACTGTCTCACTGGCTGGGGAGAGGAGGTAGGGGACTGGGTGATTTGCACTTGTTTCTGCAGAGCTGTTAAATATCTTAACAACATTCTTAAACTAAGACCTAATTCAATTTGTACATGGTATCTAAGGGAAAGGCATTTGGGGCACTTCCAGATATTAAGACTGTAAATTTTACCACTGAGCACAGTCACATGGAGTGTAGCTGCTCTTTTGCTTTTGTTGGTGTCTTCATTTGTACACAACCACCACAATGTGGTTAATTCTTCGCTTTGTGTAGCATGTATTTGTATGCCTGGCAGCATATACCCAGTTTAGAGGTAAGGAAACTGGCAGAGGTGTGTAGAGCAACTCGTCTTAAGCCACACAGCTGGTCAGTGCCAATGTCCAGCTCTAGTTTCCCAGTGTGATGCTTTTCTGATACCAGAGAAGTTAGTAGTCCTGCCTGGTGAAAATGAGCCCTGCCCTGAAGGATATCTGTTGGGGGTGCTAATGGATCACAGTACAATCTGGTGTCCAGAAACACCCTGCTATCAGGGTAGCTCTAGGGTCTAATCTGGGCCCGTCATGGATGTCCCACATGAAGTTCTGACTCACGTTGCTGCACAGGTTTAAGACCACACTAACTCTGAATATATGACTGCTGGATGGGACTGCCCATGTCCCAAAATGCACACAAAGGAGCGTACGCCTGCCCCTTGCTCATATTCCAACATTTCATCTTCAGATGCTAGTAAAGGGGAGTTTGAACTAAGATATTAGTCTGTGTATTGGAGCACCCAGCCACTTCTCCCTTTCTGCCAACTGTGCTGCAAGGTGTGCTACTGCCACAGCAGGGCTAGCAGAAGCAGAAGGATGGTGGTATCTGAAGCTGCCCCAGGAAGAATTTGTGAAGTTTGCCCATCTGAGTCCATAAACTTGCCTATAAAATTGCTGCAGTGGTTTTAATCATTCAGTTTCAATGAATACCTACAAATTAGGCTGAGGAGACTCATTCTTGTAGATGCAGCTCATGCCTCTGTGTTCTGCTGCATTTTAGAAAGGGAAGATGCTCCTTTATCTTACCACGGAAGGATGTTCTTATTACTGTGAGATAGTCTGAAGATGAAAGTAGCTATATAAATGAAAGGGTATGAACCTTTGCATTTGTATATGTGCGCATACATATGTGTATGTATATATGCAGGGTTACATTTACATCTTATTTGCCATAGACTGATCTAGAAGCTTTTTGCAGACTGAAGTGCTCCACCCCCCCTTTCTCCTACACACATATTTACACATGCCTCAGCACCAGCATTCTTGGGACCCTCGGTGTTATACACAGGTTTGTAAATGGAGAACTGAAACTGTCAGAGCGGGTGAGACAGCAGGAAGCAGAAGCCATCATCTGGAGTGGGACCGATCACACCCCAGAGCTAACTTTCTCCACTGGGAAGGGTGGCATGAGATCTCTAGTAGCCCCACATTGTCCAGCTCAGCTAGGCTAAAAGATTGCCCTCAGTATTGTTTAACTTGGTGGTATTTGGGTTGAAACCACATCATGGAGAGTGAAGTTCACAGGGAATGGAAACACATGCTGAGCCCAAAAAATAACTAGTTGCCACAAAACCCCTCTGGCCCCTCATCAGTTGAGTTTCCTGTAAGCTAGCACCCCAGCTGACTCTCCTGAGGTTACAGGATGCAGTGTGATGAGATTGCAGCCAGTGGTAGCATGGCTTTAGGCCAGGAATGAGGGAAGAAAGGCTAGTTCTTCAGGTCTGACTTTTGTTGACACTAGCTTGTATTTTTCCATGATTGGTGTTTGGATGCTAATACGCTAAAGGAGCGGCACAGCTGGTTTAACAGATTCATGCTTGTGTTATGATGAAATTCCTGGAGCACTGAAAATTTTCAGCCATGTGGAAATCTTTTGATGTTGTAAACTGTGTTCAGAATGGCAGCAGTTCTTCCTAGAGCCCTTAGCCGTGAGCATGTGGATATTGACTTTAAGCAGAGAGCAGGATGGCACTGGATGAAGGTTTTATTCATGGGATCCTCTGCCACACACACCTATTTGATACAATGAAGGTAAAGGCCCAAAGCTGAACTAATTTTTTTCCTCTCTCTTGTCTGTAAGGGGTCCATAATCTATGAATGTGTCACTGAGTGAATGCAGATTTGTTTCAATAAGATGAACTGGCTGAGCACAATATTGCAAAGGCCAGTCCAGACACTTGGTCTGAGAAGGTAGGATCGCAGACATTTAATAGTAACTGTTTCTTGAACTGTGAACATGTCAGCTTAGAACTTCGTTATCAAATATTGCTGAAAAATGTATATAGTTATATCTGGTTACACAGCAATCTGGAGCTACATGAGGAGAGCAGAATTAAGGTGGCATATACATTATGAACTTTCAAATGTTATTCCATTACTGGAAATCCTGAATGTCACATTAATTTGGATTACTGTGCTTTAAATAATTCATTCAGGAGAAAGTAAAAAAAAAAAAGTCTTAAATCCTTTCAGATCCAGCTTAGAATTGAGCTTTTGGGGTCAAATTGTGAGTGAATCCAAGCAAAACTTCCAAATTTTTCATGACTTCCACCTGAAGTCACCCCACTCCAGTCAAGCCTCATCCAAAAACTTCTGAAAGTGAGGAGGTTTCAGCAAATCTAGTGAAGCTGTGGGTTTGCACTGAAACCTGAAACTTAATGAGATGCACGCATTTGGTAAAATGTGCAGAGATCCAGTTGTGGCATATGGGTAGGCTTCAAGAAGTGTTCAGTTGAGTGCATCTCTCAGCACACCAGGCTGCTAAATGTCAAACAAAAGAGCACAGGGACAGTGTATGGTGACAGCCTACATCTAGGGAAGAGCAGATTTTTTTAAAAAAAAACCTTATTCCATGCATAGTTTTCATTTGTCATGAAGGATTTATCTTGAAACCTGTCTTGCTCATCAAGAAAACAGCAGTACAAAATGTGAGACACCTGGAAACAGAGGTAATATTGAAAGCTGCTACTGAGCCTGTGCAGCCCTGAGAATCACTAAAGACATCTGGAAAAATGTCAAATGGAAATTAAAAGTTACTGGGACAATTAAACTGGAGTAGAAAAGGCTGTTCAACAGCGCAGACCCAGAAGTGTGAGATAAGGGCATCATGCTGTGTGAAGGTGGTGGGGGGTAAGGCATGGCATTTTGTGGAAAGTCTGGAAGTGGCAGAGGATCATGTATTCTTGCAAAAAATGTCATTTACCAGGGAAGGGCATGGAACAAAGGGAAAACAGTACGGAGATTTGTCCAGGGCTAAGAGGTTATTTCTATCAATAAGGGGTATTGAAAAGTTTACTAACCAGATAGTCACAAAGCATGGCAATAAAAAATTCATAAACAGCTACTTTGGTGAGTCTGACACTGGGAAAGGCCAGTATGTCCACACTAAGTCCAAAGATCAAATGCAAACACAAGTCCAAGGTAAAGGTGCTAAAAAGATCACTCAATGCACATAGCTGTATGGATTAGGAAAAAGTTAACAGAATGAAATTTGGTGGAGAGCAGAAAAATGGAAAGCAGAAAACAATACCAATGGTGTGGCAATCAGCACAAATGATGCAAGAAATATGTAGAACTTATAACGGACCCAGGCCACTGTTAAAACATTTACGAAATGCAAGAAAATGTGCCTAGTGAGCAAGGAAAGGGATTCCTTATGTGATGATGAGGAGATGTTTTTAGGATTGTAACACAATGCAGCAAACTGAAAAGGATTTTCCAATTAAGAGTCACAAACTGCCCATCACTGGCAGTAGCACAGTCAGCGTTAAGGTGTGTGTCAAAATGGAAAAGTTAAAAATGTATCTGCAAAGAACTGCTATTTGGAAGAACAGTGCCCAAGCTGGGAAAGCACACCCTCACATTCAAACAGAAAGGGAAAATGTTAGAAGGTTACGATGCAAGTCATCTAGCATGGAGTTAAATGTCCCTCAGTCTGATCAAGAGGCTACATGCCACTGTGTTTCAGAAGGACAATCTGGAGCTACACATACAGGTTTTAGACTCACAGGCTACACAGGAAGTTCCCTGCAGCATCCAACAGCAAATCCAGTGCTTGCAGGGTGTGCTGCATGACAATTTCTGCAAGTTTTAAAAAAGAGGCTAGAAGGAAATTTGCACAACACAATGAAGAATAAAAGAACCAGCAGACTGGATTTACTCCATAGTGATCAGGGAAAGAGCACACAGAGGACTTTGTGTGAACTCAAAGGAGCTAAACAAAACCAAATGAAAGGGAATGCTTTCACTTGTCTATAAGAAATAAAATCCATTCTGAGATGTCATGAGCCAAATTCTTAAGTAAATTGAGTGCAATAGTAGGATTTTAACAGATGCCCTTGAACACAACATGCTCCAAGATCCACACTTTGAGAGCAGCATTTGGCAGATACTGCATTCTTATATGGCCTTTTTGAATATATTCAGCACAGTTCTTCTGGCTGCAGTGTAATGGGCCCAAGCACTATATCTAGCAGAGAAGAAAATCTACATTGATGGCCTAACAGACTGGGCAGCAGGGACCCTTACGTCAAGAACAGTAGAAGACAGGACTGGAAATTGTAAGACCTTAGGAAATGTAAACCAAACAAGGCTGAATATCAATTTCAAAGAATGAAATCACTTCATTTGGAGGGTGAGACTGTTCTCAAAGGGAAATTTGATCGAGGATGCAGACTCAAGCAATATTGAAGATATAATCTGAAACACACAGTCTGAAAAAAATATGAAACTGTTACTCATGTTCAGTTATGTCAGTAAATTCATACACTGATGATCATACAATTCAAAGGATCATACAATTCCTTCACAATGTCACCGAATGGGTAGGCCACAACACGAAGGAATTGAATGATGTCAAGGATGTTCTGACATGAACATCACTTCTGGAATTTTTTTGACCCACAGGAAGACATAAGACTATTTGTGGGGGCTGCCTACAGATACCAAAAGGAGGACAAAGAAAAGTACAGTTGCAGTGCCATGGAAGAGGTTGTCAGTCTCACATGCACAGTAGCTGTAGAGAAGATAAGCAAACAAATTGAAAAAGAGACGCAAAATCTGGCATAGGGATGTAGATGTCTTCACAACTTTTCTGTATGACCTTATTTTTGAAACAGAGACATATGAAAGAGAGGAAAACAAAACATAACAGTGGACTCCAGGGCACAAAAAAGGACTTAGAGAAGTATGGCCAAAGATACGTCCAAAACCAATAAATACTTTGTGATCCTGGCAATGCAATGCAGGTCCTGCTTGGTAATGATAAATATGCATGACAGTATATGCTCCATCTGTCAATATATATGGTCTGATAGTCTGGATCAGACATTTCACACCCATGATAAGGCCACTGTTTCTCTGTTTCTCTGAGCACATGGGTCTGGAGTGCAAATCAGGTGTGCAAATCAGGTAGAAAAAAAAAGGCTGCAAACTTGCTACAGGTTAAGGAAGGAGGCAAAGCTTCACCACTTCATCCTTCATTTTTCTACTGTAAAACGAGCTCTTACTGGAAGGCTTTTGACAGGTGCACAAACCCTCATGGCCAACAAGGAAGGCAAAGGGATACTGACCATGCTTTCCCCATACATTTTAATAGCCTGTTCCTGTGACTAATTGTTGGGATAGAACACAACACTAAACTGGCAGCCAAAATATCCTGTGACAGCCCTGATTCCTTTGATCATATGATGAGAAATTACTGGACTGAACAGCAGAAGAGCAATGACTATATTCAGAAGGAAGAGACAAAGAAGTTGCATTTCAGACATAGATCAATGAAGGCACAACAGAAATGCAAGAAAAGCAGGCAACCATGAACCAGTCCAGAAGAACAGAGATTGTCAGGAGAAAGGACTGAGAGTGCTCTGTGAATTTTCAATTTAATGGGAAAAGTTAAAATTCAAGTATTTTGTGAGGATGTGACCAACCTGTTGCTGTTTCATGTGAGAGGCCATGAGACTGGACTGGGGTGGATGATGCTGGGCTATCTGAATACTTGACTGGTGGAGGAGATGAGCCAGTAGGAGACAGTGAGACAGATATCACCAGGTCAGCCAGGAGTAGTAGGCTTGTAAGAACATATCTTCTTGAGCCATCCTGGGTTGCCATATGTGCCCAGCCCATCCCCATCAGTCACATCCAATATTGAAAATGATGGATACTGTTGGCAGACTTAAATGTATATCAGCTGGCTGATGTGGCTCCTTGCATCTTGCTCACAATCATAGAAAAAGGTGAAAAAATGAACTCTACACATCTGAGTGCATGCCCAGGACAAGGAAAATGAGAAGAGATTCAGAAGCTGAAAATAATTCACAGAATTATTTTGTTATCAGTTCTGAAGCTGACAAATCTGTTGCTAGTACAGACTTATCTAAAAAAGTTGCATAACACAGCAGATTAGTAAAATTGGCTGAAAATCCCTAGGAGACTGACTGTGCCATACTTACCATTATTTTCAAGCAACCTGAAGGCTTATGGTATTTTATCTGTTACAGGTTGCTATCTTTACAGGTTTTTAGGTAAGAAAGGAAATTTGAAATGGGTTCTAAAAAGTGGTATGGTTTGATATAGAAGAGCAGTTCTTAATCTGTGGTCTATGAGACATCAGGAGGTAGGCTGCAAAGCATTTTAAATTTATTTTCTTTAAAACCTATGTGCACGTATTCCCATGCATCCAGATTGGGAAAATTACCTAAAATTTAGTAGCATCCTACAATATATCTCAAGAGCCTGTTTATTTCAAAAGAAAGTACTGTGCCTATAATAGCCCATTCAACTATTTCGTAGAAATTACACCCACTGTACTTAAAATTACTTTGTTTTCATATGACCTGGCACAATGGTGAAAAAACAATAACACATCAGCACAATGGCAAGTGCTTGTCCCAAGGACTTCAAGTATTGTGTTATACACTTAAGGGGTGGGTGGGGAATCTGATTCAAGGGGGGGGGAGTTTTGCATGCTGACAGGACAGTGTGGGATTTAAAATCTGGTAAACCCTGGTTGCTGGCAAGGAAAGACTGGAGAGGTACAGAACATGTTTCAGGTTTTAAGTACAAAATTGGTTGAAGTTTTTGTTAGTTTATTTTGCACGTAATTTCCATTTTTAGTTAAAGGTTCATGTGGACGGTCTTGCCTGTCAAGCAAATACCACTTGTCACATTTCAACATCGCAATATTGGGGTCTGTGCACTATGAAATACAGCACTAGTGGCTTAAAAAGAACCTGGCAGGACACATTTGGCTCTCTGTGGTGAAATTATCTGCATTGTTTTGTGTTCTGCCTGGTAAGCTATCCCACTGAGCACTTGCATGATGTCAGATTTCCTGTCTAGGAATTCACCTTTGTAAAGCTTTCTGTCATTATGGCCATGACAGAGCAAACTGTAGAAAAAGAATGCTTCTCATCCAAGGAGCTGAATTAAGGGTCCTCTTACTTGTGACTCTTGAGTGGCTGAATGATTTTTGGCTATATCTTGATAGCTTGTGAACAGCAGAATAGAAAAACTGCAGGATGAAGTTAAAATGCTTTCTGGTTCTCAGAGGAGCTAGGATGTTGTGTACGGAAGGGTTAAAAGATGGAATTTTGGTCCGTGGATGGACACTGGGTGAGAAGTAGATAGCCAAGGAATGCAGTTAGCACAAGAGACAGATAATTTATTGTTTGAAATACTGACCATAGAGATAAAAAGCTGAGAAATGTTAGGGAGAATGTGCAGCTGTGAAGATACAAGGTACAGTTCACGATTTTGCTTGCTTTGCAAGCATCCTGTTATTGGTTTGAGCATAGTCAATACGTGACTGCTGGATTATGGTAATATGCCGCGTGAACAAAACCCATGAACCAATAGATGGGATGACTATGTCGCATGCAGTGTGCCTGGCCGGCAGGCGCACACGCCATAGGCTCCCTTTGTTGCAACCGAGGTGTGTTTTGGCACTCGCTGGCCACGTGTGTCGAAACCTGTTTCCTCTGCCATATAAATACCGGGATTTCCTGAAGAGGGGTGGGCTGGTTTACGGCGAGGTCACCGTTGCCTCCGTGGGGACACCCGCGTAAAGCTGGGACCTACTGACTGCTGGGCTGAGCTCGCAGCGCAAGACAGCGCAAGATTGTACGGGTGGACCATCTTCCTCACAGTCTTTGGGTCAGTAAGACTATTGCTTTGCTGAACGCTTGTAGTGTAGTTAATAAAGTCTTTTGTGCTGCTAGATAGTCTGTGTGTGCGTGCCATTCTTTCCCCGGGAATCCTCGAAACCACTCTAGAACAGGTGTGAGGCTTGCTTCACTACTACTGGTAAAGCTTGGTGAGATTTTTGCATAAAAAGAATTGCAGAAACAATAGCAATGTGGCCATTATGTAAAGAACAGTAGGTATTTTGCATTGCTGAAGAGTTCAGAAAATAAACAGGGGGCTTCTGTAGTAAATAAGAGAACCTAATTATGATGTATCAGTAGCAAAGCCTAAGAGATAAAGACTTGGTGATGTGAATGCAGGGGTTTTGTATTGCTGTGAAGATGAGTTTGCCGCAGAGAACTGAATGTAGGTCCCATTAGGATCCTTCAGTCCTATCTCAGTTTGGATCAGAGTGCCATAAGCCTGTTCAACTGTGTGTCTTCCTCTGTTCTGTATACCCTTATGCCTCTAAGACAAAAGGATCTCCCTGGTTTTGGCCAAAGCTTGGAGCTCTGTTCAATTAGCGGATCCAGAGGTGGCTCACTTATCTGTCTAAAGACAGGAGAAACTACAAGGAGAAGCTGAAAAAGATTTGGGGAGCAGGAATCCACAATGGACACAAGCAGCATTTTGTTTAGTGTTTTGTTACAGAATAAAACTCTGGCCTGAGAGATGCATGGGTGGAGTTGCAAGCCCTTCCCTGGCTGGAAACAGCATCCAGTTACATCTCCAACACACCCTTCTTCCTTCCCTTGGTGCCAGGCAGTGTGGGGACATGAGGGGGCTGCCACTGGAGGAGAGAGCAGTCCTTTGTAGGGTGCACCTGCAGGGAGTTCCCCCCTGTTGTGGTTTAACCTGTCAGGCACCTAAACACCACACAGACGGTTACTCACTCCCCCGCAGAGGGATGGGGGAGAGAATCGAAAAAAAAGAGAAAACTCATAGGTTGAGCTAAAGACAATTTAACAAGACAGAAAAGAAAGGGAAAACAATAATAATGATAAAAGAATATACAAAACAAGTGATGCACAATGCAATTGCTCATCACCCACTGACTGGTGCCCAGCCAGTTCCTAAGCAGCAGACCCCTGGTCAGCTTTTCCCCTAGTTTATATGCTGAGCATGACATCATATGGTATGGGATATCCCTTTGGTCAGTTGGGGTAAGCTGTCCCAGCTGTGTCCCCTCCCAACTTCTTGTGGGCTCCCACCCTATGGTGGTGCAGCCCCGAGGGCCACTCTGACATCTCAGGATAAGCCCTATTGTGCTGTTATCTTGGTCATAAGCACAGTGACTTGGCTGTCAGACACTCCCTGGCCGCACCTGGGCCATCTGCTTCCTGAATTGTATACCAGAATGACTCAGCACGAATTGTGGCCAGAAAGTAAAATACTGACTAAAGCCAATAATCTCAAGACCATATAGACAGCGATCCAAAAGGGAGACCTTTGGAGCTCTCTGGGACCACTGTGGGCTGTGTGACTCAGTATCTCCCCCTGAGCTGGGACACCTCTCAGCGTAGATTTCACAAGGGTTGAAGGATTGTCCATCGACAATTTCACGAGGACTCAAAGGCCTGATTTTGCAAGGTTCACCAACCATCCGTTGATGAATGTTGGCACATAAAATTGAGTAATTAATGAAATTCACGAAAAGGGAAATTTTAATCACAGGTTAACCTCTGTGTGTGTGTGTGTGTGTGTGTGTGTAATTTGATTCAGAACTCTTTGTCTGTCTGTGCAATTTGATTTAGGGCTGTCTGTTGGGCTGTCTGTCTGTGTGTGTGACTTGATTTAGACCCCATCTGTGTGTGCAACCCTGCTGTAAGTTGCGGGTGACCCTTGCCATTCTCGAATCTTTAACTAAGTTGCTGGTTTGATTGTAAAAAATTCCATTGAATTGCTCTGTTAAATTGGCTGATACTTAAGTGCTGTTAAGAATTATACAACCTAATTTTGTGATCTCTCTCAAAAAATTAATAAATCCTAAATTGCTGCTAAATCAAAGCCATATAAAAAAAATCATATTTGCAACAAATTCAACAAATTGGTGTAGTCGGCAGGATACAGCAGGATGGCAAGTAGTGTCACCGATTACTTGTGAAAGCATGGTATTAATCCAAACCCTGGCTTCTCAAGAGAATGGACCAGTGATAATTGGTATAATTAGGAAGCAGTAGAGAAGCAGCTAAATGCTTTGAGGGGTTCAACTAAAGATGGGAAAGATAAAGGTATAATCTGCAAAATGTTGGGAACATGCTTAGAAGCTGCATGTAGAGAAAGAGGGGAAGCAACCCGTAAAATGCAAGATCTGCAGGGTGAAATAAAGGGATGTAAAACTACCAAACTGCTACTATAAGTAAAAGTAGAACAACTGCAAAAACAACTTAAGGAAGCTCAAGTGAAAGAACAAAAATCAGGAGAACGTGTTGAAATTATGTTAATGCAAGCTCCGAAACCTCCCGACATAGTTCCAATCAGAAAACTGATAGTATCCCCTGAGGACCGGGACAGTAATATTTGCAATAATTCTGATAATAGCTCAGATGAGGATGACCCCGTATATCCTCCTAACCTCCTCACTTTATAGCCAGACCCATTATAAAAACTGAACTGCAAACAGGTCCACAGGGAGGACAAGGTCCAAGTACTCACAAAACAATCCCATTCGACCTGATTCAGATGGCTAATCTGCAAGAACCTTACGGCCATAAACCAGGAGAAACTGAAACTGAATACCTATGGAGAGTGTTTCTTATGGGAGGGAGGTTGGAAGTGGAATTTTACTGAACACTGATGAGGATAATGTCTACTGGGGCCCTGGTGTTTTGAATACTGGTCCCTACCCCCCAAATAATCCCCATTCAATAACAAGTAGGGTGGCATACTGGGCTGGTGGAATAGATATATTGGAGAGAGGACAGCCTTTGTTAATACCTGTTAGATCTTTGGATGAGCTCTCAACAGCTATTACAAAAGCTGCATGTACTCAGGCCATGCACCAGCGTAGTTCTCTTGATGTTCCCATCTCGGCGACTGTAGACCATGCTATGCTGAAGCCATTAATAAAGGGAGCCCCTGACATGCTCAAACCTTATCTTATTGCAGAACAAGATGAGATCAAGAGGGACACAGATTTTAATGCTCTGTTAGCCATAAGGGATGTTGTCAGTGGTGAAGATGACCAGGAAGCAACCTTACTTCAAAGAAACATCCCCACTTGGTCAGGATTAATGCATGACATCATAAATCATGGACAAGAAATGGGATGGGATGATGTGTCCAGTGGAAAAAAAATATAGGTTGAAATGTTAGACAGGTTAAGCAAACACCTCAGAGTGACTCTCAAGAACTGGGACCCATTAATCAACAATCAAGGGCCCGGGAAGAGAGAAATGAATTATGGAAACAAGCCCTGGCAATGGGTATTCCCAGAGCTGCTATTCATAGACAAGGGGCTAGAGTTATTCTAAGCTTGATAGAAGCTTTTCGAAAGCGAGACGTAGCACTGTCACCTGCTACTGCCCCCCCCCCCCCCCCCCCCCAGCTTCTGCGGGACCTCCTAATCCTTTTTCCCCTCTGGAAAGGGAGTTAAAGGAATTGCAGAAACAGGAACCAAAAGATGGGTAAACCGTGGATGTTTGTTGGGCCTGCCTGTCCTGAAAATCAATATTCATCAATGGATAAGCGATGATGGCCCTTACATTATGCTTCCTGTAGGTCCTCACCAAAAACCAAATAAATTCCTAATAGATACAGGAGCACAAATATCTGTACTTTCCCAAACTGATGTGATCACCTTAGGATTATGACCTGGCTGACCTAAAGTTAAATTAACTGGCATTAATGGTGGCAGCGAATTATGCCCCACTGTTAAAGTAAAAATTTGGCTTCCTGGCAACACAATAATAACCTCAGTTTGCTTTGCAGTAGAAGACCACTACGAAAACATATTGGGGTTAGATGTTTTAATGGGACGAACCTGGCAGCTACCAAATGATAGTGTATGGTCATTCAGATCTGGAAGTCTCAGGGTGGAATCTGCTGATATCTGCCTTTTGTAAGCGGCACCTCCACTCCCCGACTCCAGTCTCACTAATGTTTCCCAGTATTTGGTGTTGGCTGCCAAATTATTTCTAGGGTGAGTTCTTCATATAATTCTCCTGTATGGCCTGTTTGCAAACCTGATAGTCAATGGTGCCTTACGATTGATTATCGGCATCTTAATGCCAACACTGCACCCTTAACAGCAGCAGTTCCTAATATTGCATACTTAACTGCCACTCTACAAGCAGATGCCCATAAATGGATGGCTGTTTTAGACATCAAGGATATGTTCTTTATGGTCCCCTTGCAAGAACAGGATAAACCCCATTTTGCATTTACTTGAGAAGGAGTACAGTATACCTTTAACAGGCTACCCAAGGCTACAAACCCTCCCCTACTATTGCTCGTGGAGCACTAGCGGGACTTTTACAGCAAGTATCAATTCCACCAGAAACCCATCTCTACCAATACATAGATGACATTCTGATTGAGGGCGACTCCCCAGAGGCAGTAAGAACAGCAGCTGCCTGTGTATGGGAAACCTTGAATAATGCTGGAGTAGTTATACCATTAGACAAGCATCAGGGACCTGCCCAAGTGAAATTTCTAGGAACCTGGTGGATCACTGGTAGTGCTTCAATTCCACCTGATACTTTGGAAAAAATAGAACATTTACAGCCTCCCCAATCCAAAAAGGAACTCCAGCAAACACTGGTAACATTACTGTGTTGAAGGAAACACATACCTGGATTCTCAGTTATAGCCAGACCCCTCTACTCCCTCCTATGGAAAGGAAAGGTATGGGAACGGACTGAAGAGTGTAATGAAGCTATGAAAACCTTAATGAACAAACTGTGAACATACCAATGCCTTGGACCTGTACACCCCTCTGATCCTATCACTGTAGAATGGGCATTTGTTGAACATGCAATTTATTGTAACTTGTTTCAGACTGGTCCTAATGGCCCAAAATGACCTTTACTGTTTAGTTCAACTGCATTTAAAGACACAGAACAATGATACTCTGAATGGGAGAATGGGCTTTTGTCCTTAGTTAGAGCTGTGAAACAGGTTGAGAAAATACATCAGGGACAGCCTGTACAGACTAGAAGACCATTTAATTTACTAGAGGCAACCTTAAAGGGAACTGCTCCTCTGGAAGGAATTGCTCAAAAACCCACAGTGAGAAAATGGTACACCTACCTAACAGGAGTTGCCGAGAACATGAACTGAAGGACACACCAAAGTTTCCAAATTACAGATACCTGTAAATATTGACCCTTTAGCTTTGCAACAACCTTTCAGAGCTTCACCAATTCTAGATGCTCCACCCTTCACTAAGAACATGACAATCAAGGGTATTTGGTTCACAGATGCCTCAGCCCAAAGGATAAAAGGGAAATGGCGATCATATAGAGCCATGGCCCTTGATATCACCACTGGCAAGCAGGTAGTAGAAGATGGAGAAGGTAGTGCACAGGTAGGAGAACTCAGAGCTGTTGTACTTGCTGCTCAAAACAGACCAAAGCTATATACATGGACTCTTATGCTGTTTGGGCAAGTGTGACACAGTGGCTCTGTCAACGAGAAACCCTAAAACAGGAAGTAAATAGATCCTCAGTTTGGAGAAGCAAAGATTGGCAGTTGTTGCTAGATGTAGCCAGGAAAACACCTTTCAAGGTGGGATGGGTAAAAGCTCATACTAAGGATGACCAACCAGATACAAAGTGGAATCAAAAGGTGGATGAGCTAACTAAGATTAGGAAAGTCACTATAGATCCCAAATGGTACCAGCTAGGAGAATCTCAGGTTAGGACATACTGGAAAGGATGCCCTTTACTTTGCAGCACAAAGCTGAGGTTGGCCTCTTGACAGAAAAGCATGTGAAAGCATACTTAATGAGTGCCCTCAATGCCAACTCAGATTGCAAACTGATCATCCTGATAAAGCACCACCTCTGCACATTAAAGAAGGGAAAACATTATGGTCTGCCTGGCAGATTGGTTATATTGGTCCTTTAAAATCATCTGCTGGGCAGAAGTATGTTCTGACAGGCGTAGAAGTGGTGTCTGGACTTTTAATGGCCAACTAAGTGCCAAAAGGCCAATGGGCAAAACACCATCCGAGGCCTTTCCTCATGGTTCTCAATTTTGCCCGTTCCTGACCCTATTCAGAGTGATAATGGCTCACATTTTAGTAACAAAGGAGAACAAGAATTCGCAAAACAAGCAGGAATAAAATGGGTATTCCACACTCCATACTACCCATAATCTAATGGTATGGCTGAACGGGCCAATGGGCTACTGAAAAGATATCTTAAGCCACATGAAGGACAACAGGACACCTGCTTCTCAAAAATCCTACACCAGCTGAATAATAGATATGGTCCCTATGGAACCCCAGTTACTCAAGCTTTCTTGACGGCTCCTTTAGATGAACCTCTAGATAATGGGCATATCTGGCCTTCAATGAAACCAGGACAACCCATCATGGTAAAACTACCATCTACCGGAACAGTACCAATGACTCTACCTAAATAATGAGGAACAATGGCATGGGAACCTATTGACTATAGTGGAGCAGAACATAAAATCAGTGCTAGATGGATTTATCCTGTATCATAAAAGGGGTAACCCGTTTGGCCTTCCCCACTGAGACTCCTCCTTTCTTTCTTTTACAGGAAACTATGGATCCCACTAATGACACCACGGGAGCAACTATTATACTAGACATCAGCATCTTCACATTATTGTGTATACTCCACTGCCCCCTCTTTGCATTAATCTGCTGGGATCAATACCGATGGCAATGACAGCAATGGTTATATGCCCCTACCCCAACTTCTCTTTTCCCGTTAATCAAAGTAGGTATAATCACCACCATTCAAACACAAAGCCCATGGGATCATGCATTAGTAAGATATACTAGAAATATGGGAACATCACAGGAAAGGGCAGGCTTAAACCTTTCTACTTGGGTTATGCATGGAAATGAGATATACTTAAAAAATGAGTGGAGGTGGGACAGGAAAAGTTTTAGAATGAATCATAGAATCATAGAATGCTTTGGGTTGGAAGGGACCTTTAGAGGTCATCTAGCCCAACCCCCCTGCAGTGAGCAGGGACAGCTTTAACTAGATCAGGTTGCTCAGAGCCCCATCCAACCTGACCTGGAATGTTGCCAGGGATGGGGCCTCCACTACCTCTCTGGCCAACCTGTTCCAGTGCTTCACCACCCTCACTGTAAAACATTTCTTCCTTATGTCTAGTCTAAATCTATTCTTCTTTAGTTTAAAACCATTATTTGTTGTCCTGTCACAACAGGCCTTGCTAAAAAGATTCTCCCCATCCTTCCTATAGGCCCCCTGTAAGTACTGAAAGGCTGCAATAAGGTCTCCTCGCAGCCTTCTCTTCTCCAGGCTGAACAACCCCAACTCCCTCAGCCTGGCCTCATAGGAGAGGTGCTTCAGCCCTCAGATCATTTTTGTGGCCCTCTTCTGGACCCGCTCCAGCAGGTCCATGTCCTTCTTGTGCTGAGGGCCCTAGAGCTGGACACAGTACTCCAGGTGAAGTTTCACCAGAGTAGTGTAGAGAGGCAGAATCACCTCCCTTGACCTGCTGGCCACGCTTCTTTTGATGCAGCCCAGGATATGGTTGGCTTTCTGGGCTGCATGCGCACATTGTTGGCTCACATCCAGCTTTTCATCCACCAGTACCCCCAAGTCCTTCTCCGCAGGGCTGCTCTCAATCCCTTCATCTCCCAGCCTGTATTGATATCGGGGGTTGCCCTTTCCCAGGTGCAGGACCTTGCACTTGGCCTTGTTGAACCTCATGAGGTTCACACAGGCCCACCTCTTCAGCTTGTCCGGGTCCCTTTGGATGGCATCTTGTCCTCCTGGCGTGTCAACCGCACCACTCAGCTTGGTGTCATCTGCAAACTTGCTGAGGGTGCACTCGATCCCACTGTCTATGTCACTGATGAAGATGTTAAATAGCACCAGTCCCAGTACGGACCCCTGAGGGACTCCACTTATCACCGGTCTCCATGTGGACATCGAGCCATTGACCACGACCCTCTGGATGTGACCATCCAGCCAATTCCTTATCCACCAAACAGGCCACCCATCAAACCCATATCTTTCCAATTTAGAGAGAAGGATGTTGTGGGGGACTGTGTCGAAGGCTTTACAGAAATCCAAGTAGATGACATCCATTGCTTTTCCCTTGTGCACTGATGCAGTCACTCCTTCATAGAAAGCCACTAGGTTGGTCAGGCAGGACTTGCCCTTGGTGAAGCTGTGCTGGCTGTCTCGAATCACCTCCCTGTCCTCCATGTGCTTGAGCATAGCTTCTAGGAGGATCTGCTCCATGATCTTCCCAGGCACAGAGGTGAGGCTGACAGGTTGGTAGTTCCCTGGGTCCTCCTTTCTTCCCTTTTTAAAAATGGTCACAACATTCCCCTTTTTCCAGTCAGCATGGACTTCACCTGACTGCCATGACTTTTCAAATATCATGGAGAGTGGCTTGGCAACTACATCAGCCAGTTCCCTCAGGACTCTGGGATGCATCTCATCAGGTCCCATAGACTTGTGTACACTGAGGTTCTTTAGGTGGTCTCGAACCTGATCTTCCCTTACAGTGGGAGGGGCTTTACCCCCCTGCTCCCCATCTTTTGGTCCATCGATTTAGGAGGGGTGCGGAGAGAGGTTGCCGGTGAAGACTGAGGCAAAGAAGTTGTTGAGTGCCTCAGCCTTTTCCTCGTCCATTGATACAAGGTCGACATTCTTGTTCATCGGGGGCGGGGTACGCTTTCTTTAACCTTCCTTTCCTGGTTGATATACCTGTAGAATCCCTTCTTGTTATTCTTTACATCCCTTGCCAAATTCAGCTCCATCCTCGCCTTGGCCTTCCTGACCCCCTCCCTACACAACCAGGCAGTTTCCCTGTATTCCTCCCAGGACACCTGTCCCTGCTTCCACTGCCTGTGCAGTTCCCTCTTATTCTTTTGTTAAGTAATACTCTTAAAGGTCAAGATATCTGTTTGGACACAGAACAAAATATTTGCCACTTTGAAATGAGGTTCCTAAAACTATCGTTATATATATTGGAGATGGATGTGTATGTATAAGAACATTCTGTAAATTGTTGTTAATAGATGATTTTGATCACAATGTAACCAACCATTCTAATCTATGCGTGTGTAACTTTTCTATAATTACTGGTTGTGATTTCAATTTTTCTGTACCCATAACTACTCATGAAGATCTGTCTTTTCATTACATGCTATATCGTGAGCTGCAACCAACACCTATTGGAATGAATCTAACTTTAGTCAAGTTACTCCTCCATCATCCTGATTTGATAAACCTCCTGCAACAAGCACAGAAAATGAGACAAAAAACCTCTTACAGTCCATCAGGATGGGGAAGAAATACATCAAGCATTGGAAAGAGTTAAAAGGGATGGAGAACATTGATGGGGGTAAGTCCTGTTCGGATGGTCTCCAACGGCAACTGGAGCACTGAACCTGATGCTGCACCCCATCGTGATTTTACTGACTCTTGCTATATTATACTTATTGTTAAACATTGTTTTATACATCAGAGTTTGGAGAATGGCTAAATAAGTTATACTGTTGCAATGGCTCCCTGCATATATAAAGTTTGTGTGAACTCAAATAATAAATTCTAAATTGCTGCTAAATCAAAGCTGTGTAAAAAAATCATATTTGTGAGAAGCAAGAAAAAGCCTTGATTCTGTGTAAGCACTGCTCAGCAGTAACTAAAACATCAGTGTGTTATCAACATTATTCTCATCCTAAATCCAAAACACAGCACTATACCAGCTACTAGAAAGAAAATTAACTCTGTTCCAGCTGAAACCAGGACACCCCCAAAAAGGGGACCCCATGCTTGGCTTTGATGGGTGTTTAGGGACTTCTTTGTGTGGACTTAGCACACTTGAGCATGCCGTTTGCTTCTGCCAGGACAGGTGGAGTTGCTTGGTACTGTGTCAGGAAGATGAATTGTCTCCTAATGTCTGTCTGGGTTCCCTGCACCTTTCCCCGGAGCAGCTGAACCTGGCCTTGGTGGCAAGGAGACTGAGGCCAGCCAGATCAGGGGTAAGGGAGGTGCTATGCACTTACGCTCTTGAGCTGACAATCCTATTGCTCCTGCTTAAACAGGCATGCTTTAGAAATTGCTGTGCCATTATCTATCTCATGCATCACCTAAAAGGCAAGCAGACTTGACAGCAAATGGGACCAAGCAATAAATGAACTTGCACTGTGTGACTTCATAGGTCAACAGGACAGGGAGGGGAGGAAAGGGAGAGGAGAAAGAAAACACAGCAACTTACAGCTTCATTTCAGATCCATTTCTCTCTCTGCTGCAGTCAGGCATGTTCCTGCTTAAATCAGGCAACTCCATTTTTCATTCTGAATGAATCAATGCAATTCTGAGACAGAAATAATAAAGAAACCGTGTGTCTGTCTCTGCCACCCAAATCATTATGACAGCACATCTGCGGCTAATGATTGCCAGTGGCATTTGCCTTTTGCAGGACTAGGGGTAAAGAAACTGCCTCTGTAGGAAGGGGTGTGACTAATTTTCTTTTCAGATGCAAACATCCCAGTCCTTAGCATAAGGTGAGGAAACAGATTCACGATCCCTGGGTAGTTATTTCTAAGGATGCAGGAAGCAAACCATTATACACAGTTGTGGTTGCCAAAACTGTGGCAGACAGTCAGTCATCACGCTGCTTCCCCAAAGCACTTGCTTCCAGGGGGAATGAGGGATAGGACACAAGTATTAAATTGTCAATAATAATTTCCAACTTCTCTTGCAAGACTGCAGGGACATCCATTTCTGTCTGCAAAGTGGGTGACTGCTCAGAAGACACAGCAAATGGGCATGATGAGCCTGTGTGATTGATTATAGGATGCGAATACTCAAATACTGTGTTCAGTTTTGGGACCCTCTCTACAAGAAAAGAGCAATGAAGCTGGTGAAGGGTCTAGAGCACAAGTCTTATGCAGAGCAGCTGAGGAAACTGGGGTTGTTTAGCCTGGAGAAAAGGAGGCTGAGGGGAGACCTTATCACTCTCTACAACTACCTGAAAGAAGGTTGTAGCGAGGTGGGTGTTGGTCTCTTCTCCCAAGTAACAAGTGATAGGACCAGAGGAAAAGGCCTCAAGTTGCACCAGGGGAGGTTTAAATTGGGTATCAGGAAAAATTTCTTCACTGAAATGTTTATCAAGCACTGGAACAGGCTGCCCAGGGAAGTGGTTGAGTCACCATCCCTGGAGGTATTTAAAAGATGTGTAGATGTGGCGCTTAGGGACATGGTTTAGTGGTGGACTTGGCAGTGTTAGGTTTATGGTTGGACTTAATGATCTTAAAGGTCTTTTCCAACCTAAATGATTCTATGTTTACTGATATTTAAAATTAACTAGGAGACGTATCTCACAAGGTTGTTAAAGCCTATGACACCTTTTGGGGAACAGAGAAGTTCCATTTCTAGCATTTCCTCTTCCTAAAACTTATTTCCTTTTTCAGGAACTTTATTCTTTATTGCCAGGGTGATACCAGTTTACCCTACTTTCCCCTACTCCTAACTATGCCTCCCCCCGCCTCCCGCCCCAGCATCATGGCTCTCTGTTGTACTGTGATGTTCCCTTATCCACTTTTGGTGTCATATTCTGTCACACGAATAGGCTGCTCTGCTACTGTCAAAAATAAATGCTGTGCTGGCCTTTCCCAAATGCGTACAGACTCAGCTGGGTCTCTAGCACTTTTTATAGCCCTCCAGCTCAGTCCTATCTTTGGTAGCATCAGCATTTCCATAGCAACCAACTGTGATGTCAAAGCAACATGCTTTTTTGGTGAGAACAGCAGGAAGCAATGAACTCTTCATAAGCAAAGATCCAATTTTCATGCAAATGTCTCTCATAATGTCTGCCACCACCACTTTTTATGGTTCTAATCCTAGTTATCTCACTGTTACCTTGCTGTCCCACATCTGTCATACCCACCTGTTGCATGATCTTTAATTAGGTAGTGCAGTGTGCGCTTCCTTACAGGAATATGCATGTACTGTTGAGGAGAAAGGTGCACTCCGTTCAAAGCAAAGGGAAGCAGTAACAAGAATGGAAGAGAGGTAGCAGTAGCATTTAAATACAAACATAATTTTTTTTCTAAACCAGAACTAGTGTAATTGGTCAACATCAGCCATCTCCAACCTATTCCAGTGGTGGATATTTTGCCAGTGGATGGGTAGGTTGTAGTGATGTGGACTGAGCCTCCTGACAATACTTTCCAGGCTCTCTTACAAGCAGGAGCTCCAGGGATCTGCAGCCCATAAGGGAAAAAATCATGGATTCATATATTACACTGACTGCTCATAAGGGAACAAAGCTAACAAATGAGCTTTTAAGCCACAAAGACTGCATGCTGACTGTATCCTAAATAAACCCTCAAGACCACAGTTTCTGCCTTAGCCTTGTCCACTTGCAGTGCTGCCACTATGCATGTCCTCTAACCCAGAAGACTGCAATGAGCAGTGGGGTATTTCACTTGTAATAGGATCTGTTCATTTTCATCTGCAGTACTGCATATTCCTTGGACCAAAACACTCACATGATGGAGACTGCCTTGTGGTATTAAGGATTAAGCCTGTAATTTGTAACAATTTTGATTTGTAGGACAGACTTCCCCCCCTACTGAGGCTGGGAGAAACAACATATTGTAACTTAATGCTGCAAAGGGTAGAATTTATCTACTCAGAGCTCTCCTACATGTCATCTGTTTTGTTGGGCTGATTGTGTTTTTTCACTTTAAGTGAAGATATAAGGGTGACTTCTCTATCCACAACAGTGAATGAGGTTTACCCAATTCTCATTTGGGCAATAAAAAGTCAATGCACTCCTCCCTGCCCAACCTGCATCAACAAATAAATGAATTTACATCCTCTTTAATTACAGGTACGTCATTGGCAGCAGAGAATGCTCTGTGGTTTCTCCTGCTTTTAGTTCTCTAACACTATAAAATAAGTACATATATATAAAACAGAGCTGAGAGGGAAAAAATGAATTACTTACTCCCTGGCCCTGCAGAGAAAACAAGTTCACACAAAACCTCCATTTGCATTTACTACATGGGTAGACATACGCAGGAATCTTACTCATCTATAAATTGGCTTGCAGAGTTGCTTCTCCCCACTCTTGTAGGCACTGGGTGGTGCCCTGCGTCCTCCAGTGTCATGTTGTGACCATGGGAGCAGAGCGCTGGATGTGGGGCTCCCCTGCCCAGATGCAGCACATTGCAGCCCTGCGCAGAAAAGGGGAAATGTCAGGTGCTCAGCATCCCAAAGACAGAAGTGTCTCATACCCTCTGTACTTATCACAGGGTGACAAGAATCTCTGCAGCTCCCATCTCATCACTGTCTGATGTACAGCCAAGCTGTCTGCTGTGCTGAGCTGGCTGCTGGCTCAAGCGGCATGCAAGACTTCTGCACACAGCAAGGGATTCTGCATAGTCTAACCTAACACCCTCAGCCTCCATTCACCTCGGTGCAGCCATTAATCCTGAAGCCTAATGATGGCCACAAACCTGGCAATTATTCAATTAATCCTTTAAAACCAAACAAATGCATTTAAACTCAGTATCACAATAGCTCCTCCCATAATATAGCCATCACTTTGTTTATGATTTGCAAAACAATAGTGTTATAGTTGCTTATTACAGACATACTGCAGTTTATTTCAGTATTGCCACCATTTTGAAAAAATACTTTCTATATCTGTTGGAAAGTTTTCCAGCCAGTCTGGTGACAATAATAATTATTTTAGGACAAATCAAGCAAGTCAAAACAACAAATGAATACTGATACATGTTCTATGACAAAAAATCCTAACAGAATATAGACAGATAGAATGTAACAGACTATAGATAATATAGAATAGCATAAACTTTGCAAGCTAGTTTTTAAATTTTATGGAAAATTGATTGTTAACCCAAGAAACTTTGTACGGGTTCTACTTCCTAGCTGTGACGTGCATGATCTTTCACTCACACATATGTTCCTTCACTCTTTGATCCATTTTAAATACCTTTACCACAGACACAGCCTAAAGAATCCATTTCAAGCTGTATACAGAAGTGAGGGACATCATAGTACAAGACATACCTCTTCATCATTATAAGGGAGGCCAAAACAATGCTGCATGCTAATGAATTTGTGAGTGTTACTGAACTCCTTAATCGCTAATCTGGAACTGTATACCCCAAACTGATTATTCCTCCACCCAGTCTACAGCATGTAACCCCTTGCAGCAGCAGTAAACAATTATAAATGGGTGTCCAAGAAATCAAAAGCTCAGACGGCAGAGATTAACAGGAGAAAATCTGGGGGTCAGCTGAGTTCCTAGTTAAAATCTGTCACAACTACTAGGCCCCAGACTGCAGGCCAGGAACATTATGGTCCTGAAAAGACGATATTTTCTCCAGCTGAGCCTAAGTCACCCCAGGCTGTTTTGCAACCACGCTGGGATGTGATGGAAGGAACATGCATTTGTCCTCTTCCTAGTCAGGGTAGGAGGACCACAGCCCTCTGGGACCACAGGCAGGGCAAAACACATCCTCAAACTCCTATCTTGTGTTTCTGGGGTACACTGGCAGGATGCTGAAGTCACCTGCAATGGAGCTCTTCATCCCGTTTCCAAAGATACCCAGCTGCAGGACTTTCCATTGGTAGCAACGCTCCATGGACTCCACAGGGGGTTATTAGCCATTGACTGGCTGGAGAGCTTTCACAGGGGTTTGTGTAAGCCCTCAGATCCAGTTCCATGCTCTGTTATCTAATCCTGAAATTTTTCTGAATTTTTAAAGCCATTTTTTCATCATCTTTAGGTCTTCTTAACAACAAACCTAAAATATCTGTGTTTTGCTTTTTATAAGTACTAGACCTCTGCAGTACTGTTGAGCTGTGAGACCCAGAAAAGCCTGCAGCTCTGAAAACTAGTCCAAAAGGTGGCCAAAATCAGGTACCCAAAAATGATGCGTAAACTTTTGAAAGTTTGGCTTTGTTCTCTTTTTGGAGAAGGGAGATAATAACCATGGTATCAGGCGATACAATAAATTGTTTTGAGATCTTTGGGTAGAAGATGCTAGAACCATGAAAACTTTTAGACTGGAGTAGGGGTTAGGACTTTATAAACACCCTTTTGGATAATGAAACCATTAACTAACTGGAACCAGCCTAGGCTGAGAACCAAGTAGTTCCTATTAAAGCTGTGGGATTGCTCTACTGACAGGACTCACTGTATTAGAGCGTTTCTCTTTAGAGCAGAAGAAACAGACTCAGAGCAGAGTTTTATCCCAAGTCCCTTAATAGAGTTAGTCAATGCTGCCCTAGAGACACCCTAGAAAAGCTCTGAGAGGAGCCAGCTCTTTGTAGTGCACACAAAATACAATATTGCCTGTAATACTTCATAGAAGCTAAAACGCAAAGGAGATCAACTCAGATAACCAGTGTCTCCTCGGGGAAGGTAGCCAGGTAGCCCCTCAAGGACTTTAGAAAAGGAAACACCTGTCAGCACTCAAGCAGACATCATCAAACCCCACAATCTTATTACACCTGCTATACAGATCTTCTTCATGTGCAACACTATCAACAGGATAATAGTGCCCAAGAAACCCTTGTTTCTGCCTCTCTCTAGGTTTGGCATTTCAGTGCTAGTGAGAATATTATAAAGTTTTTTTCTTTCTATCATCACTGCATGATTTCATAGGCTCACCAGCACACTTACGTTTATGACCTATGTGCAGAAACTGGTCTTTAGCAACCCCTCTACATTTTGCCCTTTCAGCTGAAAACTTTGAATGAAATATTGACAGTGTTTTGCATCTGTGTCCAGCAATGGGGAAAAATTAAAAGCTACGGAAGTAACTCAGACCTATGCAAAAACACCTGCTCCTGCTTTTTGGGTTGCACTGTGATTTCTGCAACTGCTCTGCACTGTCATTTTCTGCATAGAGTTTTCTTTGCAACAGTTTTAACAATTGGCCCAGGGCTAGACATTATCTTCAGAGCATTAACTCATGCTTTGGTTCACATGCAGTGGGGAAAATAATCTGCTTATTTGTAATCCTAGATAAAAATTGTTGAGATTTGAAATGATTAAACTTCATAGCAGATCGTCTACAAGAACCAGCTGTACTTGACCAGTGCTACTTAGTGAACAACCTCCTGTTTGTATCATGCTATGAGGTATAATATGAGATTGTAGCATGACCTGCATCTGGCTGATCAGAAGCTGGTGGTTTTGTGACAGGCCACAAATAATCCTGTCCCCACATATTTGCAGAGATACTGGAATTTAATTAATTTACTCAGCAAAATTTTGTTCACTCATTCAGTTAGCAAAACCAATTACAGTCATAGGATTTCTTGTTTGTACTAGGTGAAGACTCAAAGCAAAGTTTCAGTCCTGAATCTTCAGAATTCTCCAGAGAAAAAGGGGGGAAAACCCATAAATTTGGAAAATGAGCCTACCTCTAAGACCATCTCCCACCTTATGTAAAAAGAAAGGCTGTGTTTACTCCTGCTGGCAGCAGAAAGGCAAGCTGCAAAGATAGTATAGGTAAAAGAACAAAGCTGGTAGTGTCCTGGAGGCTACTAGCAAAGGAGATATCTATAGCTGCTATACTTGTTATATGAAGTTGACTGGGAGAAGGAGGTAGTTAGAACAAATGTCTCCAACATCTTCAAGTATATGCCATTTGGTGTTACTTGTATCAAGTCCTCTTGTTCTTAAATGTCTGTATAATGCAGAACCTGAACACCATTTTTCTATCCTTTCCCTTGGAAATGCTCAGGACATGGCTGACAGTTGTTCCAGAGAAGCAGTGTAACAAGTACATCTCTCCCTGTCTGCCGTGTGCATCAGGAAGGAAACCAAACCAGTCTGTCTGTGCGGGATGCGACTGACATCTGATTCCCGCAGGTTTTGATCCTGTATCCCCATTTCCCCTCTGTAAGCTCACAGCCACTAACACTAGTTGTCTTGGTATACAAGTGTAGCAATGCTTCTGTGTCTTGCTTGAGCTGTGGGAAACAATGGCAACAAGTTGACAGTAGCCTTGCTGAGTCTTTGCCATCCAGTTGGTTCTTTCTGAGGTGGCAGGGACCTTCTCAGACCCCAGTCAGGCGATGGGCAGTGAAGAAAACAGGGCAACTGGAGGAGCTGAGCTCCCACATGTAGGGTGAAGGTGGAAGATGGTGTGCCTCTCCTTGTTCCTAACCCATGAGGGTCCTGTCTTGATGGCACTCCTTTTTTTAGGGAGGTGAGGCCCTTTATGAAGCGTCTTCTGAGAAATTTCTCTGGGTATATGTGAGGGCAATGTCAGCCTTGCAGTGAGGAACAAGGTGCCTCGGTCATGGAGTGGCTGCTATGTGATGCCAGAGTGCTTATACGTTGCTCATGAAGTAAGGAAGGTTTAACTGCTTTTGGAGCTGATTTGTTGTGTTTAATTTTTTAGTTAAGTTTCCCTAGAATAAGAGACACCAGGAGAGGACATATTATCCTCTGCCTGCAACTCATTTCCAGATGCCAGGATGCCCCAAGGAGCTGAGACACCCAGGAGGACAGGAGCTTCCAGTGAGGTGGGAGAAAAGCATCTTCGCAGTGATCTGAACTGTTAGCGTTCAGAAACTGGTCCTGACCTCCTTACAAACTGTTTGTGTATGTGCTGTGGGGAAGACTTTCCCTCTTCCCTTCCAGCTTTATAAGCTCATGGGCCTGTTACTAAAATGAAGCCACAGCACAGGACAGGCAGCTGTTGTGGTGAGACACTGCAAAAAAACTTCCCCAAAAGACAATATTTATCCCAGGTAAAAAAGTAGCAGTTGTAATTAAGGAGGGGCAACGTTCTTCTTTTGCAGGGCCATCAGGTTTGCACCTCTCTATCTTTTATACTTATTTCCGGGCTGCACAAGCCGGTGTGACTTGTCATTGTTTGCCTAGAGGAATCATTTTGCTTTCCATCAGACATACCAGATGTCGCTAATTCTCTTTTACTGCTAAAGGGATGGCTCTGCTTGAGGGATGCCTGATACCGAAGGGTGACCCTCAGAGTCTCCCGTCTCCCTGTGTAGCTTCCTCCACACACCTGTATGGACACATCACCCTCCTCCTTCCCTGGCTGCCTTCCCTCTGCACCCAGACCCTGTTGTTATGTCCCAAAGAACAATGGAATGTCACCACTTTACCCTAAAGATGGGGACATCCTCATAAACCCCCTCCAGACCAGGCTTATCCCAGGTTGCCTGGCTAAGTTGATCATGGTCTTGCCCTGGCCTCTCTGTGAGTAGCACTGGGTTTGACACGTTTTGGGATGATTTTTTTCCACCCTTTCTGAAATAAAAATCCAGTGATTATGGAGAATGGCAGCAGAATGGTGGCTGTGGTGAGACTGATCATTCTGGGCTGGATACAAATGTGAGCTGGCAGTCCAGTAAGAGGATCGAGGCAGGAAGACACCATGGCTGTGGATTTGGAGCACCTTTGGGGCATGTATTTTTTGTGTGAAAGGCATAAAAGAAAATGGTTATTGACTAAAAAGACCAGCTAGAAGCTCTGAGTGAGGCCTCCATCTTTGGTTATCTATCCATCTTTATTATGGTAATGCCTGCAGGATTCAGCCCTTCTGCTGGGAGTGGGGCCAAGTGAGGAACCTCACTGGTCCCTTCTGGAGCAGTTTAGAAAGGTCTCTCCTCAGCAATACATCCTTGGCCAATGGCTACCCTATGAAAGCTGGGACAAACCTAGCTTTCATCCCTTGCTTGTGCCAGGGCTCCCTTAGGATAAAGACAGTTGCTGCATTTTGCCCACGTCCTAAAGGCATGTCTTTGTATGGGGGAACAAGGGAGGAATCTGCCAGTCCACATCCATGTGGATGGGCGAAGGGAGGCACGAGACCTTTTCTTGTGGGCCACTGAACAGGAAGGAAAAACTCAGGGAAAATCTCTTCCAGCTGCTTTTGCTCATTCACTGCTTCTGAGCAAGACATTTTTCTCCTTAGGGCACGAAGGTTGGGCATATTCTCTGCAGAGCCCAACCCCACGTCAAGCACAAGGAAGGTGGCTATTTCCCAACACTGTCTCCCTCTTCACCACTGAATTCAAGGGCAGATCTACTGATTTTCTTCAGCCACTGAGGATGTTGCAGGCTGCTTTGGAAAGCAGGCTGGTCTCTGCATGCCCAGTAAGACACACGGCCTCAGGCTGGCTGTCCCTGCTCCAAGCCCTGCAGAGCTGCTGCCATCCCTGCCTTTCAGACTTTGGACTGAGCAGCTCCAATTGGCAGATTGTGAATGACTCAAATGTTCTTCATCAGCAGATGTTGAATCTTCCCCTTTCACTTTCCAGGAAGGGGGAAAAGACTGATTTATTCACTTTGCTGGGGTGGCAGAGGACAGAAACAAACTCTAAAAAGGAACAGCATATTCTCTGACATGATTCAAATCCTGAGGCTTAATGCATGCAATCTGCCCTTCCAGGATTTCAGCCCTCTCATGAATGATATTTTAATTTGCATCCAATTACAAATAAAGTGTGCACCAGTTAACTTTCTAAGGGAACTCTGACAAGCTGACATGTGAGATGCTCCTCGTAGCTTAATGATAAACTGGTTGCAGAAAGCTACTGCAACTGTGTGTGTGGTTGTATCATTGCTTCTCAGAGAGGTCAGGCTGCTCATCTTTGTCATACGTTCCATGCTGCAAACTGCTTGGGGAGATTTTTGTTTTGCTGAAGGAGTGACAGAAGGGGAAAGGAGACAGTGAAAAGTCCATTTTTTTACAGGAACATCATGCAAATCCCCCCCATTGTGGTGCTGAAGTCCTGAGCGAAGGATTAGTTTTATTACTAATATTCCCTTTTATTACGATGATGATTAGAGGTATCAACACTTCTGCCGGGCATGGTGCAAACATAATAAATTGCCTCTCCCCTCCCCTCACTTTACCAATAATCTAACAACAGTCTGATGTCAGCAAATTGGAAACCATCAAGTGGCTGGGAATTTATCACCCTAGACAGAAAGACACAGATCACTGATCACCACGCCCTCACATGCTCAAGCCTTTAACTCAGTCCCCTATGCAGTGACTTCTTTTTTCTTTAAAAAACAGAGCAAACCAAAGGTCTACACCATGACCCAGGATCCCATAGGACCTGGGACTCCTGCGACTCTTGGTAGGGAGCATAGCCTGGTCTCTGGAAGACTTGCAGCAAATGGCATCTTGTAGCCAGGCAGCTTTCATCCCTGGGTGTGTTCATCTCTCTGTCCAGAGCTGTGTGTCCTGCCAGCCCAGCCTTTTAAAAGCCTTTACTAAACGAATTCTGAAGGGATGCTGCCAGGACACCACATTCACCACTGTTAAGATTTTTTTTTTTTTTCAATTATTTCACTTCTATTGTTTTAAGGGTATTTTCTAGTTCTGCTATTGCTGAGAAGTGGTGACATCCACGGAGGGATGCATCTGCAAACATGCATAATTCACTCCTAGCTAAGGCCAAGACAATACCTATTCCTTATGTCAGACAGCTGTTGAATTAATGGTGATGTCAGTCAATGGAATCTTGACTTTTTTGATTCTTTCCCAGCTCAGTCACCAGCCTCCAAGGAGGACATGGGGTTCAAATTGGTCATGTGGCCAACAGCTTTTACAGATTTTTAGTGTTTCTTGCTGATATGATTCATTTCTGCAAGCAGCCAGTTTCCCAGTCCTCTGATAAAAAAACCCTGGTTTAGATAATCTTGCCTTAGATAATCCAAATTTTAGCCTCTGGGGAGCTGGTAGCCCCAAATTCTGGGGCATATACTAATTAAACAGCTGCATTTCAGCTACGTGGGGGTCCTAACAAAAGGCAACAGCTGTGTGAGAATTTTTCCCATCTCAGTGCTGAAGTTGGTGAGCTGAGCAAGACTTTATGCATTGCCCATTGTGCAGGTGGCTTGCACAGTGCACAGCATCATATGGGCCTCGGTTTTTGACCATGCTGGAGCACAACAAGCAGGGGAGACAGAAGCTGCCTTTCTGACAAGCCAGAAAAGGTGCATCATCCTCAAATGACTCTATCCCCCTCCTGAGAGGTCAGCTCCCCACCAAAAAAAAAAAAAAAAAAAAAAAAGCCAAATCTGATGGTGCATTTCCAGAGCCTTCTGGAGATCCTTTGGTCTCCCCCTTTAACAAAGGGGATGTGTTCCTTTGAGTGATGGGGGAGGCTTTAATGAGTTGATAAAGGGAGGCCTGAAATCACCTCTTTCTTTGAAAAGAGAAATAAAATATTTTTTCCTCAGCTTTTTTTTTTTCATTGCAGATGAAGCCAAGTACCACCTGGCTTTTCCCCTGAAGTGGTACAGAGATGGGTGAGCTAATACCATTATAACATCACAGATGCCAAGAGAATTTATTTGAAGGGGACCAATGAGGAAAAGAGACCCACTTAAAACCGTGTTTGCTTTTGTCAATACTAATCAATTCAGATTTTCAACAAAGAGCTGGGAGAAAAGACTCTGAAAGGAGTTCACAAGCTTTCCGGGACCATGGGGAATCTCCCACCACTCTTGCTGCACCTGCAGCTCCATGTGCCTTCGTTACTTTGTCATTTTGTTTCAGTGCTGCAACTGGAGCACCCAACCTTCTGTGGGGTGACACTGCAAAGCAGTGGTGGAGTCAGGACCAGAGTCCACAAACCAGCAGTCCTGGCAAGAAGAGGCAGGGAAACTATTTTCTCCTCTTGCTAAAGGAGTTTCCCCCACCCATCCTGTCCTCCGCAGTCTCTGATCAGGGACTAAAGTTCAAATCTCACAGAGATTACAAACTGGGAATCATTTTCAGTGACAGCACAGGCAACTTCACCTCCAACGAGCTGAGGTTTCCTGACCATGCAATGCTTTGCCAAGTGATTAAGTGATTCCCTTCCCTGAATTTTTACTGTACTTTCGTTTGCTGTGCCAACTGCTAGAAAATATTGTGTAATGGTATCTCTTTTTGCATAGTATTATTCTGTTTTTAATTTAAAGCAGCAGAGAAGCTGAGGCAGATCTGGAGCCTGGAAGGGAACCACAGGGAAAATCATGTTTGCTGCAGTGCAAATGTGCAGCATTGATCCTGACCTGTTATGGACCTGACCCCAGGCTTGTGCAGAATGCTACCAATCATGTCTGCTAGTCTTCTGTCAACCTGTCAATATAAGGAGCAGAAAGGAAATCTAAACAGTCCTAATTACTTTTTTCTAGGCCATAGTTCTATACACATACCTTTTCTATTCTAGCAGGTAATCACTGCTTGTGTGGAAAGAATTAAGTGTGGCTGACCCTTATCTCTTAACATTTTTCCCCAAGGTAAGCGGTGTGGCAGAGTACTTGGAGTATCAGGCAAAGCCTCCTGCAGCACTTCAGCTCAATTACATTGCCACAGTCTCAATGTGCAGCTCCCTGCTGCTGAGGATGGACCAGTATGTAGCAAAGAATATGGATCTAATTCTCTATTCCTTTATATGTTGTGAACTGGTGCTTTAAGCTTTGTGCAACAGAAAGTCCTGCAGCTGCAGACTTGGTGGCCCTTTGCATGTAAGCAGCAGCATGCATTGCAAGGCCACAAAGCACTGGGCCTCCCCATGGAGCCAAGGACAGCAGGTGAGGAGGAACAAGGCTAAGGACTTTCCTCTCAGACCAGAATAAGAAGAGTTTTAAGCTTTTTATACTGGAAAGGTGACAGGAAGGGTTAGCAGAAATCTGCCAAACTGGGACAGCCTAGTGCCACCAATTTAAAAAAAGGCAGACAATTTTCTCCCCTGTTTTCAGCATCCAGCACTAACTCCAGCTTGGTGGTTCCCACTCAGCTTGGCCTGTTTCACAGAGATTGCATGACCTGGTGAGCTGAAAGGAAGCTTTATCCTGCTGGGGCAGCAGCAGTTCTGCTTTCAGCCAGGGAGAAAGCATGGCCAAGGAATGGGGAGATCTCCATGCTGCATGGGGGGCTGTACACCTGGGCATGGAGCAGCTCTTTTTTGCTACCCAGGAAAATGGGAAATGGGAAAGCAGAGTTCTTGCAGAGTCCTGAAACACTGATATGTTCCTGTAGTCCACAGAGGGAATAAAAGAAAACTGAGAAGAAACCCTGGCAGACAAATGACAAAAAGCTACAGCAAGTCTGAAACTCCCTAGAAGCAGAAGACACCTGGAGGAAATTCCACCACTGGTTCCCTAGGTATCTGCAAGCAACAGGAGACAGAAACAGGGGAGAGGCTTCATTCCTGAGAAGATGATCTGAGCCACTCAGTCAACCTAGCACTTTTTGTAGCTCAGGCAAAAAAGGCAAGCTGCAGGTCTGCATTATGCAACAGCAATCAGTGCTGGTGCAGCATAAAAACAAAGCAGAGTGTTTCACCTGAGGGTGAGGATGTCCATGCAGCTGATCACTAACCCCCAGAAAAGCACTGGGTGAGCATGAGTGAAGGCCCCAGGACAGTATAGAGAAGAGTCACAGCAGCTTGCTCATCAAAAACATAAATTACTTGTAACTGAAATAATGCAGTGAGGAAAGAAGTGAATGCAGCAAAGTGGACAGGTAGGTAAGGAAGAGCCTGAGGCCATCACCAGCTGGCCTCTTTCATGGTCTGCCAAGTCTCCTTGGAAGGGAGGGTTAAACCGTGGAGTTGTTGTGGAACTGGAGATTGCTCACAGGCAGAGAGGTCTGAGGCTGCCAGTCTCAGAGAGGTCCTGGTAAAGCTAAAGGAGTCAGTTGAAACACCCCCAAGCTGGGCTGTTCCAGCAGCCCACTTCTGTGCAGCAGATGCCTCCGGCAACATTAGAGGCTTTGAGGCCAGTCTAAAACATGCAGGGACCTTCTGATGATAAAAGAGCATCTGTGGGTGCAGCTGACCTCAAAACAAAAAGCAGTTTGCTGCTTCTGGTAAACACTAGCCCTGTAGAAGAAATGCAGTTTCATCCTCCTGCCTGGCTGAAAGACCTAACCAAAGCAATCCAGCTTTTGTGAACTGTCCCTAACAAATACAGAACTAGCATGGGCCCCCAGCACCCAGTCCCTCTCCTATAGAGTATCTAATTTCTGACTGATGGACCAAATCTTACTGTAGATACAGCTTTGGGGCTCTCCTCCTCCTCAGAGGCCTGTTGCCCTCATAAACCACCTTGGGTTTGCCCTTGTGTCCTGTGCTTTATGGTGCAAGTCTGATGCTCACTGGTTGCTTTACGACCTTCTGTCCGCTCCAGTAACACAGCCTTGCTGCAAGCCAGCAGCATCCTTCTCCAGCCAAGCTAAGAGAGGACACAGAATCTAGTCCTCTGGCACCAGCTTATAATATCCCCTTTATGGCCCAGTTTTAGTCCCAAGTGTACACAGGGCTGTAGCACCCTCACTGACAGTGCATAGTCCCACAGCATCTGAGCTGGGTGAGGGGCACAGGGATGGGAATGGCAACAGGTCCCATCAACTATCTTGTGATGGTCAAGTAGAAGTAAGGATGCAAGTCAGGTCTGCGGTCAAGCCAGGAAATCCAAACACCCCAGGAAGAGGTGTGGGAGCAGGTATGCCTACAGCATATATCAGGTCAGGACCAAAGGGCCAGGGATGAACTTCCGGGCCCATGGGCAGAGGTTGTGGCTAGGGCTTTCAGGTGAAGCTGGTTGGGTTAATTAAGTCCTACAGATGTCCTCAGGGCCCTGACAACGAGCTGCAAATGAGCAGTTGTAAAAGTTGTGAATAACTCTTGGGTACAGTGAGAGCCTCCAACTCACCTTGCTTTCTCTCCTGTGTCTGGCAGTGGGCAATCGCAGACACCTGAGGAAGAGCCTAAGAACAGAGCAAGTCCAGAGTGAAACTTCTGAGGGTTTTCACATCCTCCACCAATGTATGGTTTAGGCACTACCTGAGCCAAGTATGGCTTCTGTGTCCTGGTGGATTTGTCTTCCCCAAACCTGTCCAGTCTTTCCCATCCAGCATCCACCACCTCCTGCTGTGGGTAGTTCTGCAGTGACACTACACATCACATGAAAAACCACCTCCTCCTGAATGTTTTGAATCTGCCACCTCTTGCCTCCATTTGAGCCCTCTGAGCTTTTGTATCAGAGGTGGCAGAGGTTAGTTATTTCTGCTAATTTCTTCCATGCCATCTGAACCACTGATTTCACATTAATGGCCACAGAATGGCTGAAGGCTGCAAACTCTGTGTGCTCTAACATATCAGCAAACAGGCAGTGGATTGGTAGCATACTCTGTGTCCTCTTCCTTTGAACGAGCTGATTTTGGTAACTTGATGGCATAGGAGGAAAGAGATGGAGGTACCCAGGCAGATGTTTCTCTCTAGTCTTGCAACTGCTAGACTCTTTCAGACAAAAGGAAGCTACCAGTGCTGTGAAACCATGGCCTCTCTTGCCTTACCCCCGGCTGGCTGGTTGGCAGGCCAGCTAGGCAGATCAAATCCCATTGCATCTCATTGCTTGCTGTGACCTGATGCTGCAAAATGCACTTTTTCTGTCCATGTTCTTACCTGCCACCTGTCTCCTGAGGCAGTCTGTGGAAATTCAGTTTAAGACAGGGAGTGACATTCAGCTGTGCTCTTCTCTCCTCCATCAAAGATGAGTATTTCTTTATGTGTTTGTAGGGTTTTTTTAAGTTAGGGCCTCTGGAAAACAATCCCTCCTCTCCTTAAAATACTGGGAGATACAAACACCGAGACCTTGGCCTCTGTGTTAAATGTTGCTGGAATAGGCTGCACCTCTCTGCTTTCTCTCTGCTTGTTTTTTCTTTCAGTTTTACCCTTCAACTCTGAATGTGTCCCTGGAGATGATTCCTTCAGACAGCTAGTCCCCAGCAGCTTAGAGGATACTACTGCCTGCACAAGAGCAGCTGGACACCCTCTGCATGCCTGCAAGGCTAAAACCCACTGATTATTTTGTGGGAGAAGATGGGAGGGGAGAGACCTGGACAGCCAGAGTAGAACAACTTAACCCCTGCATCGCTGAACCTCCTACCCCATTGTTGTGATCTGGCAGAGCATGTATAGGATGGGAACACCCAGGCACTGCCTGGATGCCCTGACTCTTGGAAGAATGGTTGGTAGGAGGAAAAGAGGTGAAGGTGGTAACAAGTAGCAAGGAAAAAATGCAAAATGCAGCACCTGCAAGTATTGAGGAGAGACAGCAGAGATGGGAGATGCTGGTGCATTTCCTACTGAGGGGAAGCAATGCCAGGGCTGGGTATCCCTTCTGAAACAGCTGTGTTGTAGGCACACTGTTTTTTTCTCACCTGGAGTCATCCTCTGCTTTCAGAGGCAGCAACATCATTGTTCCTAGAGGGTCAGGCTGGTATTGAGCACAAGCCAAAGAAGCCATCCTTTGAGGATGTCCTCTGAGTGCCCTGCAGATGGTGAGGACCACCAGCAGCCTGTGGTGGGTGAGTAGAAGTGGCAGGCGGGGGCATGGTTCCTTAGAAGAAAGCCCCTCTGTTCTCTCCCCCAAAGCCCCCTCCAGAAACTGGAACCTTCAGTCCTCTCTATAACTCTGTCCGATCCAGAGGCCTCTGCCAGGCCCTCTGCCTTGCCTCGGGGACAAGGAAAATCCCTGGGGACTCAGGAGAATTTGCTCCTGTGCCATTGCAGACCTTTTCCTATTTTAATCCTCCTCAGCCCCAGCCACTAGGTGTAACTCCCTGTTGGACCCCATCCCTTCCTTCCCCACACTCCCCCACCCCCCCCCCCCCCCCGGCCTTGCAGTGCTACCCTCTAGCTGTGCATTTGCAAGAGTGTGAGTGCAGGCTCTCAAAAACGGTCAGTGATGCTTTCCAAGGAGACTCAGGGATCACTTCAGTGCCCTCTCCTTCCAGATCGCTCTAGTTCTTGCTCCCAAATACTTCTGTTCGCTTCTGTTCAACACCACGTGAATGGAGCCAGTGTGTTGTGAGCCCAGTGAGCTCTTCAGTGTACCCCAAGTAAGGAAAAACGGTTGTACATCATGTTTGCAAATGAGGGCTTACCACCCCTCTGTGCTTCTCTCCCTCCCCAGTGGCAGCCTCCACTGCTCCTCCCATGCACAGAGCGAAGGCTGCTCTGCTGGGCACAGACAGGAGAGGACGCACTGCAGATACCTCAGCAGCGTGCCCTCCTCCTCCCCTGCCTGTAACGCTGGGGAGCTGCATCAGCGTGAAGGAGCTTTGAGCCGAGCTGTCACAAGGCGAGCGGGAAGTGGCAGCGGAAAGGGACTTGCAGCCCATACGTGTCTGCCCACCATCCTGCCTCCTCGCTCCCTTCACGCCCAGGCTGTGGCTTGCTTCCTGCAGTGATTCCTCTACCATCAGTGGCAGTAGCAAGGCGGAGAGAGAGGGATGCAGAGGGGTCATATTGCCCCGTAGGGTGTGACCCAGCAGCGAGCAGGTAGTGACCCAACACACCAGGAGACACAGAGCCACAGCTGCTCCATGCTGCACGGGCCATGAACATGTTTTATGTGATGGCTCTGTGATGAAGCCAGTCTGGTATTGGGGTGTGCATCAGGAGAAATGCATCCTTGGGGTAACACCTCCTTGGGTTAACACAGGGTAACCCCGCCTGCTCCTCCTTGAAGGGAAGTTTCAGCATGGCTCGCTCAGATGTTTCTGCTGTCCAGTTTTTCTGGAGTCCACTGCATTTGGTGGGAACAGTTCAATCAGCTTTGCATTGGACCTGTGTCAGCAAGGTATCAGTAAAGCCTGCCAGATGAGGTGGGGGATGCCAGCAAACCAGTGGCGCCCTCTCCTGCTTTACTCTTCCTTTTTGGTTTGCAGCCAAGTCATCGCTGCCTTTACAGGGTTTTGTTGGACAGGAATACCCTGTCTCTCCCCTACCCCAGGAAAGCAAAACTTAGTGCATCCTCCTGGAGACTTCTCCCACAACAGTTTACAAGCCACCACTCTTACATAAGGCTTGACATTTTTCCCCTTCTGCCTCTCATTTCCATCTAACAGTCTCTAAAATCTTGCAGATTCATTTATTTTCCTCTCTCCTGCACCCCTGGCAGAGATTTCCCTGCTCCTAGTTTGACTAAGGCCTGAGTGGACCCTGCGCTCACCTATCCTGTCCCAGCACTCCTGATGGTGGCAGCTGGACTCTATCTGCAGCACACCCTAGGCTTTATTTGCAGCTGCCTGGTACAAGCTGTACAAATACACACTGGTGTGCAGTGGAAGGGGAGAGGTCTGATTCATTCAGCTACAGGGCTTGCAATTCCACCAGTGGGGTCCTGCAGCAATGAATCAGTCTCAGACTGACACAGATGGACACCTGGCCTGCAAACTCAAGAGTAAGAAGTGAATTTGCTAGGTAATTTTTAATCTATATAAACATCAGCTAAAGTTTTACTTATTATTTCTCAGCAAGCGATTGCATTTAAAGGGGAGATAAGACATTTTGCCATTGACAGTAGTAGTTATAAAATGAGAGTATGATGCAGGTTTGGAGGTCCAGGTTGTTTTCTAGGGGGCAGGGAGCTAAATTTCCACCTAGGTCTCATGTGTGAATACAGAACAGTCTGCAGTGAAAAAACCTGCGTGTTACTGTGCATACGATTCCCTCATGAGGTACCTCTCTGTTTAGGTAGAGATTTCCAGGAGTCAGTTGTCCTTCATAATGCCAGCAGCTAATGCTGCAACCCGCACTGTCCAGAAATTTGTCTGTTATTGCGGCTATTGCCATTAATGAAAACTTCTGGTTTAAGAGGGAGTGTCATTATCTGTAACATGGTACTAAGGGCAATAGTTTCAGTAGCAAATGATGAAGCCTGAGAAAACTCTGCAGGCCTGAGAACATGTGAAATACAGGAATCTCTGACCTTTCTGCCAGCTGATGCTAAATCTACATTAGTGAACAGCAATGATGGAAGAGGTTGGCTGGCAAAGGGTGAAGTCAGGATGCTCACTGATCTGCCCGTGCCCTTGCTCTGAAGTTTGACAATGTTGTCGGTGCCCTTCAAGCCCTTCTGTTTTCCTTTGGCAGCCACTGCGGTCCAGACCTGAGGGACAGACCTTGCTAGCTGAGCTGGAATGTGGGTTTATTGCATTGATGCTGACTCAGCTGTTTTACAAGGATGAATTCTGAACCTCATCTACCTGCTAACATTTCCTTAGATATCTGGGGACTCAAAGCATGGGGACAGACCATCTGTCACCCCCAAATCAGAAGAAATACTTGAAAATTTCACTTGGAAACAGAAGTGTTCGTAGGCTAGGGGTCAAATCTTGGACTCTCTTACACTTGAATAACCCCATACGGATTGGCATTGGCAGGAACCAGCAACCTCTAGGGCATAGAGACATGCTGCATTATGCATCTGAAATGCATGGCCATCCATGAAGACTGCCAGCATCAGGAAGAAACAGCTGCAAAAAGAAGCACCACGTTTTGATGAAATATGTACTGACTATGATGAATATGTACTGTTGGATCAGAAACAAAACCCATGGGGAGGAAGGAGGGCTGACTTCTCAGGTGACCTAGCTTCCTATGGTAAATCAGTCACTTTTCCTGCCAGCTTTCAGCAAGGGTTTAGGTCCCCTCAGCAAAGCAAGGCCACACAACCTAGACCCCAGGGGCATCTGTGGGGTGAAGCCGTCCCAGGGACCATCAGAGGCATCAGGACACAAGCTGCAAGGACAGAGTGATTCTTTCTGAGAGCACAACAAAATTTGTATATCAATGTTGGGTTTGGGGCTTTTAGCCCTGCTATGACACTGTGAGCCCAGGAATTGCCTGGCCCAGGAGTGAGGTGGCTGCCAATTTCTTCTGATATAGGTCTTGGATGACCAAGAGGGGGTTGATTACAGATCAATTCACTGTGTTCTGCTCAACCTGCAAAAGTTGTTGGATGCAGAGAGAGCAATAAAAGGCTTAGCTCAGCTGTCCCTCAATGGTGAGGAAGGACCCTTAGGCAGTGGTGGTGGGACAACTAGGTTGGAAAGAGGTGTTCTACTAGCCCAGTGGGAGTCTGGCTGGAGATTCAAGAATTTACTTTAAGCTTTGGATGCCTCAAAGCGGAGTGAAGCTGGGGCTAGAGAGAGTGATCATAAGCATCATATATGCTAGTTCAATGTTAAGCATCCTGAAATATTAAGGGTTCTTTTTCCCCTAAAAACATAGCGCTCTGCTGGTTACTGTAGGCTACAGGGTGCACTTGTTCTTAGACTTTTTTCTCTAATCCTAAGGATTATAAATCTGTATTATTGCTAGTGGGTGAAAGCTCAGGTATCTAAATCACTATTCAGAAGCTGGAAACCCACAGCCCCAAAGCCCTGTTGCATGACTGCAAAACAGTCAGAGTTGACAATGCTGCAGATGAGTCAGGCCCAAAGCATCTGAATTAATTTCCAAAGGTTCCTTTCCTGCAATTCCTCCTCCTAAAGGCTCCTGGCTGCTCTGATGAGGGTGATCTTGATCAATGATGGAGGGCCACATAAGTAGGCAAAATCAGCAGCAATACCTAGAGACAGTTCAATAAAGCAACAAATGCTGTTTTCCCCTGAGGTTTGTATTTATCCTGGCAGTGCTGTGATGAGGTGGAAGAAAAGGGAGGTAGGAGGGCTGGTTCTGGTGACTCCTGGAGAAACAGGCATCTTGTGTGGCTTCCCTTCTGAATCACAATGGGTATAGGCTTCATGCCTCCTCTTCCTTAGAAAGGGTACTGCCAAGATCCTTCCTCCTTATTGTCTCAGCTCGTAGGAACTCAGCATCAGAGAACACAACCTTTCTGTCCCATGGGCCCCAGCTGTATTGGAGGGTAGGACTATAAATTTCACTTCAAGGGGAAGCCAGAGCAACAAATATGTATTTGAGGATTAAAAAGAAGTGCCTGGAATGCCTGGAATGGGAACCTCTTCTGTGTCAGGTCTGTGGCTGCTTTACCAGGGAGGAGCAAGATGCATGGAGAGGCCTGGGATTAGCAGACATAGTCTAAATGCTCTTGCCATGGTAATTTATTTGAGGCATGATATTCTATGAGATGAAACAATGCCCTGATTAGCTCACTCTCCCATTCTCTGTTCACATTGTTCAGATGTGTTTCAATGCTGGTAGAGGCAGCAGTGCAGTAACACAGGTTCTCAGCGTGGATAAAATGACAGTGCTCCTTTCCCTTCAGAAGATTAGCCCATCTTCTCACCCACAGATCTAGCCTAGGAGTCTCCTCTTCCCCCGTGTCCTGAACAAACCCTTGGATCACCGGGAATGCAACAGTGCTCTGTCTTCCTGCATCTCGCTGGCAGGAGCTGGTCCAGCCAGCCACAGCTCCACTTAACGCCCTCCTGACATGCTTGTACAGACAGTGCTGCTACTCCTCTCAGCTCCCCAAAACTGTGCTGGGAGCCCATGATCCCAAGGCCTTCTTGCCTCTGGGCTCTACCACCAGGTTTAAGACTGCAGCCCACCTCCTGGGCTGGGAATAAATGGTATATGTATGTGATCATTCATACCAGGTACGTGACCTGCGGCAATGCATGCAGGCAAAATTTTGCTGTGAGAAGCAAAATTACCAGTATGTCCAGAGGGACGAGCTCTGATGGCATACGTGCACCTCCATATTCAGACAAGTAGCCCTCAGTGCATGCAGTGACATCCAGCTCAAATGAAACTTAATGTGAACCAAAAAAGAAAAAAGCAGCTTGACAACACAAACACTTGGCAAAATTAAACCAGTTGGAAAGCCCAGCTGCAAAAAACAAGGCCAATAACAGTTTTAATTCTCATGTCATGAGTAACATCTCCTGGCACCTAGCAAGCAGTCAACATCAAGCTAGCAGAAGTCGGGAAGGATGTTGAATAATCCTGTATTTTGCAACAACATCAGCAGGTGATTGTTCTGGAGGCTGAAAGCAGGCAGCAGCCTCCTGAGATGCCTAACGATAATACATGACCCCTTCTGGTACTCCATGGCTGGGCAACCGCAGAGCTGGTCTTGGCAGGTCCTGAACTGGTGTAGTGGGTACAAACTACACCATTTCCCAGATCAGTTTTCAGCAGCTGACTGAGCTAGAAGCTCAGATAATCTCTGAGAACTGAACTGAGATAATCTCTGAAGCTCACCTGCTGCTCCCGCAAACATTAAAGGGGAAGTACATCACCTCGGTAAGCACAAGAATTGAGCAATACTTTTCTTTGCAGAAGATACCCAGGGAGCAAGTATCTTCCCTGGCTCTTTTAGAGGCTCTAGCCCTTTCAAGGGAAAGGCTGCAAGCCATGGTTGCAATCCATGAATATGATCTCTGAAAATTAGTTATTTCTTTGAAGGGTGCTAGCCCTCTCTTGCAGGAAATCCAACTTTCACTTCCCCTTCTGCCCTCCAGTCTATTAAACCAGAGATTATATGTTACTCTAGGTAAGTTAAAAACTACTAAAAATGGTTTGTGATCTACTAAAAATCTAGGGAGTTTCATGTAGCATTCTGGGGAACTGTGTGAACTGTGTGAAGTATTGTCTAACTTGCTTGGTCTGCTGAAGGTTTGACATGGCTTGAGAGATGTAGTGAAAAACAGTTGCTGTACTTAGTCATTAATGAATGGAGGGCCATATATCTCACTCATTCAGCTCATATGCCAGCAAAGACAGATTTTTTCAGTATGTTCTGTTGTTGCTCAGTGTGTTGTGCAACCACTCAGGGTTTAGAAGGATGGCACCCAGTACCTAATTAATTGAAATAGCATGGTGCCAGCCTCAGATCAAGGGGAACTAGGGACCTCATGCAGTCAGTGGTTTGTTGGTGTTGTTTTCTATGCCAACAGCTGTGAACATTTTCTCTGGACACACTGTATATAAAGGGCAACAGATATTTTGCCCCATTAATATGGACATTTGCATACTTCTAGTTTGCTGTTGTGTTAGGCAGTGCTTGTGCATTCACATTCAGTCTGTCATCTTAATGAAAAAAAAACATGTGAAGCCAAAGAAAGCAAATATCTGTCCACTGATGATTTAGGGATGTGGACGTATTTTTGTGTGTGTATTTTTTGGAGACACTTCTATTTTTCCTACCACTATCTAGGTGTGTGGTTACAGGGTAACAGAAGAGTAGTGTCTTTTGAAGTTTGGGTAGCTAGGTGCCACCTCTAAACAAGTGACATTTTAAAGTGATTATCATTAGGTTTCAGAGTTAAATGACCTAGTTGTAAGGGATGGAGGCAGTGCACACCTGCCTCTCTGAAAGAGGCAGAAGAAGCACTGCTACGATCAGAGATTGTAGTACAGCTGTAAGATCAAGTACTTTGAAGAGCACTTTGCAATCCATTGAAAAGCACTTTGCTAGTTCTGAAGGCATCACCATGGAGCAAACGGGCAGAAGGACGTAGCAGAGCTGAAGGAAAAGTAACGGATACAACCCGCAGCTGGTGACAGTCTGTTGTTCTGCACTGTTTGTGTGAAGTGGTCTTTGGGGGGTGTAGATATCAAAGGACGTCCATTTACTATGACACCAGCAGGCTGGGGAAACTCCCGAACAGCCCAAGTTGCTGTGTTGCAGAGCAGGGACGCAACATGTACAAAACGTCCCAGCTTGTCTCAGAAATGTGCAACAGTTTGACGGGCAATGAACAAGGCTCCCCTGCTAGCGTGCTCCCATGTTATGCTGTCCCCTGGAACAGCCTCATGTTTATTAGCAGCTGCTTTGGCGAGATGTGCAGGACATCTGGTACAGTGGGAGGAGGTGGTGGTGGAGTGGAGTCCCACTCTATCCCCTGTGCCCTTCATTTCTACCTGCATCCAGTGAACACCTTCCTGCCTGCGTGCGTGTGCATGTGTTTGGGAAGCTCAGCCCCAGCCTGGAGCACGAGTGCTGCAGCTTTACTGCCTGGTGGTGGGATACATTCCCCACCAGCAGATGCAGTGGAGGCAAATGCTCCTTAGCCAGCTGCTGAGCAGGCTTGTGGAGTGCAGGGTGGCACATGCATGAATGGAACGTGGTTGCTCTGCTTCTGGGATGGGGTCAAGCCCAGAAGAGAAGGTCAAGGAAAGCCTTAAGAGATCTGGCTGAGTGCTGGTCTTGGGGCTTTACAGAGTGACTTCTGCTCTGTCGCCAAAGTGGCATGAGGATGGGCTTATATCAAAGACATTCATTTTGGCTGACAGGATGGCAATAGGTTAATCAAGCAGAAAAAGCAGCGAGGAGAAGAAGCTCTAGCCCTTCCCTGTTTCCTCGCAGGCTCTGGAAACTGGAGTCAGTCCCTAAGCACCCTTGGTCATGTGCATGCACCTCCTTGTCTAGCCTGCTTTCCAGTCGGTCGAATTCCCCACTGGTGTTCAGGCAATCTCCTTCCACCACCCCACTCCTATGAGGCTTTTGGCTGTCCTGGGGTTTCCTGGGTGGAGGCTGGGAAACCCACAGTGTTCTGGGCAGGCTGGAGAGCAAACTCTCATATGGCACCTGGAGCATCCCCCTCCCACCCTGTAACTGCTGTCTCCTGCTGCCCTTTCCCCTGCCAGCTCCTGGGGAATTTTCTGAATCCCTTGGCCCTGACACGGAAGGGAAAAATCCGTAATCAGCTCAAGTTAATGTTAAATGGATTATTATTTAGAAAACTAAGCACCAGAAATTATGTTACTGGTTAACTGCCCTCTCTTGCCCTGGCTGTACCTGATCTCAGGAGGAGAATGGCACATGGGCTACTGTACTCCAGCTTCTGGGGACACTGCATGGACCCCTGTTTAAAAAGATGTAGGTGTTCGTGCACGGACTGTATCATTAGAGCAGCTACCCTGTTCTTCCATCAGTGCTTCCACTGTTTAGACTGCTGTGTGATTTGTTTGGGTTGATTTCTCTTTTTTAAAAAAAATATACAAGTACAGACTGTGATGGCTTGTTAATAATACAGTGCCTCTTTCTACGCAGGGATGCCTCAGAACTTATGTGAATCCAGTCAAAAGGCTTTATTTTAAAATAACTAGCTCTTTTTTTTTTTTGTAGCACAACAAACTAAAACCACATCTACTCCACTCTGAGTTCATTTGTGCAGGTTTCTGCTCCCCTGACATTTTAATATCGAAGCTATAGGCCCTGGAGTAGAAAGGTGGTGGGCAGAATGGTGTCTTGCAGAAATGCCACCAGACATGAGGCTGACAGCAACACTGCTGGGCATTGTTTTGTTTTTTTGAGTTATGCAAGTAGCTGCAGCCTCTTCCTTTTGTGCCTGTCGAAGGCCAGAAGGCTGATGGTTCAATGGGTGCTACTGTTAAGGCAGCGAGTAGAGAGAAAACAATACAAAATTCATTGGAAAATCCATTGCTCACACACACACAGGCTGGAAAAAGCAAAAAATCAACAGCAACATGTGCAGAGCATTCAGTCAGCTCTGGCTTCAGCTGCACATAATCTTCAGGTGTTCTTGGCATAGGATCAAGGTCTGGTTTGTGGCGTGAGGAGGGAGAGAGGAGGAGGACTGAAGCAGGAAGCCCCATATTTGCCTTGAATATGTTGCACTCAAAATCAAGTGTGGTGCAAAGTCTGCCACCTATTTGATTGGGAAAGTAGTGTTTGAGCTTGACTCCTTATTGTGGCTGATATCTTCAAGCAGGACAAACCCTGCTTTTGGCATAAAGGATACAGGCTCAAGTTCCAGGTTATTATTTTTAAGCACTCTTTAATCCCTCAAGTTAAAAATCCTCCCGGCATAGTTCTAGGCAAAGATGGGATTTGGCAACTACTCTCATTACTTTGTTTTTCTTTTCTGAATGATGGTTCCCTGTTCTTTGCCACCCCACTCAGCAACCCACTTTTACCACTGTTTGGATTCTTGCTTATGTTGCTTTTCCAGCTTTACTTTCTGAAGGGATTACCTCTTGTTCCCAAATACATCTTTTGCATCAGCTTGGGCTGTCCTTCAAAAAGGGAAGCAGCCAGTGCAAAGCATTCTGGCATGAGTCAGAAATCGTTATGGATGAGATAAACACAGCAGAGCAGAAACCAGGTCAACAGTAGCTCTCATGGGAATTTAGCTATATCCCTGCTATGGCACTTCTGATCTGTCTCTCTCCCAACCCTTCTACTTCCCTGTATGGCCACACCTATGCCAGAAGCACAGGCGTGCTTAAAATCTTCGTGTGGACAAGGCAGGTTGTATTGACTAGTCAAAGCATGTTTCACTTTCCCTTAGGAAAAATTCATCAGTTAACGCACTGGAAGAATGTCCCTTCTCCTTTTCCACCCCCATTAGTAAAGGCAAAGCCTGTCTGCTCTTCTTCAGGATGGTGTTTTAGGACTGTGGATCAGCTCTTGTTGTGTGTGTCTGTACAGTACCCATCAGACATGTTCCATGTCTGTTCAGCAAGAAAGTTACAAACCAGAAGCAGAAAATACCATATGCTCCCCCTTTGTGGTGATGTTGGAGCTGCTGTGTTATGAGAAATCCAAATGCTAGTACAGCCAAGAAGCTCAAATTTGGACCCTTGGGAATTGGGATTAATTTATATTGTAAGCTCCAGTTCTGGTTTTATTATATATCCCTAATGGTATATGATGGCACCATTGCCTACTGGAGTGTATACCAAGCCACATCAGTGGAGTGTAGCTGCCAGCTGCAGCCCAGAGATGAGCTACAACAGCACTCCCACCCAGTCTTCACATGGCACATCTGCCATGGATGAACCATGCATTTGTACTCGCCTGAGATTTTCCAGTTGCAGTGTGGTAGCAGGGTAACATGGTGGGACTGTGGTTAGAAACTTCTCAAGAGCTGCTTTCTGCCTTGTGCCATGGCCCAAAGGCAATTTTAACAGTTTGCTGGCACCCCCTTTCTGCCCTGCCTCTTGCACAGTCTGTGGCTCTCTTTGGTCCCAGGTTCCCTCTGCTCTCAGCCTGTACTTTCTCTTCCACTCCACCAAGGATGACGAGCCCAGCAAGGAGCTGCACTAGAAGGCAATGCTAGCCAGTAAGGAGAAAGATAGTTAAGTACAGGATGTTGCAACACATTGTGCCATGATGTCAGGTACAATACATGTCTGATAATACATTACACTGCTAGAAATATCTTTCATGCTGTTTCTTAGTTGTGAGTAGTTAATGTATGTTTTAACTTGTGCTTCAGAGATTCCCACGGCTTCAGAGAGGCAGGATTTCTGGCAGAGCATGATATCCATTTTTCATGATGAAGCTGCAGTAACACGAGGCCAGTGAGACAGCTCTACGAGTTTAAACATAACTGGAGCATCCTGAGTAATGTTATATCTGTGGCTGTAATGTTCTGTGGATGCACAGAGAAAATAATTTTTAGCTCTTTGCATGTATTTAATACTTCATAATAATTCAAAATGCAGTCAATCTGATTGCTCTGTCCCTGTGACCAATTCTTTAATGGTGCACATTGCTACAATTATGATATTACATGAGAATCTTGGCTTTAAAATAAGTTTATAAAGAGCATTTGGAATTTTAATTATGAAATTTGACTTTTAACTGACTACTGTCAGTGGATGGGAACCCCTGTGCTCAAATATGAGGAGTTCAGCTCACTGAAATTGAGATATGCTTATCCACGTTTCCACTTTTAGGGGCACCTGTTTCACATTTCCAGACATTTCCTCACATACACCAAAGACATTTTAAAATGATAGTCAAGATTCTCATGCAGTATCTTGATTGAGGAAGCTAGAATGCTTGGAAAAGACTCAAAGTTACAAGAGCTGGCCAGACTCATGATTTGGTGGGACTGAATTCATGGCTGGGAAAGACACAAGACCAGAAAGGAACTGTAGCCAAATCCCTTCAAGACTGTCATGCTGTTGTGGTTTAACCCCAGCCAGCAACTAAGCACCCTGCAGCTGCTTGCTCACCCTCCCCTCCTCTCCCAGTGGGATGGGGGAGAGAATCAGAAGGATAAAAGTACGAAAACTCATCGGTTGAGATAAGCACAGTTTAATAATTGAAATAATTTTAAAAAAAATTAAAAGTAAATTATTATTATTATTATTAATAATAGTAGTAATAATTTTAAAAAGTGGTGAAAAGGAAAACAACAAGAGGAACAAAACCCAGGAAAAACAAGTGATGCAACCACTCACCACCTGCTGACCAACGCCCAGCCAGTCCCTGAGCAGTGATCACTGCCCCTCCCGGGCCAACTCCCCCTAGTTTCTATACTGAGCATGACATCACATGGTATGGAATATCCCTTTGGCCAGTTTGGATCGGTTGATCCTGGCTATTGTCCCCTCCCAGCTTCTTGGGCAGCTGGCAGAGCATGGGAAGCTGAAAAAGTCCTTGACTAGTGTAAGCACTACCTAGCAACAACTGAAACATCAGTGTGTTATCAACATTATTCTCATATTAAATCCAAAATACAGCACTATGTCAACTACTAGGAAGAAAATTAACTCTATCCCAGCCAAACCAGGACACATGCCTGTCGTGGTTTAGCCCCAGCCAGCAACTAAGCACCACGCAGCCGCTCGCTCACTCCCCCTACCCCGATGGGATGGGGGAGAGAATCGGAGGAGTAAGAGTGGAAAAAAACCACTCCTGGGTTGAGATAAGAACAGTTTAATAATTGAAATAAGGTAAAATGATAATAATAATAATATAATAATGATAATAATAATAATAACAATATACAAAGCAAGTGATGCACAATGCAATTGCTCACCACCCGCCGACCGATACCCAGACAGTTCCCGAGCAGCGATCGCTACTCCCCGGCCAACCCCCCCCAGTTTATATACTGAGCATGACATCATATGGTATGGAATAGCCCTTTGGTCAGTTTGGATCAACTCTTCTGGCTGTGCCCCCTCCCAGTTTCTTGTGCCCCTGGCAGAGCCTGGGAAGCTGAAAAGTCCTTGACTAGCATAAGCAGTACTTAGCAACAACTAAAAACATCAGCGTGTTATCAACATTATTCTCCTACTAAATCCAAAACACAGCACTATGCCTGCTACTAGGAAGAAAATTAACTCTATCCCAGACGAAACCAGGACAATGCCAAAGAGAGCCATTGTACAGTTGGCTGCAGGTACTAGTCCTGCTGGAGAAGAAGGACTCTCCTTCCCCAACTAAAATGTCCCTTGTATCAGCCTAGGGTTCCTTGCTAGGAAAACCTGCGCTCCTGCAGTGTGTGCTGCCTCAGTTCCACATAGCAATAGTGCCTATTCTAGCACTGAAATTTTGGAGACAATGTAATTCCCAAGGAATGTATTTCCTTATCACACCACTGTCTTTAATAAAATAGTTCCAAAGAATCAGCAAGGACTATTTTTTTCATAATGTGATTTTTATGAGTAATTTATTCAGCCTAGCAGATGCCAGCATGCAAACTACGCAAGAGCAAATCTCTTCCTCCAAGTGTAAATATTTACAGATCATATTCAATGGTATTTAGTACTCTGCAAACATATTGTCAACAGTTCTATCCAGACTCTTCCCTCATCGCAGCCTGAGAGTTGGCAGAGGCATGTCCTCTGTGAAAAGATGGTTATGGAAAAAAATGATAGCAGGCTAAATGGGTTCTTGGCTTAGTTAGACTGGAATTATACCAAAGGTGAATCTGGCCCACACCAAGTTAAAACTCTGTTACAGGAGCTTGTACCTACCACATGAAGAGTTGGAGGGATGATGCTTCTAGGGGGACAGCTCTTCCAAGCAGGCTGGGAACCTCTCTTGGCACTGGACAAAAAGGGCCATTACAACGCAGGGCAGGGAGGTTCAACCTTCCATGTGTTTTAAGGGATGTAGTTCCACCTTTTCACAGATGTAATAGGAGATGTGTGACTATTCTTTGCATTGCATCAACTGTCTCAGTTTATCTGAATAGTCCAGAAGAGCAAACATTCCCTATCCCAATCACCATCTGTTCTTAAAAACAGAAATGAGTTATTTCTTAAACACAGACCTGCCTTTTTGTCTCTAGCTCAGTCAGTGCAAAATCCCTGAATGGGTTAATGTCTAGGACATAGCTTGACTATATTGGAGCCATTTCTGTTTAAATTAATATCCCAGAATCTCCTTTCCTGCACGTCCAGCCCAATCCCTTTTGATAGCATTTCATTACATCCCATAATTTCTGCTCTCCTGACAATCTGGAATAAATACAAACCAACTGAAATCTCAATGGTGACTTAGCCCTCATTTATATTCTATGAAAACCTGCTATGGCAACCATGTCTTAGCAGCCCAGCTTTTCACATGAGACATATAAAGTTGCAAAGATCTCTAAACACTTCAAAATTATGCCCTCTGGGATTCTCAAAGGAAACAGCCTGACCAACTGACATTCCCCATGCATCATAGGGAAAGAGGTGAGTGAGGGCACATTCATGACATCCCGTTCTCTTTGTTTGCATCACGGCTTTTTTTCAGTGCCTGTATTTTCCCATTTCACATCTGGGCTTCTTCATGTGCATTTTTTTTCTTTTGAGAATGTTTTTCCCAGAAATGTGCTTGTTCCCTACTACACCAACCCTAAGGGCCCAGTGCCCTCGTGCTTTTCTCAGCAGCTTCACATTATTTCCTCTATCATTGTGCTTGGTCCTGCCAGATAACCTGTTCTACAACAGACAGTCCTCCTCCCTGCTTCAGCTGTGTCTTCTAATTCTCTTAAATTGCAGAGCTTCCTTCTCTCTTCCTCCTTCTCTGGAAAGGTGGGGAGGGAATATTTCAGTATACGTCAGTATCCTACATAAATGATGGAATGATATATATACACACAATATATAAATACAGACATGCTTTAAATTGAGTCCTTAATGTGGAGTGCTGGCCAGCTCTGCATTTTGTCTACTTTTAATTAACTGATGGACCAGGGTATCAACTCCTCCTCCTCATTGTTCATTTCGAAAAGCAAATTTGTGTGTTCTAAAATTACATTGGCATGTGTGAATGATTTCATCATCACTTTCATCTATGGCCAGATTAGCAGTAGCAGCTGAAATCCTTACATAATTTGAGGTAGTAAGGACTCCTTCTTCACCTGTTCAATGCCACAAGCACTATGTAAAGCATCTCACAATATGGACTGTGCTTGTGTGTGCACAATGCTGTTTTCTGCACCTTCTTGTGATGACTCTTCTTTGGGCGATCTGGAAATAACCCAAAGGAGCTGAATTCAGGAGACAGTATGCTTGCTCTAAAATGGGCACCCATGGCTTAAAGAAGTCCTGCACCTCCTGCCATTTCATGGAGCTGGCTCCATGCTTCAGAATGTGGTTCAGACATATATCTTACATATGTGTCTGGATATACATGTACATAACATGGTATATAAAAGCTTCAAAGCTCCACTGCTGCTAGGGTTTGCCCCAAGTAGCTGTGGGCTGCTGATATGAAAACTTTTGGCATAGGCAGCAGCACTAAAAATAGCAAAACAATCAACCATGAGATTATTTCTGCGATTTGATTCAGTATTTAATTCAGCAGCATTCTCTACTTAAACAGTGCTCTTGCCAGTGGACTATCATGTCTAGTAAACCAGACTTGCATAGTTTAGGGATGAGAGAAATGTTATGCCTAGATTACAGTGGAATATCTGTGTTTTTCATAGCCCGGGGTAGCAAGAAGCTATTAGCCTGTACATTTTTCTAATGGTTCCTCCTTGGTGGTGATTATGAAAGTTTGGACCCAACTAATCCAGCCATTGTTCCTCTACACATCACAAAAACCCCCATGACATTTGCTTGCAGAAAACATGGACAAAATGCAGACACTAAACTGAGCTTTGCCAAAAAGACACTCCTGCTGCTGCGCCACGATTTGCAGAAGATGGTGGATGCTGGACTTCATGTTATGAAAATTCAGGAGGAGAATAAAAATACCTCATCCGACTATAGCTTCCCACCAGTCTATCCTAGACCGAACTCTAAACAACACAGATCTTAAGCTGTGGTGCACATTTAGGGTAATTTATACATAACAACAGCAACCGGGGCCATTTGCGGCTCGGTGTAACTGCAGACAAACGACAGCATGGCCAGCGCTGCCGCTCGCAGTCACGCCAGGGGCCGGCGGGCCCGCAGCGAAGCGGCAAAGCTCTCCCCGAGGAGACGGGGGCGGCACGGCCGGCCCAGGCCGAGTCTCGGGCAGGCAGCGGCCCGCAGGCCGTCAGCCGCGGGGGCGGTTGGTGTCCAGCTCGCACTCCCGCCAAGCGGGACCAGCGGGCCAGCTCCGACTGCCACACGAGCGCGGCTCTCGCACCAGGGAGGGGGGTTGCGGCGCCCGGCCCGGCCCGGCCCCCCGTACTGCTGCCGGAGCCCCCAGGCCGCTTCCGCCCCAGCCCAAGCCCCGCCCCCATGGCAGACGCCACTTCCGCGGGCAGGTAACCACCCCCCACCCCCAGCGCCCCGGTGTTTCCGGGGTGAAAAGCGCTGCCTGCGCACGGGGACGCTGCGCCACCGGCGCGGGCGGAGGGGGCGGGGCGGGAGGGAAGGAGGTGTGGCCGGGGCGGTGGGAGGCGGGGTGGAAGGCGGACGGGCCAATGAGAGGGGGAGGGGGCGTGTCCGGGGCGGGGCGAGGCCGTGGCATGTGGCGGGGTGCTGGGCGGAAGGGCTCCTCTCGTTCTCCCTGGGAGCCGCGCCGCGCCGCGCCGGGCGTGCGGCTGCGGCAGCCGGGGTAAGCGCCTCTTCCGCCCCGCTGCCCTGGGGCTGTGCCCTCCGCCGGGCTCTGCCATGTCGTGAGTGAGTGAGTGAGTGAGTGAGGGAGGGAGGGCGGGCGGGCGGGCGGTGGCTTGGCCTGGGCCTGGGGGAGCGGTGACGGGGGGGACGCCGTGCCGAGTGAGTGGCGGTGCGGGGGTCTCCGGGGCGGGGTGGGGCCGCGGAGCGGCTGTCAGTTTGAACAGCTGTGGACCGCGGACGGGATGGGGACGGGTAGCCGCAGCCTGATGGGGGAGCAGGGTCTCGGCAGCCGTTCCCATAAACTGCAATATAAGTTGCAAATAAATTTGCCACAAAAGTCGCAAATAAATTTGCAAATAAATTGCAGCCCCCAATAGCAATCGTGGAAGTGATGGTCTTGCACTCACCCTTTGCTCCCCTGCAATGCAATGTGTGCGTGCTTGTAGGTGATTTTGTTCTTGGGGAGGTGGGAGCAGAGGAAACTCAGTTTCATTGCGGGGAAGAGAGCTGATTGACTCAGCAAGTAATTTACTGCCTAAAATGTAACATTTTTAGGCCCTATGGACCACCTCAAAAATACAGTGTCTGTAGCAGATCACCCTTATGCATGACATCACAGATATGTAAAAATACCTTGTGTCTTAAATAAATAACGTCAAGTGTGTATGATTGAGATTACGGTTGTAAATTGAATCCTGCTTTGTGTGATATTGTACTGAAATCTTTTTCATCTTATCGTACCTTAAGTAAAGGTTTTCAGTAGGTACCCTGGGCAATGTTAGCAAGATGTCAGCTAGAATCCAGTAAATGGTAGGAAGAATAAATACTGTTCTTTGACCAAGCTCTCAAATACAGCATGATGTGCGGAAATCCTGTCGCAGTGGATCTTGTTCTTGTGGATTTGGTGAATCCCTTAACTTTGCCTGCTGATGTCTCCCAAACTTTGTCTTTTAGGATTGGCAAAGAAAAATCCTGTCTCAGGATCCTGTCAAGTAAGGTGCCTTGATGTCCTACACATTGGCTGACTCAATCCCTGCCAGGCTTGGTCATGCAACAGCACTCCTGTTTCCTGATAAAGTGAGTCAACTGACTGCTTACTGGAGGAACAAACCCAAAGAAATACTAATCCTTCCTGCCTTAAGCTAAGTTGCAGCCTTGCTGATAAGGTAAACTCGCTGATAGTGAGCATTTGTTGCCCTTTAGACCTCAGAGGGTTTGTGGCTGTGTCGTGGTTTAGCCTCTGTCAGCAACCAAGCACCACATAAGCTGCTCGCTCACCCTCCCCCCCTGTGGGATGGGGGAGAGAATTGGAAGGACAAGAGTAAGAAAACTCGTGGGTTGAGATAAGAACAGTTTAATAATTGAAATAAAATAATTAATAGTAATAAAAATTGTAATGAAAAGGAGAACAGTGAGAAACAAAACCCCAGGGGGGAAAAAAAAACCAAAACCTAAGTGATGCAACTGCTCACCACCTGCTGACCAATGCCCAGCCAGTCCCTGAGCAGTGATCACTGCCCCGCCCCTGCCCCCGGCCAACTCCCCCTAGTTTCTATACCGAGCATGACATCACATGGTATGGAATATCCCTTTGGCCAGTTTGGATCAGTTGATCCTGGCTGTGCCCCCTCCCAGCTTCTTGGGCAGCTGGCAGAGCATGGGAAGCTGAAAAAGTCCTTGACTAGTGTAAGCACTACCTAGCAACAACTGAAACATCAGTGTGTTATCAACATTATTCTCATATTAAATCCAAAATACAGCACTATGTCAACTACTAGGAAGAAAATTAACTATCCCAGCCAAAACCAGGACAGGCTGATTAGTAGCTTTGAAAACTAGGCTATTAAGATGCGTGTTGATGCAGCGTGTCTCTCTCAAAAGTGCATGTATTTCTGTATTAATCTTACTTATCTACCATAATCATCTGCTACTATGTATGTTAATGCAGTCCATTACATGGTAATGGATAGTTTAGAAGGAATCTATCCATTTTTATTAGCTTTGATGTCTGTAGTAGATCAATGTACTTGCTGTGCATGTTTGCTGCTTGGTTCTAGTTTATATGTAAAAAATGTATGTATACACACATGGATTGTTTTAGTAATTTTCTGGGGGAAATTCCAGACTACGTGCCTCTTAACATGTTGGTGTAGACATCTTTACTTTTTGTTTTAGTTGCAAATTCCCTGCTGGATTTATAAACCTATCTGCCAGAAAACAGGCTTTGCATCTGGTGCTGCTATTGAAATTCTAATTGGCACATCCATGCAACCTGCAGCCTCTGCCTTCTAAGGGAAGTTTCCTGGCATAGACTTTTCGAAGGTGATGGGAGTAATTTGCAAGTGAAATTTCAAGCTTCAGTGATGAAAAACATCCATGCTTAAGGCCTGATAATATACTTCAAATGTCTGGCTGCATACCCTGGATTACAGGGTTAGGTAATGTAGCTACTTTTAAATGTAGTAGCTGGCTTTTTCAGTTTTATGTGACTGGCTACATTTTCAAGGGAAAATGTTGCAGAGACATTAAGGAATGGAGATAACTTCTTTAAAGCAGTGCATGCTGGAAATGTCCAAAACTTTACTTGAAGAAATCATGAAGCATTTATTTGTTTGGTTAGTTTCTTGTCTTTTTTTGGGTTTTTTTAAAGGCATGGATAAAACTTTTCTCCATGAAGCTTTTGGTACACAGTTCTGCTGATGTCTCCCCATGCTCTGACACACAGTGTTAAGTGAGCACGTGTTCTATGTGTCGTCATCCACGCTTGAACACAGCTTTATAAACTGAAGGTGCTGTAAAGCAGGTCCAGCAAGAGTTTATGCCAGCACATTTGCAGTGAAAAATTACGGGACACCTGGATGTAGGAGGAATGAACTTGTTGCTCCACTGTGTTACCACAAACCAGATGTGTCACAGCGGCTGCTTCATCATGGCTGACATGCATATTCTGAGTGATGCTGGGCTTATGGCTCAGAGCAGTTGTGCAGATGGCTGCGTGTCATGCACATGCATTTCCTCGCAGCCCTTGTCTCCATATGGAGATCTTCTATGTTGCCTGCATGCGTGTGCTGAACAGCCATGCTCACATCCATCTGCTCTGACCTGTTTCTGCTCTTATTGCTGGACCCCACATATAAGCATGTTCAGGCACTGCTAATGTCTGTTTTAGATTTATCCTTGCCCTTTCATTGTTGCTTTGTGTTTGATACAAACTTCTAATAGCAAGAGCAATTACGCATTGGGAAAGCTGGAGGAAAAGGCAGTCAATTCACCAGCACTTGCGTGTAGATCCTCAGCTGCTGTGCATTGCTACAGCTCCCTTGCAGAGCAATGACAATCCACACCAGCTGGCCATTTGCCATTTGAAGTGTTTAAACTGGGGTCGGATGCCTTCCTGAAGGAGGTGCTCATCCCTATGAGCAGAGAGCTGGTACAAAGTTTTACTTGTGTGGTAGATGAGATACCCTTCCCACCTCCCCCGCCAGCACAGTAATTGCTGGGTGAAACTCCATGGCTTATGCTGCACCAGAAGCAAAACTAGATGATCTTTGTGGCTTTTTTCCTCCTACCCTTAAAAGGACTGGGAGGGCAATATCCTGCATGCGCTGTTGCTGGATGCCATCTGACACTGTGCGCTTTGGCTCAGCAAGGTTGCTTCCCTTCCCAGCTTCCAGCCTGCAGGTGTAACCCTTCATCATACCCCACCTGTCAATGATACCCAGCCTGTTTGGGTCTGGAAAGGACTCCCAAAGGGCTGTTGACTGGGAAGCCAAGAAGTCCTGTGAAGTAAACGGCGATTGAACCCTTTCTCTCTGGACTGTAGCAAGCACTTAACACATTCATTCCTCCTGTTAGTTCTGCTCCCTTGGGCTGAAGTTGTGGTTCCCTTTCTACAACTTAGACTTGGAGGAGTCAGCAGGGCTTGTGAGTTGACAGCTGGGGTGTAAGGATGCTGCTGGTGCTGCAGGGACAGTAGCGATGCTGAAAATGAGTGCAGGCAGGAGCTGGTTGTGCACTTTGGAAGTGTTCACAGCTCCTCCAGCTTCTGACTGCTGGCAATCTAAGGAGGTCACCATGCAGGTAAGGTGCCCAGGGTGCCTGTGGTAGAGCAATTCATCCAGAAAAGGACGGTGTATCTCTGGTGTGGTACAGGGACCCCCTTCTTGAAGGAATGTCTGTATGGGCATTGCTGCGTGTTCCTGTGAAGAACGTATCCAACAAAAGCAAGTGGCAAGAACTGCAGAAGTGGAGTTTAATGCTCAGTGGAACCACATGCTTGCCTTGCTGGTGTGTACAGCAGCACTTAGCTGCTTGCTGTTGTGCTGTCTCGCTTCCTTGTTGCTTTGGTTCTTCAGGTGTATTTGTGGAAATGCTGCATTTAGCTGATGGCTCTGCTGTGCTGATATTGTGATTATCACTGAAATGAGGTTTCCTCTGGGCAATTTTGAATGTCAAGCAGCATAGGTGCCAAAACTTCTGTCAGTCTTCTATTGCCTTTGCTGGATTTGTTTTTCTTTGTTGTTGTGGGCCTGGCCTCAAGGATCAGATCTTGGATTTCAGTGCTGAGAGGTGCTACTGCACTGACACCAAGTTGCTGCTGTGTGGTGTTGTCAGACAGGACAGGACTGAAATGCAGTCCCAGATGGCTGCGTCACCACGGTGGAAGTGCTAGTCTTCAAATGCACTTTGCAGAATGTGAGATCTCTGGAATGACAGTGTGTGAGCCTGGATTTTCCATCACATCCTTTCCTCCCAGTTCACGTGATAACTTGTCACCCATTTGGAAAACACATTGGGAGCTTGTTTGTTTTTTCTTGTAGGACAACATAGTATGGAGAAAGGAACAGAAGGCAGAGAGCCAGGGATATGGGTACTTGTTTATTTGCAGCCAGCTGGACCATCCCCCAGTGCATGTGGGCAGGACCCACAGTCCATCTGTACATCTTGCACCTGCTTGAGGAACCAGCCAGGTCCTCCATTTGGGCAGGAAGTTAGGTCTGCACAGTTGGTGCGGGTTGCAGTTGCATGCACAGATTATCTCTGTACCTCACCACAGCTCCTGTCACCTTTGCTTGGAGAGTTTCAGTTGAGCTGTGTCCCCTAAAGGAAAACTAAGCTGTGCTCTGCAGATGTGGCTATGGAGTGTCCAAGCCCCCATAGCTACCTCTGTTATTCCCTAACTACACAGAGGAGGAAAGAGAGGTTGTCTGTGTACAAGGGCAATTTTTTTATTTTATTGAGACATTCAACAAGTCCTCTTCACAACCATCACTGCTTCTGCTAATGATGACCCTCTTGCCTCTGACTGTCCAGGAGGGCGTTGGGATTGCCTTCCCTGAGCTTCAGCTGACTTGGTGCCAGGCCTGGAGAGCTACTTATGCAATAGTTCAGCAAAACACTTGTGTGCATACTTCAGATAGAGAAGGTGCACTGGTTTTAGATTTGTTTTATTAAAAAAAAAAAAAAAAAAAGAGGGGGAAGGAAAAAGTGATTTGACAAAATTTGCATTGAATTTTGCATGCATATTTGTGTTGGATTTATATTTGTTTGGCTTGGGGAGACTTTGCAGCACTTTAACTAAATCTGGGTTTAAATCCACTTAAGTTAAACTCCCAGTAGAACTTTTGTGTGGAGACCAGGATGAAATCTCATTAATTTTAATAGGATTAAGCATGTTCTTTTGCTAAGTCATCTTCTCTATCTTTCTTTGTTGGGCTACTCTATATTAAAAAGCAGGATAAACCTTTTCCCTCTTCCATCTGTTTGTGAAAATGCTTTGACAGTCTCAGAGAAGTGGCTCTCTGGTTGCATACAATAATAGTTTACACTTTTTTCTTTTCTATGCTTTCAGCTGTAGTCCTACTGTATCCAGGCTTTTATTGGCTTTTGCTTCCCCTAAAGGTACAATAATTCCTGACAGCAAGAAAACAGTTACAAGTGTTTGCATGGTAAGTTTCTACACTCGAAATTATTTTTTTTCTTTTGCTCCTTCTGGACAGATTTGAAACTGCTGTGAAGCAAGTCCATTAGTAGAGGGAAATTTTGTAGAAGTCGGCAGGAACTGAACATATGCGATGGGTGAGGGCAAAATTCATCCCTATTCACGAACCAGGTATAAATTGAAGAACAGGGAATAAAGGTAGAAGTGTTATGAATGCAAACTGGTTGAAGGGAAATATTTGGGATCCATTTAAGATCAAGCAAACCGTTAATTGGAGAGGAGGCTACTTCATGTGTTTGTGCTACCTCTTCACTTCCTCTTTTCTCAAATGTACATCATCCCCTGAATCTTACTATTGACTATTTTTGATTTGTATGTGATTTATGTTACAGGAACACTCCTCTTCCCCCTCTTCTTCAGAAAAGACAAACCCCACAGCAGGTATTTCTGGATGTTCCTGAGATGCTCTTAGTGGCACTCTTACTAAATATATGCTTTCATAGGAAAAGTAGACTGTCTTGTACTTCATGTGTGAAGCTGGATTTCAGGAAACTTGATTTTAATTTCCAGCTCTGACCAGTTCCTCCTATAGCTATATGCATATGGCTTAGTCTTTTCACACCTCTTTTTCCACCCTGTGACATAAGGGAGGGTTGGTCTCTCTTACCTATGCTCTGCTCTTTTGAACTGATGCCCTGTCGTGCTATGGACTGACCAGTGTTACAAAGATTTGGCTGGTGTATTTGTATCAGCAAAGCTTCTTTACATCATCATCCTTTTGATGAAACTTTACACCATCAGCGTGTCTTTTTGCTCGCAGTAGCATCTGGACTTCCTGTTCCCATATCTGTTTCTGTATCTAATTAAAAAAGGAAAGCATGTTGGAAAAGAAGCTCTCTAATTTTTTTGCCATAAGATAAACAGGAGATTGGCTTATTAAGGGGGTTAAGGATGGGAGTTTCTGATGGGTGAGAAACGCCCAGTGATAAGTTGAAATTCTCCATGTCCAAGCAAAGAGCATTTACTCCCTAGACCTCTATCCACAGTAAATGTGTGTTAGTCTAACTGTTAACTTAATAAACAAGAAGTATTGCTAATAACATTTTTTTCTGCCTTTCTCAGCTGTGCTGATTAGGGTTTTTTGCTGCTGATACCAGTTTTCTTTTAAGTTATCATTTGTTCCTGTTTCTAAAGCTCTTCATATCCTAGCTGATCTGGAAAGATGATGTTGTCACTAGGATTTCAGAGCAACTTCTGTGAATCTTTATGTGGGTTTCTGACACTCTGGCCTGGTGAGGCTTAAAAAAGGAGCAATGTGCTTCCCTCCTTTAAAAGAAAACATTCTATACCCAGGTTTCATTTAAAAAAAAAAAAATTGTTTGGAAAATATCTCATTCATAAGCATGACAGAAAGTGCTGGGACTGTAGGCATGACCAGCTGGTCTGAGTGTGAAAACTCTAGACCAGCTTTGAAAAGAGCAAATATGCTCCCTCCTCAAGCGTTTTTTGTCATTAGTCCTTTTTGTTAACAAATCTAGAGCTTTACAAAATGTGCAAAACCTATTTGATCTTTCCAGTTCCTTTTTATAGCAAGGCTTTTGTGGGATAGTCACGGTATCTTCCTTGGTTTGTGATACAGATAAGGTAGTGTCTTTATAATATTTGCTTAGGCTGATGTAGAACTGCTAAGCCTGATGTATCTCAGATGCTTTCCATGCCTGGAAATGGCCTCATTTGCAAGAGCAGCAGCTCCTGCATTGTCTCAACATGGTACTGATACACAGAGCTCCTCTAGGAACAAGAAGTGTAAGTGCTATGGCTGAAGACCACCTCTCACCTGAGAGTGAAGTGGAGCATATGCCCTTGAAGGTGACAGTTCTTCCTGACAGTGCATTAAGCTGTATCACATGGTCCATGTGAACTGTCCTTCATTTCTACATTTGTAGAGGCTTCTGTTCTTGAATTGGTGGTGTGACTTCTGTTCTGGGAAACTCTATGAGGAAAGGCTGAGAGAGCTGGGACTGCTCAGCCTGGAGAAGAGAAGGCTCAGGGGGATCTTAACAATGTATATAAATACCTGAAGGGAGAGGGCTCTTTTCAGCGGTACCCAGTGACAGGACCAGAGGCAATGGGCACAAACTGAAACACTGGAGGTTTTTCGCTGAACATCAGGAAACACTTTCTCACTGTGAGGGTGACTAAGCCCTGGCACAGGTTGCCCAGGAAGGTTGTGGAGTCTCCATCCTTAGAGATAATCAAAAGCCATTTGGATATGGTCCTGGGCAACTGGCCATAGGTGGCCCTGCTTGAGCAGGGGGATTGGACCACATGACCTCCAGAGGTCCCTTCCAACCTCAACCATTCAGTGATTCTGTGAAAATTGTGCAGAGAGCTTCTTTAATGTCTTAACTGGAAGCCATAACTCTGGCCAAGCTACCTGGTACAAAATAAACTTAGTTTGCATGGTGTGTAGGTTCACATGTCTCTAGAAGAGCTTCTGGCCTTTGTCATCTGAACTGTGTGTCCACACCACTGCTTCCAGGCCTTTATTAAAAATGGCACAGTGGACATTCAGTCAATAAGAGCTGTAGGTCTTGTTCATCGGTCAGCTTATTGCGCTGTGTTACTGGACCTTATGTGCATGAGACTATCTGCATGAGGTAGAAGCAGAGGTCTGTCTAGTACAGTATTGTCTTCAACAGTGATCAGTAGTGTTGGAGAGAGACATCATCCCCCAACACTTGGTGTCATGAGACCCTCTGGCAGTTCATTTAAAAGCCAATATTCTTTCATTATTCCCTTTCTCTTCAAATCTTTTGTGTGCGTTGAATAGCAGAGGCCCCAGCACAGATCTCTGGAACTTCACTGGTGGCGACTTGTCCTTGTGAAAACCTATGGCTTCTCTCTGCTCTTTGTTTCCTATTCTAATCAGTTATCAGTCCAAGCAAAAGCCTTTCTTTGTAGCCAACAGCATCTTAGTTTGCATTAGAAATTTGAAATGGTCCCTCACCAAAAACCTTTTTACAAATCCATGTGTAATGAATAGCCTCAAAGATTTTTAGATATGAAAGAGAATTTCCTGCTACAAAAGCTGTGTTGACTCTTCCTGAAGCCATGGAGCAAGGCAATAATTGACACCAAGAACAATTATATCTTCATCTATGATGGTGTTTTTTGAGGGATGGCCAACAGCTTATATTTGCCTTGTAGATATGGCAGGATCCATGTGTTCTGGCTGCAGTGGCCATCTCTGAGATTGCTGGAGTGGGCATGTGCTGTGGCTGAAATGCATCACTCGTGATGTCTGAGGTATACCTGGCTCTAGTGGGCACATTTTGGGCAGTGAAGTCAGCAGGGGAATGCAATGTCATGAGCCTGCCAGTGGTTACATGACTTAATCTTATGCAGGTCACAGGTTGCACTAGTTCTGCTAGACTTACTCTCACATATAAAGTTAAACACGTGCTTTGTGTGTTTGAAGAATTGCTGTCTTAAGACAGATATGCTGACATGGAAACAGCTGATAACGTTCTTCAGGGACACTTGCTGCTTGAATTTAAGAAGCACGTGGCCTGGATGGAGCTGTAATGCAGATGGCTTTTGTTACCAGCTGACTTGAAAAGCAAAAGCACAGAAGTTGCGTTTGTTTTCTATTTTGCAAACAACTTTTGATTGAATCTGGTATATTCATAGATTCCTGTTTGTTGCTTTTCTGTCCACTGCAAAGGGAGCAAGGATTTCTAGCCTTTGAAAATCTTGTCATGTCTAAAAGCTGGATATGTGATGATGCAATGAAATCTATTCAGCGAATAAACAGCTGTAACAGAAGCGGATTCCCGGTGCCAATGACCCATCCTCATAAGAAATATCTGAATGAGAGTTTTAGAATAAAATATAAACAGAAAATGCTGGTGAGGTGGGGGGTTTTGATTGCTTGCTTTTTTCTTTTTTTTTTTTGTCTGCAGGTTTTGGCAATATTAGCAAGCAGTTCAAGGTGGTATGTTCTCCACTTGGTCTTTGACCCCTCTGAAAGTGGAAACAGATGTAATGGAAACTGTGGAGTGGGCAAGCTGTCCCCTGGGAGTTGACAAAAAACTGCAAACCCTTCTGCTAAATGAGCTCTTAGGTTATTGCATGTCTTGGGACAAATTTGTTTGCAGAACCATATTGAAATCAGTAAGATTATACGTGCAGGGGTTCCTTCTGGAATATACATGCTCCAAAATTGTGATTCATTAGGTATGTCCCACAGCGTGCTTAAGCATTCACATTTACAGTTGCTTCTGAGCAAGATACAGTGAATGCCATCCAATGAACATATAGCCATAACACTGGATTTCATATGGTGATTCATCTGCATAAAGAATGTCTGGATGAAGGAGAGAATTTGTAAATAAAATACATGTACATATTTATTTCAGTATTTTTCTCTTGTCTCCAGGAAACTTACAGCCGGAAGGAAATGAAGGAAATGTGTAGCACCTTTAAAAAGCAAAGACTGAAATGATGGGCATGCCGTTTAAGTGGTTAAAGATTGTTTGATGTTGTAGACATTAATATGTGAGAAGAGAGAGTTTTCTATCTTGGTCTATCAGTGCTAGAGGATTTGCTAAGCAAGATTTGACTCGCAATTCCTCTTCAGATGGCTATCATTTAAAAAAACAACAAAAAACAAACCAAAACCAAACAAATGACAAACAACCAAAAAACCCCCCCCAAAACAACCCCCAAAAACCCCAACCCATGCTTGAACATCTAATCCTCACTGCAGGGCACTTTTTCTGCTCTGTTATCTACTTGGGCAGATTTACCTCATGATACAATTTCAGGCAATTGAAGTGAAACCACCCTCCTGTAAAGTGTCTCAGATGCCCAAGAAGCTGAGTGCTGAGACAGAAGCTGGATTTTGTTGGGAAGCTGGTGGAGGCAGAAGCACTGCTTTCTAGGGCAGAGGAAGCCTTTAATTTCTCCACACTTGCAAATGAAACTTGTGAAGATCCTTCTACTGAATGCTAAAAGTACTTGACTGTTCAGTTACAGGCAGAGTCTCAGGAAAATTTAGTGAGTTTAAAGTGTGAGCTGTTATAATAGTTTTGTTAAACACTCCTGTGGGTGCTTGCATTGTTTGAGATGCAGCTGGTAGGGGAGATGGTGTCTCCTTGCCCTGTTGAAGCTCATGTTCCCTGTGTGTCTCTGGCATCATTGCTCTGAACTGGGACGCTGAACCTGGAGCAGAGCCTCTTCTGGTGGAGAACTCTTCTTCACCAAGGTGGTTCACCTGAATATTATCTGCACTCTGCCTTCTAAAGTCCTCATGGTTATTGACATTAGGATAATAATTTATGTACTTCCTGCTGCTGAAAAGGTGTCTGATACAATGTCATTAGGCTTAGAGCTGTGCTTCCAGGTTATCTCGTGCATTTGCTAAATACGTAAATGTTCTGTAGCCAAGAGCAGGTTGTGCAAATGTTTTGTTGTTGATAACTAAAGCTTACTGCCAGGTTTAGGTGCAGGCCACCTGGGCACACTGCTGGCTCATGTTCAGCTGGCTGTCTACCAACGCACTACAGGTTTGGTAGTTACACTGATGCTTGTGGTAGTTGTAATCTCTCTTGGTAAGTAGCTCTGCTGACTGTAGATACACATGGTATTCAGGTAACCCTATGGAATAGTTTTGGAGTCCTTGTTAGCAGCGTCAGCAGCAGACAGATAGACAGACCTTCCATATTGAGCTCAGAAAGGTTCAGAAGAACCTGCTACTGCCTGTGCAGTCCCTCTGCCATGAATAAGGGCTCTTGTACAAAGACATTTGTACTGGAAAAGCTTTGAGGAGCTCAAACCAAGCTTATTTTACTTTGACCTTTTAATCAGTTAGCATCAGGACTCAAAACTTAAATGAGTTCCTCTGAAACGAAACTGAAAAGAGGGAACCTAGAACGAGATAGGAGAGCATAGTTGCTGCCCTGTTGCTGTGTAGGAGACAAGACACCCAAGAGCTGGGCTGAAGCACTTCTACAGATGCTGCTGTGGCAGCCATGGACATCTGTGAGAGTAAGGAGAGGGAAGGGTGTTTTCTCTCTAGGTTCTGATGACCCATAGGTTTAAATTCAGGTTGGTGCATGACTTGAAGACTTACTGGCTATGAAGAACCTACCACAGGGAAGGCCAGCAAGGATGAGGACACGTGCTACTGTATTTGATTCTTTATTTGGAAAAAATAGACATGGCTAAGCTTCCCCACCCACTCTCCCCTGTGATTTCCACATCTTTCAAGCCATCAAAATTGCAAAGCAGGGAGGCATGTGCCAACAACCTTTATTTGGTATTGCTATAAATGTCTTCCTGGCTTGGAGAGTTTGGGAAGAATCTTTCAATTTGTGCTAGCATATATATGGTGAAAAGCTCCCCAGTATCGTATTGCGTTGTGATAAGCTGGAATGTCTTTTTGCTGCATCTCACATGGCAAACCTTCCATATAAAGCTACCTTTGTTTTTTAACCAGAGTTGTTAGCTTAAAAAGAAGAAACCTCCTGTAATCTAGGAGCCTTCAGGTTGTTTTGCTTGTAAGGATAACTGGAGGTGAAGGCACATATCTTTTGATATTTTTAAAAATTTTTTTTATTCTCCATATTTCAGGATATGCACAAAGATCCTACTTCCTTGCAGAAAGGAGAAATAGCCAAAAATGCTTTCCTTCCTTCCAGTTCTTTAGCACTGAGCAGAAGTTCCCCTTCAGTCATTGCACTGGGATGTTTTGGCTGTTTCCAGGCTGTCTGAACTTTCTTCTCTGTTTCTGAGCTCTCCACAGTATTACCTGATGCTTTTGTAACATACGTTGCCATCACTGCTGTGTGTAACCCTACCGAAAACCATACACAGGCTTAAATTCCTGAGCAAACTTGTGGAATCTTGTGTTCTGGATGGAGACATGTCCTCTGTTTCTACCCGCCTAAAACTAGCATTACAGCTACATGAACCTATAGAGGAGCATAATGGTTTCTCAAAAATATCTGGAATGAAAGCTAACATTGAAACTTATCAACTTCAGTGAAATTTAACTAGACACCTGTAATGCCAGGAAATTGCTGACTGCAGTACAGTTCTGCAGGGCAGTAGGTGGGTGGGTGACCAGACTTTAACACATCGGTTGTTTTATTTGCTCCAGAAGTACCACTTGGTTAATTGTACCTTCAGGCTGAAGTTGCTGCTTGTTTAAGTCTGTTAGCTCCAGACTCGGCAGTTTTGAATTTGATAGCACCTCAGACACAATTTATTCCTGTGCATGTACGCTGTGATGGTTCTAGCTTCTAATCCCATCTCAGCAAGCATGAAGCACCCATGCTGCAGAGTACCTGCTTCTGCAGGCACTTAGAGAAACCAAAATCATGAGCTTGCCTTTTACCCTTCTTGATATGCTTTGCTCTGTATTAGCTTGAAGGCTGCGGAGTTCACTGGGATGCTTTCTTTAAGGGTCTTGTTGAAAGCTGTTTAATTTGAGACACGTGGTATGAAATGCCCTGCATATGATCTGTTCCCATGAGACAACAGCGTGTCTGAAAATTTGCTAGCTGCTTCGGGTGTGGATCAGACCAGGGAAGGTTGCAGTTGAGCCATAGAGCACATTTTTATTGCTTGGAGGTATTTTTGTTGACAGATTTATTGTCCAGTCACAGCTTTATGCAGTTAGCCTTTAGCAGTTCATTTTTCTTTATATTAAAACTGGATTGTTTCAGATATTCCAAAACCAGCTGGTTATTTTTCACAGGAAAAGTGTCCTGCTGAGTAAGCACTTCTCACCATTTGAACTGCAGAACATGGCACTAATATGGGTGAGAAAGAAAGACGGATGGGTGATGCTAGTTTGGGGGTTTTGGGCTTTAACACTTATTTTCTCAGAGGCAAATTGTGATGGCCATGAAGCCTCAATGGTGCCAGTATGGGCTGTCCTCGTTAGTGGGGTAACAAATGCATAAGCTGTCTGCCTTGTGCCCCGAGAGAGGAATATGGATGGGGAACCAAGGCACAGAAAGATGGAGATGAATAAAGCTGGTAATATTCAAAACAAAATTAATCAAAAAACCTGACCCACAAAAACCACTGTGGCTAAATGTGCCGAAGATTGTGAATCTGTAGCCCTGCACCAATTCCACAGGAAGCTGGAAGGGGAGAAGGAGCCTGAGCTCGGGTTGTGTCACTGTCAGACATGGGCTCTAACCACTAAAACCTTCTTCCTCTCTGGGTTCCTGGTAGGGAAAGGAAGATTGAGCAAGTTGCTGAAAATCTTGAACCTGAAGGAAACAGCACTTTAATATCTGCGTGAATGAGGTCTGCTCTTCAGAGCCTGCAGTTAATCCACCAAGAAGTGGTTTTCCATTCCTTTTGTGGGAGTGTGGTGGTGTTGACCTTGCAGAGATGCTGTTCCTTGCGAGCTTTGCACAGCCTTGGCCCTGCGTAGCATAACGTGCCTTTGTCAGCATGCAGCCTGAAGTGCTTTATACTCATGAAAGTTTCATGTGTCAGCCAAGTCCAAGTGTGATCGCAGTTTCTCGGCAAAAATTGGCTTTCCACCTCTTTGAAAGAGATTTTAAGGTGTTTGTTCTATTCATGCAGAGGATCTTGAAAATCCTGATCTATTATGTTTGGCCATTTACAAGCAGAATAATGGATTTTCTTGCAGAGAGTAATATGTGGCAGCTGGAGAAATACTTTAGCAGCTGCAAACTTCTTTCAAAAAGCACTATTTTCGCACCAGTCTTCCAGACAATGCAGCAGCCTTCTCAGAGGCTGTCTGCTCAGTGACATTGGATTATTCCTTGCTCTCTGGCTTAATAACTCCCATCTAAATTGGTAAAATATGAATGTAGAGGGTGTGTTGGGCATGCTGAGCGAGGATGCTCTCTCTATTCTTTTGACTTCATTCTTTGCAGCTGTTGGCATCTTTTGGCTCATTCCCTGAATCTTGCAGATGCTGCTGTAGGCATCACAGTCACTTTCCTGTGGGGTGTGTGTTGTGCAGATTGATGGGAGATTCAGCCACAGATGGGGACTGCACTACAAACCGAAGGAGGTTGTTCATTTTTAGGGGAGGAGAAGATGTATAAGTTTATGGCTGCCTAATTAAAATGTTTTTGCTTATTGGGCTGTTGTTCTTAACAGATTCCAGTGTGATGCAGTCTGTGTGGACTTTTTGGCTTTGTAGGATTTTTTTAAATCATTTTTTGTGGACATGTATCAGGAGAAACATCAGGAAAGGCAGCAGCAGAACAAACGGATGTCCTTCTGATACCCTGTTCTGCCTGCTGAAGTGAGGAGTGTGCCTGCTAATGTGGAGGGATGTGCCAGCTCTTCTGTAATACATGGTCACCTGTGCAGTGTTATGCTCTGAAGAAGTTGTGTGGTAGGAGAAGGAATATAAGTGATGTTCTTCTGGACCTGAGCTGGCAATGTTTCTTCTCTGAATCACATTTCGAAGCATGTCTAACTTGTGTCCTACTGTTGCAGCAGATCAGCCTTGAATGCTCTGCTGGCCTCATGTCAGCCACAGGTGTTTATCAGATCAGCTTGCTGGCCACCATCCTAGCCTGGCTGATGTATCCATGAGATAAGACTCAGTGATTTCTAGGCACGTTTTCCTTCAAAACTCCCTGTGAAAGTATGGAACTGTGCACATCCCACCTCAGTCATCCTCCCAGAGGAGCATTTTATTAATACTGGAAATGGTGGGGGTATGGAGAGCCTGTATTGGGGCAGCAAATGGACCTTTGACCATTGTATCCTGGGTTTTCTAAGGAAGTGGGAGTACTTCACATTAGGCAGGCATCTTGGGAAGTCAAAGGAACTGTGTCTAGACCAGGGACCTAGTAATGTGTTTCCTCCCCTGTAATCTCTAATGCTTCTCTGCTGCACAACCTCTGTTCAGTTCATCCTTCATTGCGTGTGACGTTTTGTAGGAACATCTTTGTAACTTGTCATTAACTTTCTTTGTGAGCCAAAGGAATTTAATGGCTCTAAAGCTGCTGTTCAGAGAATGCTATAACTTCATCTGGTCATGCTCAGCTGACAGTGGGTCAGCCTCATGTGCCTTGGTGCTGCCCCTTCTGTCTCCAGACCTATCCACATGTGCAACTTCAGCCTTGGAGATAAGCTTGGGAAGCCAAATGCTTCTCAAGATTGTAGCACAGATTCCCTGCCTCCTGCATTCTAGTCTTGATTCACAAAATTAGATGTGCTTGTCTTCCCTTAGCAAAATCTGGTTTAATTCTGTTTTTCTAAAGAGTGAAATACAGCACTTGTTTTGAGAGCTGGCAACACGTGGAGTGTTTAGCAGCAATTGGAAGTTGAAACCAGGCCTCAGTTTGACGGGAGAGTAGCATTGTTGTCTGCAAAAAGTATTCCACCCTTGTTTTCCCTGCTTTGCTGTTATACTGAGGATAGAAGATTTCTTTGCAGCTCTTTGACCTTATTTCATGCCTAGTCCATGCACGCTTGTAATTATGAGTATTGGGGCAGTGTCTGCTGGGTCTTCAATGACAGCTCAAAGGAGCATGTGTTGCCCTAAATGATTTGCTTTGCACCTGTGATCTCTAACATGCACACTTGCTTTTTCCATGTTTTTTTTGTCTAGTTCTACATCTCTCCTTTGTCCTTGGTGCAGTCACTGCATGCACCTTGGAGCTGCTTAACCAGGAACAACTGATATTCCAAAGGCTTCAATGCGTTCTTGCAACATCACCCCAATCATTGTTGTTTGAAATAACACTTTGAATTTTTTTTTTGCTTGCACAAATTCCTTGGCTCTAGCACAGGGAGATCAGCAAGAAGGGAAGAATGCTTCTGAAACCTAGCAGGCAATGCCCTCTGGATGTCTGTGTACATTGCAAAGTTGTCAGTCACTCAGTTGTTGACTCAAAGTTATTCTAGTTTTCCAGTGTGCTTGTTCCATGCTGAGTTTTAGCCACAGATGGTAAAAGTAAACTTTGCACTTTTCAGAGTGTAGTCCTTTCCCAGATTTTATTTGTTGCTGTCTTTTGTGGTTTAGTTTGACTTCTAAATTCCTTGGGGATGCTCTACTGATGGAGAAGGTAGTGCTCAAAGAGTGAATTTTGCCCTGATTTCTCAAAATTACTTCTTGTGGGAACAGTAGTGTTTATCTCTTCCTTTGCTTTGTCTCCAACAGTCAGAGGATGGTTTCTTCTTGGGAAGAAACATGATCTGGAGAAGAAGCTGTAGCTGGTGCTTTTCTGGGACATAGTTGTGTGATGTAGAAGCGTGATGGGAAGGCAGAAATAAAGCTTATTGTTTGTAATTATAAAAGACAGTTGTTAAGTTGAGAAAAGTGATCCGCAAGTAATTGCGGCTCTTGTTCTGAATGTATGGGATTGTGCTATGGTGGAAGAAAAAAAAAAACCCAACCCCCTAGCTGGAGGTTTTCTGGTATTTAATACCAAGCATCATCTGGACTGCATTAAGGTATGGCTGCATCTGGTTATCCTCTCACTGGACTTGCAAGTGAGCTGTTTGCCTGTCTGCTGTACTTACAGTTTGTGTATTGTGTTTGTCTACTTCACAAGCTCACTCTGCAGTTCATAAAGGGATTTTTATAATTGGCTAAAGAACATTTAAAATTATTAAAAGCTTGTAAGTTTGTGCACCTTGGGGGAACGATTATCAGTTGGCCCCTGAGGAGACTGTGTTTAGTGAGAGGGAAAGGGGAGATAAACCTCTTGTGTCTGAGCTCAACACATGCCCCGCCTAACTGGTGCTGGCCTAATCCAGAAAGGCTGCCAGGTGCTTTGGAAGAGGTGAGAAGCATTTACTGGGATTTTGCTTTCCTCTGGAGCTGTTGCAGTCAAGTGGAACTGGTCAGCTGTGATGGGAAGGACTTCTGGTGAGTTAATGTTGTTGGGAATAAAAAGCATCTCTGCATAGGGGACAGACGGCTGTGTTGATGCAACAGCTTCTAGATACTGAGTGTGATCAACATTTGATCTTACAAATATATACAGTTCTTGGGTCAGTTGAGATTAATTATTTTACTTGTCCTAAAAGACTGAGATTTTAACTATACTAATAATTATAGTATTTATGCATAGATATAATGGTCCTATATCTGCATTTCCAAAAAGCAATGGAAGATGTTTATTCTTTAGAGGGTTGGTCAGTATAGCTACAAAGGTATTAGTAAACGGTAGGAAAAAAAAACCCTATTATAAGAGAGTGCTCTGTGTTTGTATTCATTGCTGTTAATCTTTACTATTTTCTTTAAAACAGTAAATGCATACATTATTGCACAGCCAATTCATTCATTCATTCTCAGAGTCACTTCTTAGGCTATAAAATATTGCTTCTTGTAAGCCTTTTACCTTGAAAAGGGACAGCAAACGTAAGCTGGACTCTCTTTAAAATGTAAAATTTACTCTTAATGATGTATTTTTTTCTTTTTTTCTGGGAGCCAGATACTGCTTGCTGAATCTCTGCTTGTGACCTGTGAACTTTACAAAAAGTGCACTTATTTCTGCATAACATGGTGGGAGTGCAGGTTGACAAACAGTGCTCTCAGTGTCTTGGTGAGGTACCTATAGTGCCCACGAGGGAACCCAAATTGCTTGCTTTAAGTTGAAGGATTTGGAGTTTAAAGCAAACTTTTGCTGTCTGTCAGCAATAAGGATCCATCTGCTCTAGGAGAATCTCTTGTGGGCAGAGTATTTCACATCTTCACCTGCTTTCTCCCTTGCTCCCAGTCTTGTCAACTGGAGTTTTCAATGATTAAAGTACAGCATATGCTAAGAGTGACAGCAAGGATGTGCGAAAGGCTAAGGCAACCTTGCGGAAGTGCCCTGTAATTCAGAACAGCAGCAACAGTATTTAAGTTTAACGTGGCTGAATAACATGGATTCATATTACCAATTCCCTGCCGAAAATGTGGGGCTGCTTTCCTGAGAAGCCAGTGCCTGTGTACGATGTTGCAGGGGCTGCAGTTGTGTATTGTGCAGGTCATCTTCTCTCCTGCGCTGATTCTTTTAACTCCCACTAAGGTGCACTTGGAAGAGCAAGTGATGAGAAGCAATGAGCAAAGTCAGTCTGCACTGTGCACATGCAGTGTGAAGTGGGAGAGAGACCCCGTCGAACCTGGTGCTGGCTGGACACCAGGCACAGTCTCTGGTACACAGGACTAGATGGGGCTGGTAAGCTGCCTTTCCCTGCCAAGACTTCTATTGTCAGGTCAGACTTAGAAATATTTCTGGCTGCCAGGTGGGATGACCAGGCATGAACTTTTGGCTGCAGTGAGAAATGTGCTTGCACAAAACGAGCATGATGCTGTGCACACTTACTCCAGGCAGAAAGCCACAGAGGAGTGCATGAACTAAGGTCAGTGGTGCAAGTACCCTACAGGCTGGTCCTTTCAGGTTCCCCTGCTTTCTGGGAGAGCAGAAGATGTAGAAATGCTCCATCTATTTTCAACAGGCAAAATAACCCTTTTTACTAGAATAAATAAAAGGGCAGGAAGGAGGCTTTGAGTTCCTTAGGGAACTTGTAGGGTAACTAGGGATGCGGACTTCGAGGCACTGCATTTTAGTATCAAGGTTTGTCCCCATCTCTGACTCTTTGATAGTGCAATGTGGACCGGTATGTTGTGTGTCCTTAGTGAAGCTTGAGGTAGCTGTTTCTATTTGACTCTTTTTCAGGCAGGGTGGTTTTGAGGCTAAAACTCTGTTACCCTGTTCGGGGCTTTAGGATGTAGAGTAAGGAGGAAAATTTGGAAACAAAAGTTTAATGGTATGAAGCATCAAAATCTTGTAATCTGGGAGTCAAAGCTAATAACAATTATCTTGCACTTTCTTGGAGTTAAGAAAGGCTCTTAATCAGACTCTTAAATTCACAAGTGTGGTTGGGACTGGAGTTGAGAGCTCAGGGACAAACTTCTTGCATGGATGGCTAAATCAGGGTCTTACACATGTTACTGATGACTGTGCTATTTATACCATTCACACATGCTGTTCATTCTGTATTGTGAACTGCCTTTGTGTCTTCCAACAGCAGTTGTCATGTACACCTCTGAGAAGTCATGCAAAGTTGAATCTCAACACTGTTTGAAGGCCCTGACATTTCTCTTCATAAGTGCAGGATGAGGGCTAAAGCTTGCTTCAGTGATGAGGAAGGGTTGCCCTTAAAATCTGCTTGGGGAAGAGACTTACAATTGGTCTGGTTCAGGCTGAACTGTTTGGAAGCTCATATAAAGCTTTAAAAAGTCTTGGAAACAAGTGGGTAAATCCAGGCAGAAGCTGATGATCTGCTCTGAAGTCAATGGGAGCTGCACCAGTAGCTTCAAGGATGACAGCCCATTCATTGGGACAAAGTAACAGCTGATGTGTCTGTGTAATGTCTTGGAAGACCTTGAAATACTGGCTTTTGCTTTTTTTCAGTCAGTTTCTTTTAGGATTTTTGCATTCAGCAGGAAAATCAAAGTAGGAATCGACTTCATTTTCATTTCATTTGCTTCGTTTTCATAGAGTCATCATAGAATCATAGAATTGTTTAGGTTGGAAAAGACCCTTAAGATCATCCAGTCCAATCATTAACCTAAGACTACCAACTCCCCCACTAAACCAATTAAGGGTAGCGTTATAATCTCATGTTTCCTGGCTTGGTGGCTGGATTATTTTTTAATGAATGTAAAAACTAGGAATCATTAAGGTTGGAAAGGATCTCTAAGATCATCAGTCCAACCATCAGTCCAACACCACCATGCCCACTAAACCATGTCCCAAAGTGCCACGTCTACCCGTTTTTTGAACACTTCCAGGGATGGTGACTCCACCACCTCTCTGGGCAGCCTGTTCCAATGCTTGACTACTCTTTCCATGAAGAAATTTTTCCTAATATCCAATCTAAATCTCCCCTGGTGCAGCTTGAGCCCATTTCCTCTCGTCCTATCACTTCTAACTTGGGAGAAGAGACCAACACCCACCTCGCTACAACCTCCTCTCAGGTAGTTGGAGAGAGCAATAAGGTCTCCCCTCAGCCTCCTCTTCTCCACACTAAACAACCCCAGTTCCCTCAGCTGCTCCTCATAAGACCCGTGCTCCAGACCCTTCACCAGCTTTGTTCCCCTTCTCTGAACACACTCCAGCACCTCAATGTCTTTCTTGTATCGAGGGGCCCAAAACTGGACACGGTATTTGAGGTGCGGCCTCACCAGTGCCGAGTACAGGGGCACGATCTCTTCGCTAGTCCTGCTGGCCATACTATTCCTGATACAAGCCAGGATGCTGTTGGCCTTCTTGACCACCTGAGCACACTGCTGGCTCATGTTCAGCCAGCTGTCAACCAACACCCCCAAGTCCTTTTCTGCTGGACAGCTTTCCAGCCACTCTTCCCCAAGCCTGTAGCGCTGCATGGGGTTGTTGTGACCCAAGTGCAGGACCTGGCACTTGGCCTTGTTGAACCTCATACAGTTGGCCTTGGCCCATCGATCCAGTCTGTCCAGGTCCCTCTGCAGGGCCATCCTACCCTCGAGCAGATCGACACTCTGACCCAACTTGGTGTCATCTGCAAACTTACTGAGGGCACACTCAATCCCCTCATCCAGATTGTTGATAAAGATGTTAAACAAGACTGGCCCCAAAACTGAGTCCTGGGGAACACCACTTGTGACCAGTTGCCAACTGGATTTAACTCTGTTCACCACTACTCTCTGGGCTCAGCCATCCAGCCAGTGTTTTATCCAGCGAAGAGTACACCCGTCCAAGCCATGAGCCACCAGCTTCCTTAGGAGAATGCTATGGGAGACGGTGTCAAAGGCTTTGCTAAAGTCCAAGTAAATGACATCCGCAGCCTTTCCCTCATCCACCAGGTGGGTCACCAGGTCATAGAAGGAGATCAGGTTGGTCAAGTAGGACCTGCCTTTCATGAACCCATGCTGGCTGGGCCTGATCCCCTGGTTGACCTGCACATGCCTGTTGAGTGTACTCAAGATGAACCACTCCATAATCTTCCCTGGCACCAAGGTCAGGCCAACAGGCCTGTAGTTCCCCGGATACTCCTTCTGGCCCTTCTTGTAGATGGGAGTCACATTGGCAAGCCTGCAGTCATCAGGGACCTCCCCTGTTAACCAGGACTGCTGATAGATGATGGAGAGTGGCTTGGCAAGCTCCTGTGCCAGCTCCCTCAGTACTCTCAGGTGGATCCCATCCAGCCCCATAGACTTGTGAGCATCCAAGTGGCATAGCAGGTTGTTAACTGCTTCCTCCTTGATTATGGGGGCTTCATTCTGCTTTATGTTTTGACTGACTTGGTGTAAAGGTAGGGCCAGGACTATACTTCCCCGTATTATCAGTGTGCTCAAGCTGGTGCAAACCCTTCTGCTGAGCCTGGGAACAACATTAAGGGTCCCAGAGTGAGTCAGAAGGCATCGTATCTGTGTTGCCGTATGCCTGTGAGCTTTGAGTTTGGCTTTGTACACATGGCTTTTGACTTGAGCTGTTCTCCATTGGGGCCTGAGGTAAGAAGAGCAAAGTACCCTTTCCAAAGAAAGAGCCTCTCTGTGAGTTTGGGAATGGTCTGTTCTCCTCCTGCCTCTGTGTCATTGCCTGTTATGTTGTGTGTAATGATACTTGCCTGCTTTTTGTACTTTTTTTTTTTCTATTCCTGCTGATACGAGTGTGTTTAGTAGAACACTCTCGACATAAATTAATAATCTTTTTTTTTTCTGTTAATAGTTATATATTGCAGTGGATCTGAAAGTGATATAAGAAAGAATTGCTCCTGGGAAGAGAAGCCTCCCTGCAAGGCCAACCCTGAAGATGTGGACTGCCATTGTATTCTTCATGCTGATTTCCTTCTGTGTATGTGAACACAGGTTTTCTGTCCTGAGACGGAGAGGAGTCCATGTAGTGCGAATGAACAGGCTTGCAACTGAAAAGCAGTGCAGGCAGGCTTGTCAAAGCCCAGGTGCTTCAGGTGAGGTTCTTGTCCTTTAGTTGGAATGCCATCTGGGTTTTCTGTTCCTTAAAGGTCTCCTTCCCTGACAACTATCTTTCTTAATTCCAGTTGTTTACAGGCATTTACAGTTATGGCTTCTCTGTGCAGTCCTGTGGTGCTAAATAACTTCTGACAGCTTTGGTTAAATTGAATCCAGAACAACTATTTCTCAGGGCCCTTCTAGCTTATGTAAGAAACAGCATGAACGTGAGCTTGGTGTGCACTGGTAGCATGCAGTGTTAGGTCACTTGACTTGAAGAATGATTATTCCATGCTGCCAGATGTTTGCAAGTGAACAGTGCTGTTATAGACAGCTGCAGTGGAATGAGTAGTCTTTGCTCACTGGTATTTATGTGTGTTTTTTCTGCCTTAGAAGAAACCAGTTATATCCTGCAACCAATCTCAAGGTTAAACAAGTCTGGGGAGATGAGCCTTCTGCTGTCTACCTCTGAGATGTCCTTAAAAAGCATTAAACTTCTCAATGAGTCTTTCAGAGTTGTCCTTATGAAGGACTCTATCTTATGTAGCCACATGTGAAAGCTTGTAGCACCTACAAACAACTGGTGATGCTGTGGTGAAGATGAGACCTTGGATCAGGTGGATGAATGCCTGACAATCAGACTGATAGGAACATCATAAAGATGTCTTTTTTTAATGCCCAGTGGTTTCAAACCTTTATTTTAAACATGAGACATCCATTCATAGTGGAAAAAAGCAAGCTTTTTATTTAGGAGGTAAAATATGAGTGGGTTTGTCTCCCAGGCACTAGAGCTGTGAAACTTTAGCTTCTGCTTTATGACACGTTCACACTGACTGTGAACACACACACTTACAGTCTGAAGCACTGCATGTTTGTCTGTTCCACCTGAGAATCTCTAAACACTGTGCACATGTCATCTCAACCTCCTGATATCTTGATAAGGGTAGGAAAGGTGCTATCAGCTGCCCCTTCCAGAGGAGGGACATAAGGAATTTAGTTAGTCTGTGATCAGGGCTGGGAGATGATCTGAGTGCATATTTTGCCCTGTTGTTGACTTCAGCCACTTTTTTTATACCCTTCACCTTGTTCTCTCCTGACGTGTTTTGTGCAGAGCAAGTCCAGTTGAGTGTTAGCTTTGTTGGGCAGAGGGTTTTGAGCCTCTAGAATTAGGTGACCTGTTCCATCTTCAGGAAACCACTCAAAACTAACCCAAAAGCATAAACCTTTTCAGGTTTTACATTCTGTATTAAACCCACTGAAGCAATTTAATTCCTTTTTTTTTTTTTTTGATGGCCAGTCTGTTGCACAACCTGGTGTAAAGGGAAATGGGAAAGATACAAGCTCTTGACATAAATGTATAGCCATGTGCAGAGAGATCATCTGGAGAGAAGGACCTGAAATGTCTTTTTTTTTTTTTTTTTTTTTTTTTTTTTTCTGATTAGCTTTAGGTTTTAAGATTAGCTTTACTGCTGTCGTTCTCCATTCTCACCTTCCCCAAGTATATTTATTTTTGTGCTTTCTTTCACTACAGACATGAGGCCTGAGGCTTAGATGTCAGAATGGTTACAACTATGTAACTGTCAGTAAAGAAGCAGTGATTTTTTTAAGGTATTACAGTGTTAAGTTGCATGGGAGATGTCTTCATAGCTACATTGCTTGGAGAAGTAGAAAAATAACATTCCTAGCTGGTTAGGCTCTCTTCTGTAGATGTAATTTATACCCTTGCTGATATGACATCACTAACTTAGAGAAGTAGCGCAACTATCACAAAAAGAACTACTTTTGATACTACATTCATGTCTCAGATGTGCCCTGTAAAAAAGGGAATGGTTGCTCGTCTAGCTGTTCCAGTTTTGCCTTTGAATATCCACACCAGAGGCCAGCATATGTAGTTAGCAAACTAACACATCACAAAATGATTGTACCAATATCATGAGACAGTTTGACACCTCAATTACATGCTAATAAAAGCAGCAAAACTTTCTAGAGCTGACAGCATGGGTAGTAACTCTAACCTCCATATGTTGTCTAACACAATGGCATCAAGTCTCCAGATGCTGCTAGGGTGATATACATGATGGCAAAAGTGCCCATCTTAGCAAAGATCTGGCAATCCAGGATTCCCAAATGCTTGGTGAACATGGTGAACCCATGTTGGGAGGTAAGATAAGCTCGTGCTCTTCCCTTTGCATCCCCAGCCATATTCCGAGCTCTCCCAAGTTTCTTCTATGGTGGCCAGTTGAGGGCTGGAGGGGAACATCTGGGCCATCTGAGCAGTCTGGCTCTGAGAACAGAGCCACTTGGCCATAATCCTGGGCTATCTTGCATGCTCTGGGGAAAATAAAGGGAAAATATGATGTGGCTGCAAGAGCAAATATTCCTGCTCCCTACTTCCACAATACATCTGCTTACCTGGCTTCTGCTTGCCTTTGGGCATCTGCGATTTCTTTCCAGTAACAGCAGGTTTAAAAATTAAATAAACCAGTTTGGTAGGGCAAGACCTTGGTGTCTGCCTACATGGTTTCCTTTCAGAATAGCTCTGAAGAGCCACTTTCTTCCCCCTGCCCCCTCCCAGTTGGAAGTGAGCAAAAAAGAGCCACTGGGTGGCATGTATCTTGCAGTGGACACATCCCCTGGAGCCTCAATCTGGAGTTGCATCAAAGGGAGTATGAATCATTCCAGCTTAATAGAGGTATCTGGTTGTCCTGGGGAGCAACAGGGAAGTCATGAGCAGCTGGATACCATCCTGATGGCAGCAGAAACCAGGGTGCTTTAACCATGCTGACCCCATTAGTCTCTTGACCTTTCTGAACTGACTGACTTAGATAGGTAGCCAATGCAATCTTGATATGCTGTTGGTTTTTTGTTTTCCCCTTCACAAGAAGTGAGAAATGGCATGATTTACAGTAGTAGATGGTCTGCATTTCTCCACTAGCATGGCTTATCAAGTGAGGGACAGGAAGTGGGATTGGAAATCAGAGCACATCTAAACATGCTTTCATTTCTGAGGAGTGGATTTTAATTTCTTGAAGGGCTGCTGTTGTATCTCCTGTTCTGTATGACTGTTGAAGCTTTTCATTTTATCGCTTTTAAAGTACCATTTTTAAAGGCTTTGAATGGTTTCAGTCACTTTCTTAACGTTTTATCAAAGTCAGTAAAATTCCACCTTTCCTAGTTTCTTTAGGGCTGTCAAAACAGACTGCAGTTGCTGGTACAGGGATTTCTCCCAAGTTCATAAATTTTCCACAAGCCCTTTTAATAACTGTGGTAACATAAATGTTTTTTTAATGAAAAGTTCAAGCTTCCCATAGCCTTAATCCTCAGTTGAGGGTAACTCTCTTTGTAGATAAGAGCTTTAAATATAGCCATATGTACCACATAGGCATGTTCTTTGCCCTTTCTCATGCTTCGAGCGAAACACAGAAATTAATTAATCTTACCATAAACTTAAATTCCCTTTAATCCACTGATGGGTGGTCAGTTGGGCACACATGTGCTTCATCCCATACTGAGCACTGTGTTATCTTCTTCCATGTTTTTTTTGTTACAGCATGTGTCCCAGAAATTAATTGCATGCTACTGTGACATTACATAAAATCATAGCATAATTTAGGCAGGAAGGGACCTTTTGAAGGTCTTTGGTCTGAACCCAACTTAGATCTGGCTGTTCAAGACCTGATGGAGAGTGTACCACCTCTCTGGCCGCCAGCCCAGTGTTTGACTGCCCTCGTGGTGGAAACTAATTTTTTCCCTTGATGTTGAGTTGGGATTTCCTGTAAATCATCTGCTTCAGCCCCTCAGACATCTAGTAGTCTTCCTTGGACTCACTCCAGTATGTTAATACTGCTCTTGTATGCTGGGGAGCCCAAAACTTTGGCGCAGTGTTTGAGATGTCTGCTCAGCGCTGGTTAAAGGAGGTTCATTCCTTCCCTCAAAGCTTGGTTGTGTGTGTGTAGACACACCCAGAAAGAAGTTAGTGAGTTCAAAGGGATGCCAGGAGACAGTTCCTGCTGTGATGAGTTTATTTAGCTTGTGTTGGGATTTGACTTACTAAAAGAGAATTTCTGGATGGCTCCCATGGCTAATGGTATCATTGTTCACCGAATGAAGAGTAAATTTCTGTGTAACTCCAAGCACTGAGGTGAGAGCTGTCCCCTATGGGTGATGAGATGGGTGTCTTCTCAGTTTCAGCTCACTTTTTTTTTTCCCCTCATTAAGACATCTAGATGAATGCTAGCATTTAGATGGGTCCAAACTGTAGTCTACCCTCTTTGTCCCTGTCTGGGTGAGTGAATTGCTGTTGTTAAAAGATGTTGGTCAGAAGACAAGCAGGTAGGTAGGCTGCAGCTGCTATATTGATTTCATTGGCTTTCCAGTTATTTTCACTAAGGCTGAGTCAGGATCCTTTAAAGCCAGTCCTTCCAGCTATCGGGGTTATTTTTAATTCTTTAATTAGAGCCATGAAGCAGTGTGTTCAGTATACTGTGTGTAGCGACCAATTTTCTCTGCTCTTTTCAGGTAACCGTCACTGTAATTGGTCTGTGCCCTACCAGAATCGCTGCATCCTCTTGCAGTGTCACCAGCTGAGCATGTGCCAGAATGCCAGAGAACAAGACATCAAAGCTCTGCTTGGAGGTAATGCCATGCCTCACACTCCTGCCAAATCCCGGATCCTAGTCCTTTTGCTTTAAATGCCTGTGTTTAGACCTTGACTGACTTTCAGCTGAGGGAGATGAGTTGTGAAATGCCTGTAGGATTATTCTGTAGGTAAAGCTGGTTCACTGGAAAAACTGTTTCACTAGCTTTCTAGGGGCTCTGGCACTTATGTGTGCATGATGTGTCTTTGAGTTACTCTTATAACTGTTACTGAGTAACAGTTTGTCTCCATGTTGAACACATCATTCATTCGGGCCATTTGCACTCCACACGGTGTCCTTTGGAAAATAAAGGCGTAACAGATATATTTATATTTTTTAGGAGAAAGGAAAATGTCTTGGCATTGTTTTTTCTAAGATTGCCAAGATTTTCTGCCAGATCTATAATATCTTCTATAATCAGAGCAGCCTTAGCAGCAATTGCTGATGGTGACTTTCTGGTATGAGGGTCTTCAATTTTAATTAAGTGACATGATAACAAAAGGGAGCTTGTTGGTAATTGGGGAATCGATCTTCTAAAGTATGGTCCAAGAGTTCACTGTACCCAAGTTTAAAAAAAAGAAAGTTTGTTCATGGTTCTTTTGGTTTGGCAAAGGTTTCTCTGCAACATAGCAACCAGACCTTTAATAAGCAGGGATTTATATCACTATAAATCTAGATCACTAGCTGTGAAGGAAATTATCCCGAAGTATGAAGGTGTAAGCAGAAATTTCCAGTCAGTTTTGAGAGATGAAAGTTATAAATCTAAGCATGAAGGCTTTGTCGATGCTGTGTAACTTTGAAAGCATGAGTCGTCTTTTCAGGAGCTGGCATTCGTGACGCTGTTCCTGTTGATAATGTGCTTCTGCGTTGTTGCTCTGTACTTCATTACTCCCCTTTTGTGGAATTAATTCCCTAGCTGGGCAAACACCAGAGGTCTGTGGCAAAAGACAAACACCCACCCCCCACCCCCCCAAAAAAAACCCAAAACAAACAAACAAACAAAAAACCAACCCCAAAGGAATTATGTGCAATAAAGGCAGGGGTCTGAGTTTTCATGTTCTTGCTGACTTCAGGACTGATTTATTCCAGTTGTACTACATGTACTGCAGAATACATGTTCTGGTTTGCCTGTTGGGGGTATGAGGTCAGATTTGAGCTTGAGAGTTTTATTCTTATGAAACTTACTGGTTTTGTCTTTTTGAAGAAATTGTCGGTGGCAAGAGGGAGACAGTCCTGTTTCACCACCAAAGCTATCCACAGAAAAAGGACAGGATGGTGAATGCACAGGCTGATCGACACAATGTGGAAAACATGCTTTCCTCAACTGCTTGGACTCGCAAGATTCACTTGAGGCATTTGCTTGGGCTTGGGAGTGAAGATGTAACAACAAATGCAAGAAAAGCAATTGCAAGCAATGCTGCCACCACCACCGTGACCACCACCACTGCCACAGCTGTAATAATAAACATTACAAACGCAACTGTCCTCAGTACCGCTTATGAAACAATTGCCAAAGCCTCAAATGTCCCTGGAGGTTCTGGTCTCCTTGCTGAAGCCAATGCCTCTTCTCCTGCTTCTGGTAACATCTCTGCTTCCACTTCCAGCCACATCACCAAGCTTGTGGCCACCACTGAAAAATCAGGAAATAGTAGCTCTGTCTCAGTATTGTCCCCCACTTCTACTTCTGCTCCCCTCACTGTCATTTCTGAAGCAGGTACTCAAATACCTCAAACAGAGCAGTTTAACTCAGCCACCACCACCAGCACTCCCCGCTCTAGTAGCCCCTCCACTGTCAGAGCTGGCCTGAAGACACTGAGCACAACATTGACCACCCTCATCCTGCAGGATACGGGAACATCTTCCACTGCTTCCACTCATGCCACAGCACTCACCCACTTGGAGAGTTCACGCTCCGCAAGTCCACTGCCTGGCATTACATTGCTATATCTAGGGCCAGAAGCAAGTACAGCCACAACATCCTTGAGTAAATCGACTTCTCTTGTGGGCTCTACAAGAGGTGCCTCTACAGCAGAAACTACGACTGGGCATGGGATAAAGTCACCATCTCACATTTTTTCAACAACCACAACTCCAGCAGATCCACACAAAACAACAGCTTCGGGCCTTGCAGAAACTCAGGACATGGACAATGAGTATTTTCTCATCGCTGCCGAGCCCCTGACTCAATACTTAGTGGATAAAAGCTTGCTTCTTGCAGTGCTTTTAGTTGGTATGGTTTTTTTCATAACTGTTATAGTTCTTTTCCTTATGCAGGCCTATGAGAGCTACAAGAAGAAGGATTACACACAAGTGGATTACCTGATCAATGGAATGTATGTGGACTCAGAGATGTGAAAGGGTGGGGATAAAAGAGTGGGCAGGGAGATGGAAAGGAGATTGAAAGCTTGCCTGACTTGTTTTTCTTTCCTATTTGCCTATAACACAAACTGAAAGTGCTTCCAAAGTTACTTCTGGTGCAATTGAGGAGAAATGCCATGTACTGTATTAAGGAAAAAAAAATATTTTTTATTCAACTGTGCAACATGTTACTGAAAAAAAAAAAAAGAGTAGTCATTTTTAAAACTTCCATAATGCACAGTAGCTGTGGCCATTCTTTTTCACTGCAAAACAAACCTAACAAGGGGTAAGCAATCATCCTCGGAAAATGCTGTGGTGCTTTTTCAGATGTTTACATTGCAAGTTCCTTGTATTTCATTTGTTTCATGAATGAAAACACCAGAAGAAAACAGAGCAAAGGGTGCTCTCACCTTTTGCGAATTGCTCTGAAATTGCCAGATAAGAAGTGTGGAGTATTGCTGCAACAGGGAACTTTTAGTCCAATGTGTATCATGTTTCAGTATGCTTCTTGCTTGTAAAGAGGTCTGTTTACAAGGCATTGTAAACTCTGTTTACCGTGGAGCAGATTACTGTGCCTCTGCACTTAAATGATCTTATTTTTGTATTCACTTAATAAATGGGGCCCAGGAAGGGCATATCTTGTTGCATTTCTGTTTTCATGCCTGTCCCTGCCAGTTCAGAAGCAGGCAAGTGCGCTTTTGGTGCTGGGTAAAAAACTGGCTGAGTGGCCGAACCCAGAGAGTTGTGGTGAACAGAGTTAAATCCAGTTGGCAACTGGTCACAAGTGGTGTTCCCCAGGACTCAGTTTTGGGGCCAGTCTTGTTTAACATCTTTATCAACAATCTGGATGAGGGGATTGAGTGTGCCCTCAGTAAGTTTGCAGATGACACCAAGTTGGGTCGGAGTGTCGATCTGCTCGAGGGTAGGATGGCCCTGCAGAGGGACCTGGACAGACTGGATCGATGGGCCAAGGCCAACTGTATGAGGTTTAACAAGGCCAAGTGCCGGGTCCTGCACTTGGGTCACAACAACCCCATGCAGCGCTACAGGCTTGGGGAAGAGTGGCTGGAAAGCTGTCCAGCAGAAAAGGACTTGGGGGTGTTGGTTGACAGCTGGCTGAACATGAGCCAGCAGTGTGCTCAGGTGGTCAAGAAGGCCAACAGCACCCTGGCCTGCATCAGGAATAGTATGGCCAGCAGGACTAGCGAAGAGATCGTGCCCCTGTACTCGGCACTGGTGAGGCCGCACCTGGAATACTGTGTCCAGTTTTGGGCCCCTCAGTACAAGAAGGACATTGAAGTGCTGGAGCATGTCCAGAGAAGGGCAGCAAAGCTGGTGAATGGTCTGGAGCACGGGTCTTATGAGGAGCGGCTGAGGGAACTGGGATTGTTTAGCCTGGAGAAGAGGAGGCTGAGGAGAGACCTTATTGCTCTCTCCAACTACCTGAGAGGAGGTTGTAGTGAGGTGGGTGTTGGTCTCTTCTCCCATGTAGTTAGTGACAGGATGAGAGGAAATGGACTCAAGCTGCACCAGGGGAGGTTTAGATTGGATATTAGGAAAAATTTCTTCATGGAAAGAGTAGTCAAGCATTGGAACAGGCTGCCCAGAGAGGTGGTGGAGTCACCATCCCTGGAAGTGTTCAAAAAACAGTTAGACATGGCACTTGGGACATGGTTGAGTGGGCATAGTGGTGTTCGGTTGACAGTTGGACTAGATGATTTTAGAGGTCCTTTCCAACCTTAATGATGCTATTTCATTCTATTCCGTGGACATGTCACAGAAGATGCTGATCATCTTCCAGGGTACTGCTTCTGTAATTTCAGAGCAGTATGCTGCCTGTCTCCCAAGTATGCAGACCCATTCATTGCTTATTAGCTTTCATGCATAGAGCATCAGGCTCTGTTTTGGTTTTTGTTTTGCAGTTAGGAGCAGCTCAGAGTTGCTAGTAATTTGGAAACCTTATTGCACATGCAGTTGCAGCTCACCTCCCAAGATCTGCAGCTGAGAGAGTGAGTAGAAAACACTTGATTTTCAGCAAGTATTCATAGAACCATAGAATGCTTTAGGTTGGAAAGGACCTTTAGACACCATCTAATCCAACCCCCCTGCAGTGACCATCTTTAACTAGATCAGGTTGCTCAGAGCCCCGTCCAACCTGACCTTGAATGTTGCCAGGGATGGGGCCTCCACTACCTCTCTGGGCAACCTGTTCCAGTGCTTCACCACCCTCATTGTAAAAAATCTTCCTTATATCCAGTCTAAATCTATTTTTCTTTAGTTTAAATCCATTATTTGTTGTCCTGTCACAACAGGCCTTGCTAAAAAGATTGTCCTCATCCTTCCTATAGGCCCCCTGTAAGTACTGAAAGGCCGCAATAAGGTCTCCTCGCAGCCATCTCTTCTCCAGGCTGAACAACCCCAACTCTCTCAGCCTGGCCTCGTAGGAGAGGTGCTCTAGCCCTCGGATCATTTTTGTGGCCCTCCTCTGGACCCGCTCCAACAGGTCCATGTCCTTCTTGTGCTGAGGGCCCCAGGGCTGGACGCAGTACTCCAGGTGAGGTCTCACCAGAGCAGAGCAGAGGGGCAGAATCACATCCCTCGACCTGCTGGCCACGCTTCTTTTGATGCAGCCCAGGATATGGTTGGCTTTCTGGGCTGCAAGTGCCCATTGTTGGCTCATGTCCAGCTTTTCATCCACCAGTACCCCCAAGTCCCTCTCCACAGGGCTGCTCTCAATCCCTTCATCCCCCAGCCTGTATTGATATTGGGGGTTGGCCTGTCCCAGGTGCAGGACCTTGCACTTGGCCTTGTTGAACTTCATGAGGTTCACACAGGCCCACCTGTGCAGCTTGTCCAGGTCCCTTTGGATGACAACTCGTCCTTCTGGAGTGTCAATCGCACCACTCAGCTTGGTGTCATCTGCAAACTTGCTGAGGGTGCACTCGATCCCACTGTCTGTGTCAATGATGGGGATATTAAACAGTACCGGTGCCATTACAGACCCCTGAGGAACACCACTCTCCATCCAGACACTGAGCCATTGACCTTTCTGGATGTGACTATCCAGCCAATTCCTTATCCACCGAACAGTCCACCCATCAAATCTGTATCTCCCCAGTTTAGAGGAGATACAGAGGATGTTGTAGGGGACTGTGACAAAGGCTTTACAGAAGTCCAAATAGATGACATCTATTGCTTTTCCCTTGTCCACTGATGCAGTCACTCCTTCATAGAAAGCCACTAGGTTAGTCAGCGAGGACTTGCCCTTGGTGAATCTGTGGTGGCTGTCTCAAATCACCTCCCTGTCCTCCATGTGCTTTAGCATAGCTTCTAGGAGGATCTGTTCTATGATCTTCGCAGGCACAGAGGTGAGGCTGACAGGTTGGTAGTTCCCAGGGTCCTCCTTTCTTCCCTTTTTAAAAATGGGCACAAGGTTTCCCTTCTTCCAGTCACCAGGGAGTTCACCTGACTGCTATGACTTTTCAAATATCATGGAGAGTGGCTTGGCAACTACATCAGCGAGTTCCCTCAGGACTTGGGACACATCTCATCAGGTCCCATAGACTTGTGTACATTCAGGTTCTTCAGGTGGTCTTGAACCTGATCTTCCCTTACAGCGGTTGGGGCTTTACCCCCCTGGTCCCCATCTTGCAGTCCATCGATGCAGGAGGGGTGAGGAGAGAGGTTGCCGGTGAAGACTGAGGCAAAGAAGTTGTTGAGTGCCTCAGCCTTCTCCTCGTCTGTTAATACTAGGTCAGCGTTCTTGTTCATAAGGCGGGGTACGCTTTCTTTAACCTTCCTTTTTTGGTTGACATACCTGTAGAAGCCCTTCTTGTTATTCTTTACATTCCTTGCCAAATTCAGCTCCAGCCGTGCCTTGGCCTTCCTGACCCCATCCTTACACGACCAGGCAGCTTCCCTGTACTCTTCCCAGGATACCTGTCCCTGCTTCCACTGCCTGTGCAGTTCCCTCTTGCTCTTTAGTTTGACCAGCAGGTCTTGACTCAGCCATGCTGGTCTCTTCCCTTCCTTGCCTGATTTCTTACCCCTGGGGACTGAGAGCTCTTGCACTCTATGGAAGGTGTCCTTAAAGATCTGCCAGCTCTGTTCCGTTTCCCAGGGGATCTTTCTGACTAACTCCTTGAAGAACTGGAAGTTTGCTTTTCTAAAATTTATGGTCCTGACTATACTGCTTGCTTTTTCCCGTATCCCTCAGGAGTGTGAACTCCACCAATGCGTGATCACTGCAGCCCAGGCTGCCTCCAGTCTTGACATCACCAATGAGCTCACATGCATTGGTGACCATCAGATCCAGTATTGCATCGCCTCGGGTAGGGTGTCTATTACCTGGCCTAGGAAGTTATCCTCAATGCATTCTAGGACTCTCCTGGATTGCCTACAGCTCACCATATTGCTTTTCCAGCAAATGTCGGGTGGTTGAAGCCCTCCAGTAGGACGAGAGTCTGCAAGCACGAAGCCTCCTGGAGCTGGAGGAAGAAGGCTTCGTCAGTAGGCTCCCCTTGATCAGGCGGCCTGTAGTAGACACCAACCACAAGGTTCCCTTTGTTGCCTCTGTCTCTGATTCTTACCCATAAGCTTTCAACCTGCTCGTGGCTATTCTTCAGGGACAGCTCTTCACACTGTATCGATTTCTTTACCTGGAAGGGCAACAACCCCACCCCTCCTTCCTCACCTGTCCCTTCTGACCAGCCTGTAGCTATCTATAGCCACATTCCAGTCATGGGATTCATCCCACCAAGTTTCAGTGTATTCTTCAGTGATTAATACATCTTAATTGAATGACACAAACATACCAATAGTAAAATGCTGGATCAAGGTGCATTTTATTTTGTTTTTAACCAGATTGATAGCTTGTCTCTCACTTTGGATTAGTTGGCTCCTCTTTAATCCTGCTTGCGTGTGATCTTGAGGCTGATAATAGGCAAACCTCAGAATTTAAACTGTTGGTTTTTGGTTTAGTTATTTATCCAAATGCTTTGGCTGTTTAGAATTTGGAGGGAGTCTTTACCCTGGAAGATGTTACTTTGTAGATTTCTTGTTCATCATCAAGCTGAAAGTGCTATGAAAACAGCTGCAAGTAGCACAAGCAGCAGCAGAGGCAAGGGGTTGTTTGAAAGAAATGGGTGGGAGGTAGTTACCTCAATCTTACCCAATACAAATTTTGAGGACAAAATTTCAGCGAGTATGTTGAGGAAAGGAAAGAGATTGCTTTGGAAGTGAGATTACTTGGTTGTCAGTGTCAGGTTGCGTTTTGCAGTGCTTTTGCATGGACCACATCTGCATGCCAATATGTTAGAGCATCTCTCGGGATAGGAGAATAGTGTGGTTTTGGGAGTCTCCCTCCTTGGAAGGCTTATAGTATAAACCACAACATTCACATGACATTTCCTGGAGGGGAAAAAAGAGTTCAAGGGACTGACTTTTATTTGTTTGTAAGGTTATTTTTAATTGGTTTCTCCTCAGCAGAAGGGAAATGAACCCTGATTTCTGCCATCTTCAGGAGCTGCCCGTGTGCAGTATCTATGCAACAAAGTGCTGGGAACATCCCCCAGTGTAGCTGGGGAGTTACACCCTGTTGAGGTGCTTGGGGCTGTTCGCCTCTCAGCACAACTGGTTTGAGCTGTTAGCAGATGTCAGGCAGATGCTCCTCTACAACCACGAAGTCCAGAGACTTATCTTCACAAAGGGATCTCAGGGTTCACTTTAATTGCAGGTGAGTCACTAACCACAGACCTAAGCATGTGGTCTTCAAGCTCTACTCCAGATACTGAGGTAAGAGCTGTCTCCTCAGCTCCCTGCCATCTTCCAAGTAAGGAGATTCAGCTCATTTCTTTTTCTCCTCTTTTAGGCATCTCAGATAAATGCTTGCATTTTGATAAGGTGAATCTAGGCAATAGTGCTCTTTCTTGTAATTTATCCATGCCTATGTAAGTGAATTCCTGTCTGTACAAAGTGCCTTCCTGCATAAAGGGTCAGTGTTGCAGCTGTTCTGCTAGTGCTGTGCAGTACTTTCTTTTTTTTTTTTTACGTTGCCTGAGCCATTTCCACAAAGGCAAACTATGATCATCAGACTTGTAATTGCTTATGCTGGAAATGGGGAATTCTGGATGAACTTTGCACTTACTGTGGTCTTGTTTCTTTTGGTCTTTGTGGATCTCTTCATAGACCCAAAGCTGGACACCAGCTCCTGTGGAGTGGAAGCTTGTGAAGTTGCATTGTTTTTTATTTGAATCTTTGAAGAGATTAATTTAGACTCCTTTACTAATTTCGTGGTAGGAGTAGGAAGGGAAGGGAGAGGAAGGGGGCATTACTTAAACAAAACTCTGAAAGAATTTTCTTTTCTAAAACCAGATACTTTCTAAGATTTGTTTATTAAAACCAAATAAAACTCTTTGGGGATAATTTAAGTGGGTATGATATAATTACAAGAGTTGGGATTGGGTTACAACTCTACTTACAAGAGTCAGGGAATTTCTCATGGACACAGTGAGAATATTACAACTACATCATGCCTAAAAGAAACCACCACCATAAAAATCTTTGTGGCATCTTAACAGGTTCTTACAGGAAGGCAAGTACTCATCAGAAGCTTGTTGCAGTTCCCATAGCCGTGGTATCTTTACATCCAGGTCTTCTCTTCAGATACTGGGACAACCTGTCTTTTTTGTTCTTATATGAGTTACTGCACTTCCACCTGTGAATTACTTTCTCAGCAGAGACTGTGCTTTTTAGTAAGGCTGAGCACCAGAGCAAGGCTTTCCTCAGTGCATTTCTGCACACAAGGTAGAGATCTTTATGCTTACCATAGGATCATAGAATGGTTTGGGTTGGAAGGGACCTTTAAAGGTCATCTAGTCCAACCCCCCCTGCAGGGACATCTTCAACTAGATCAGGTTGCTCAGAGGCAACCTCACCTTGAATGTTTCAAGGTATGGGGCATCTACCACCACTCTGGACAACCGGTTCCAGTGTTTCACTACCCTCATCATAAAACATTTCTTCATTATATCTACTGTCTTTTAGTTTAAAACCATTACCCCTTGTCCTGTCGCAATGGTACTCAAAGTGTAGTGCCAGCTGGAGAAATGTCAAGTAGGTTTTTCTTTGCATCCCAATGGTTTTGTCTTGTACTAGCTCAGTTTAGGCATTAAAAAATAAAAATACTGGGCTGGAGCCTGGTCTCTGAAAGTCAAGGTATGTTTTCTGGGTTGTACATTGAAACCCAATTGTAAAGATTTGGCAGCTTTGCTGGTTCTGTTTTGTACCTAGCTACTCATGAGCATTGAAGAAGGAGAGCAGTGGGACTATGGAAGGTGGATTGTATGTGCAGTCCTCTAAAGGGCTCTTCTGTAGTGGTGGCTTGATATGCAAGTCTGAAGCAATTCGGATTTCTTCCCTTCTGGCTCTTTTTGTGCTGGAGGTCACCAGTAGCAAACATTCACTTGGTTGTTTCTATCTCCAACCCATTGTTTCTGTTTGGGCTAAAGCCAGCCAGCCTCCTAGAATGGCTTCACTTGTTTTGCTTTTGACGCCACAAATGGTGGCAAATCTATTGCATTTCATGGTTATAGTTACAGCAATAGTTAATAGCGAGTATGTTGGATGAGGAAATGCAATACCTTTAAAAGTTTGCTTGCAGAATTCACAATATAATAATAAATGGGGTCCTACCAAGTAATCAAGAAGACATCTGCCAAGGGACTGCCAAAACCAACATTCCACTGCTGTGAAGCATAGCATATCTGATGCACATTGGGTTTCAACCTGTTGCATCTCCTCTTTCTCAGTAAAACACAGGAATATCCTGGAATTAAATTTAGATTAGATTAATTCTGAATGCCACCTCCCTCTTATTTAATTGCCTGTATTAGAAGTATGTTGTTCTAGACAGCAGAGAAGAAAGGAAATAATGGACTATTAAAACATTTAAAGGAATAACAGAAATTAAGAACTTTCTGACTGCAAATGTGAGTTTGCAATATGCCATGTGGTGTCCAGAGAATTGGGGACCTATGCAGAAGTCTAAAGCATGACCTTTAAAACAGCTAATGCATGTAGTCAGAAAATACCCCGGGACCTCTGGAAACAGAGGTATCATGAAGTTGGTTTCTCTGGATTTGTCCAGTGGCTGCTCATTTCTGGTATCAAAAAAGGAAACCTGAGCCCTGCCCTAGTGAAGTATTTCTAAGGGCATCGCTGTGGGTTCTCTGGTATGTGGTAAAGGCAAGTTCATATTGCAGCATCTCCCCTGACCAGGGCAACTCTAGTTGTCTCCTTTCCATGGCCTCTAAGTCTCATGAAACTTAATTGCCTTTGCTGCGCTTGGCTGAAGTTGGCCCATGGATTTAAAAGCAAAGTCTTTCATCTTGCACAAAGTATGGGCTTGTAAGTTTGTGATTTTCTAGAAGAAACCAGGCTAAACAACAGCAAAGCCTAGATCTGTAAAGATTCCTATCTTCTAGAAGGCCTAAGTAGTTCAGGGTTAGGGCTCTACTTTGACTTTCTGGTCTTGCTGGATAGCTAGTTATTGTGGGCAAAGCTGGTCTTTGCTCTACAGCATTTTGGGCTGACTTCCTTGTAGTTTCATGTCCTTGGACCTTGACCTTGGACCTTGTTTTTCTGCGCTGCTGCTAGGCTGGATAATGTATTTAGAGCAGTCCTGCCTTGGCTGAGAGATGCCAGCAGGTTGTGCTGCGGGGCAGCTCTTCTGCAGCTTGCCTGTTCAGCCTCCCTCTGGCAGGGAAACCCCAAAGGGTCTGGGAAAAAAGAGTCTCTGCCTGATCTGGGGCTTCCTGATTAGCCCTGGGTGATGTTCAGCTTGTGCCTTAGCTGGAGTTATGTTTGAATTATGAAGTATGTTTGAAGGAGAGGTCCTTTGCTAGCACGCAGAACTTGCCCAACGTCCTGCTGGTCACAATTAAAAAGACTAAAGCTGTTTGGACAGGATTGTACATTCTGTTTGAAAAAGCAAACAACTTGTATTCATGAAAAGTGGCTAAATATTTTAACCCCTTCAAGCTGGGACAGGTGGAACCAGCTACACTAGCTTAAGGGTCATGGACTTATGCAAGTGGTTCCTGTTCTTCGCTGTATGCAGATGAAATTGTAGAGCCCAAGCTTATGAGTGTAAACACTGTTAAATTTTCCTGCATAACTCTTATAACACTAAGGAATGGAGAAGAAAGGAGGAGGGATTTATTCAGCTTGAAAATGCTCACATTTAGAAGTGGCTATTCATGGCTAGTTTAAAAAAAAAAAAAAAAAGTCAAGATTTAACCAAATTCTAGAGTTAGATTAATCATAAACTCTGCTCTAAGGTCTTGAGATTCCAGCCATTGCTGCAGATGAGAAGGTGAGAATTTTCAAAAGTATCTAAACAGGGACATAAAATCCCAGAGTTATGTTGTGATTTCTCACGTTGCCCTCCCCGCTCCCTCCACTGTAGGCATGTTTCTGAGCAACTTTGCTTATCCTTGGTCAATGCAGCTAAGCTGAAGTTGGCAGCTGAATAATGATTAACATAAGCTGTATCATGGGGCAGAAGTTCCCCATGCTCTTGGGAAACTGAGACACCTTTACCACCGTAGGGGAATGGGGAGGTGCACAGTGGCTGCCAGCTGGTCCCGCACCCTCATGGCATCACACAATAATGAGAATATCCTTTGTATGGTGTGGTACCTCGTGTGATCCAGGTGTTGCCAACAAGCAGATGAGCCTGTAAAGTGCCAGAAAAGAGCAGGGAGGAAGTTTTGCTGATAGCAGTGCACAGGGCAGCGGAGCAGCTGAAATCCTTGCCGATGACTTTAATCAGAACTAGGTGAAGCCTGTTATGTAGGTATGTGCTAATATGGCTATTCAAGGTGCACAGGGTAAATGGGAGAGACGTGTGCTCTAGATGAATGTGCTGTATACTTCTGACCAGCTCAGTTATAGGGACCTGTTGCTGGTGGAACGTGGCTTTAAACTGATTCCTCCTGTGTGCATCCTGGTGAATATTCCCAACAATGAGAGATCAGCAGCAGTGCTGTGTGCTACAAGCCAATGTCTACAGGTTCCAGGCAGAAAGGCTGTCTGATCTTTAGGATAAAAGCCAGCTCTTCTTTCTCATTCTCATGTTTGCTGGGTCAAAGTGTATTACAAGGATGTTGTAAGAGCTGAAGGCAATTTTTTTTTCTGATTTATTGATTTTTACATATTCCTACATGTCTTCAGACATATAGTCTTCTTTAGACTGTGCTTAGTATTGGGCTAAAGATGTTCAGAAAAAATGAGCTTGCCTGGAAATGGCACCCCAGAGTGGGTCACTTTTCACTGGAGCTTTCCCCAAGGCCTGGCCTCCAGTTGGGGTTGAAGTCCCCAGCATCTCACAGAGGGTCAGGCAGGTTCCTGTGGTCCAGAACTGCCTCAGGAATTTCTGTGGAAAGTTTTGAGCTTTCCTTTCTACTTCAGTCTGCAAGGAGAAGTAGAGAAACTCTTTTGCAGGAGAGAGCAATCTCATCCCCCAGCAGTTTGTGACATGTAGTGAGCATCCCATTTTGAAGGAAATGATGAGCCTCATTAACATGGTTTCCGTGCCGCTCCTGGATCACATGCAGCCCTGGGGTCTGTTTGTAGCCAAACATAAAGTTTTTTCAAAAGATTATCTCACCAGTCAAAAACCACATGCATGTGAACCAAAGCAGGAAGGGGAGCAGTGGCTGCAAGGGATGGAGGGCTCCACATGGGCAGCAGATGCACATTGCTTGCACTGGGACAACCCGTGTGTTTTTCCCAGCTGTGAGCCTTGATTTTGCCATCAGTGTGTGCAGGGCTTGGTAGAGTGTCCTTTTCTTTGAATGTTTGCAGTTTTGTTAGCCAGCAGGGAATTCTGGAAAATGTTAGTGAGAGCTGCCAGACTGTGTAATGTTCTCCCAAGGGAAGGAGTAGCAGGCCTACAGGAGTTCAAAACCTTGCAGGCTAATGTAGCATAGGAAAAATCCTGGGGATGACTGGGATGACCTGAGAACTCTTCTGTGAAGAAATCAGATGAGCTGGAGAGAATTGTGTGCATGCTAATGGAAAAGAAAGACCAGGCATTCCCATGAAGAATAGTCCTCTCGTAACTGGACTGGGCTATCAGTCTTCATGCTTCTGGGTATACATGATTGCTGGCCAGATGAAAGAGAAATACAACTCTGCATGCCTTTGTACAGAACTGTCTGCAGGGGGAATTAAAAACCCGAACAGAAGCATTCTTTGAGGTACCTGATGTTAGTGCTGAAGATATGTTGTTACCTTGTTGACTTGAGTTGGTAGCTGAAAATACTGGGCTTTGCTGATCCACGTAGCAGGGTCATGGAGCCAGTTTCTGGCCACAGGACTGTGTAAAGGTTTGCTTCATTACCTTGTCCTTTTCCTAGCTCAGCTTTAAAGCTCTTTCTGATTGCCACTCACTAGGGAGAGAGCACTGCATTGGCAAGGTGAGACTGCCTCATCTCCTTAGTAGGGTGCATGGATACCCACTGTGGCTGCTCCTTCCCACTCCACAACATGTGTGCATTCATGTGTGCATATGTTGGTCTAGGAACTGCGTCCCTCAACAGCTTTGAAGTATATCTACTTCACCCATTGCCAACACAGATGTCACTGCTCTTTTCAAAGGAAAATGCAAGACCTCTCCTGTAAAAAAAGGCATCTGTGAGATGTCTCTTCCTCATCTCTGAATCTGTTTGGCTCCAGCCCTGAAGCATGAGGTTTAATATTCCTTCATGTCTTGCCATTTCCTGCCAAAAATGACCAGCAAGGTGCCACAGGGAGGCTAACCCTTATTCTGAGATTTATTACACCACAACCGTCCCTTTACCACTGCTAATTAAAACTAAACTCGACTTATCAAATGACCACATACCTTTTGCAGGGCTGGCATGTGCTATCTGTTTGTTCTCTCTCTGTGGGTTTCCTGGTCATTCCAGCAAGTTGAGGAGGTTGTAATGTAGATGAGACTAATAATAAACCTGCAGTAAAAGCAGCTGCATTGTGGAGGAACTTTAAACGCAAAAGAAAAGCAAGCAGGGACAGTTCTAACCGCAATGTGCTCTTTAACAGAAACCTGGGCTGGAGCTGACCTGCCTGCCTTGCAATACTGCATGGGTTGGGTGGGGATGCAGTCTGCATTGTTATCCTACTGCTGTAATATTTACACAGATGGTTTTAGCCTCTGAAAACGGGAAAATTATTTTCTGTGCAACCTTATGGCACATGGGTGGCCCAAGCCAAGGGAGAGAGAAGGTTGCAGGAGCACTGGCATCAGTCCTTCCACAAGATTCTCATGCTCCTGACAGGTAAACGGTCACTGGGCAGGAGACAGAAGTACCTCCAGGCAAGGTGTGTTCTAAATCACCTCACCTTGTCTTTTGTTCATCCCCTAGCTATAGCAGCCTTGCTGAAGCCTTTTTCCAGTGCAGATCCCTCTTGTTGTGTGCTTCTGTAGACTTCACAAGAGACCCTTGCCTCTAACAGCTGGCTTTGAATTGCACTGGTGGAGCTGGGCAAGGGTGTGGGACAGACAGAGCAACCTGTGCTGCAAGTTGAGTTGGGGCTGAGGTGCCAAGGCAGGTCACTGGAAGGTTGTTACTGCCTTTTTTTCTTTTTTTTTTTTCCCCTCCAAGGTTTCCAAAGTGCCTGGCCAATACATTTCAGCTGCAGCTGTCTTGTGTTGGGGATGTGCTGCAACATTACCTATTTGATCCAGCACAACCTAGAGAAAAAGGGGTGTCTTAAAAGAAATGCCATGCTAGTGAGGTCTCTGCAATGATTTGCTGAAACAGCTTGGGCAAATGAAGACTTTGGGTGCTGATTTCATTGGGACATCCTGAGGTGCCTCCTCATTCACCGGGAATCTGGACCACAAACTAAAGCAGAAGGCTTCCCAGGCACAGCTGCTGCTCAGCCCCAAGCAGGAGTGAGCCGTGGCTGCCCAAGCCAAGCAGCAGCTGTTTTGTGTTACTAGGGCCTGATAACAACTTCCTCTTCCTTGCCTGTATGCTGGTGGCTTGGTGCTTGTGGGGCCGTAGCTGCTGCCTGCCCTTGGCACTGCTCTCCAGGTGATCTGTGTGTGCAGGCAGCAGAAGGGAGGGCAAAACACTGATTTTCTAGCTTTGATGTCAGTGCAGGGTTTCTCCTGTCGGCTCAGAAGAGAAAGGGCAAAGAGAACTGAAAATTAGCTGAGGGGACTGTTGCTCCTTGCTTTTGGGCCAGCTGTTCTTGCTCTGTGGCTCTCACAGCTGCATTCACCAGAGTCAGGGAAGGGTAGAAAATAGGAGCGTTCAGCAAGCTCCAGCAAAAGTAGAGAGCAGGAGGAAGAGGATACAGGTCCTTGAAGTTTCTTACTGAGCACTCTGTCACAAGAGTGGTCCTTGTATGGGCAGGCTGATGAATAGCACCAGGTTCTCTTCTTGCTTTTAAGACTGGCTGGAGACATGAGCCTGGACAGCTGGCAAAACAGCGGCTGTGGGATGGGTGAGAGAATGGAGGGGAGAGTGGCTGCACCTTGTTCATCCCAGATAAAGCACAGTGTGATCAAATGCACTGATGAACCTCGCTTTCTGATGGTGCGTTTGCCAGGATGTGATGCTTGATGTTGCCAGTGTAGAGGATTTGGGTATGCCTGAAAATGTCACTGGTGCTGTGCCATGTGTCATGATACAGCTGCTGTAGAGAATGCAGGCCACTTGAAACCAAAGGAGATGACTGTATTGGCTTGGTGGGGTTGGAGCCAGCGCCAGAGGGTCACTTAGGCTCTCTAAATCTTCTAACGTGTTGTGTTAGTGGCACTGACAGTTTCCTGTAGTGCAGGTGCCTGGAAATGGGTGACAAGTGAATTCAAGTGACAAGAGCCAGCCTTGCTGCTCATGCTTTGGAACACCTTACTGGTGGGGTACATTCGCCATCTTTCTGTGGCTGTCACCCAGAGGTACTTTTAGATCTTGGCACAGAAGAGAGAGAGATGCTTCCTTAATATTGCACTCTCCAGAGTAGCTGACACAGGAATGTGCTACAAAGCGTTTAGCCTTCAAGTGCATAAAAAGAAGAGAAGCTGACCAGCCCCTTCTATACAATATGGCTTTTATTAGTTGATATTTAATTATTTGAAATATTTTAGTCATGCTCCTCATTGCATTAGGCTGGAAGCATACATTTGTTGAAATGCTGCCCATGGCTTAAAGAGCTTGTCACCTGTACAGACTAGACATCTTTTGGGTAGAAAAGAGAGTCAATGCAGAGAAGTGGCAACTAACTTAGGGAGGTAGAGGAGAAGAGTGGTGAAGTCAAGAGAAGTGGCTGGGCCTCTGGTTTCCAGCTAACTGCTTCCCACCCCATCCCTGACAATATAGCTTCTACTGGTTTTATACAAGAGGAAGGATCTGTGGTAAGGGGGAAAGGAAACAGAAGCTAGTGTCAGTTCTGCTTTGAAGCTTTCCACAAGGCATCAGCTCACCATCAGAGATGTCAGCTCCAAATAAAACTGTTCCAGGACATTTCCTTGGCGTGCTGCGCCACAGCAGTCCGCATTGGCTGCAACGCTGAGCAGACCACTCGGGGCGGTTTGGAAGAGCAACAAACTGCCTGCCAGGAAACATGCCTTCATTTTGTGGCAGGCCAGGAGAAAATGTGTACAGGGCTGCAGTTGTTTTGTATGTAAGAAACACTGGGTATTTCAAATTGCAGGGAAGGGAACATGGTACCAAGGCTCAGCATGCCTTGAAAGGACCAGAGATGGTCTGCTGAGTACAAGGTCCTAAAATACACGGACTTTCATAAAAATCTATTTCTAGCCTTGCCTGGGATGTGGGTAGCCATGGCAAAAAAAAGGGTGACTTTCCATTGTCTAATGTCTACTCTCCTTTTGCTAGCTGGATAGGAGACTTGTGTTGAACCTGTGGCTTCATGCTGCAGTTCTGTCAGCTATAGACTCTGTTTCAGGTGTCACGTCATCAGGCATTCATTCCCCAGGGGTTGCTGCATCTTCTGTGGTACCAATTCAGCTATTTCTGCTGCTCTGCTCTGTACTGAATTAACCGCATGACTTGTTGGGGGTGGGAGGGTGTTGCTTGCTTTTTTACTTTTTCAATAAAAAAAATATCAGGAACAGGCTGTTCTCCAGCACCATCTTCTTCTCTTCAGATGTTGGATGCAACACCTTCCTTTGACCTGAAGAACAGGCTCTACAAAATGTATTTTCTAGCATTCAAGGGCTATGACCTCTATCACCATTGCTGTTATTGAGTGGTTATTGCCTAAGAGACTCATCTCTGGATTTGTTCCTGGATTCTAAGGAGTGGATTCTGGGTAGGTTAGCTCAGTAGGCATTGATGTGATTTTGCTAATTTGAGATGTGTTTTCATTGGAAAACTAACAAGTGCATGTCTGAGCCAACTTTAAAAGTCCTCTTTTCTTGGTGAAATGCGGGATTGCTCAAGACAAGGTGACAGAATATTTATTTTAACTTTTAAATCATGGCAACAGTTGTATTTTTCCCTGCCTAATCACTGCCTTAAAACTAAAAAACAGCTGAACCAAACTTTCAAAAAATATTAGGCAGAAACCAGAATGGCAAAATTCCACCTGAAAAAGTTAAAGTTTAATGAAGTTGCTAACAACTGCAAAAAGCCATTTGAGAATAGAAATGAGAGCTGTCCGGATGTGCTGCTCTTCTGATATTAATAGTAATAAGAGTGCTAGATGGCCAAGGAGCTTTTTATAGGTACTTCAGGTACCGAAGAAGATGCCAAAAGTCTGTCATGTTGACAGGTCTTAACAGTATATGGCAGCATTACACAACAGCTCTTCAGAAGTGGAGAAAGCTGGTTCCTGGTGAAAACTGAAGTAAAGGGAACTACAATTGCTCCAGCTGGAGTATGGCCTGGCCAGTAAGACTTCTAAAACTTTGCCTGCTGTGAGCTGTGTCAAAAGCGGTCAGGTCTCCACTTTGCATCTCATGCAGAAAAGGAACCTGTGAGAGCAAAGCTTTAGCTGGCACTGTGTGAAGGTACAGAGCTCAACCTGGGAAGGGAATCATCTAGTAAAATTCAAATGCCACCTCTGGCAGCACAAGGTATTTTATTGGCAGCTGTTTATTCAAGTGTTGACTCAGCCTAGCTTTTGAGATCTGACAAGATCGAGAGCCCTGAAGGACTATGGCCATGGGCATTAATTAAGCAATCGCATTAAAAGATAATTAAGTCACATTTATTAAGTTCCTAATTAAGCAGACAACTGTAAATTTGTTAGGTAAGGAATGTTCAGTTGGGATTATCCACTTTCCACACCCTAGCAATAGGTTAAAATGGGAGGAAAAAAAACCCCAAAAATCCCCCACCTTCTGGAATATAATTTATATTTTAGGTGTGGTGCCTGTGGAGGAAGCAAAGACTAAAGCCTCTGCCCTGCTGAGATGGAGGGAGAGCATTTCCAGAAAGTTAGCCTCCTTCTCCTGGGAGATTGCACAGTGGGAATGGATGGTACTGCAGCAGGAGCTCTGCTTAGGTGCTGCTCCTTGGGAACGAGAGAAATGCAAACCTGAATATGGGAAGGGATCTCTGTTTGCCTCCCTTGATGTCTTAAGCAGCTTGGGTTAAACTCAGCTCTACTGTGAAACCATGCCCTCTTCAAGTCTTAACTAAGACCACAACCAGACCTGAACTGCAGGCTATACAATCTGGCCAGACAAAAAGGATGTGGTGAAATGAGATATTTTGCTATCCTTGTTTAACAGATGGGGAAAAATAGGACTTAAGAGGAATTGATGACATATCTAAGATGGCCTAGGGAGACCGTAATTGAAAATTCAATTGAAGGCTCGAGAGTAACCTCCCTTAAGTAGCATATCCTCCCTCTGCACTGCAAAGGCTGGCTTGTCCTTCATATAGGACACTTTGGGCTCCTCAAACAGAAAAAAAAGTGCCAGTATTATGTTGGGTTTTTTGTTTGACAATGCAGAGAGGAGGATGATAGGAGAGGGCTCCACCAGTGCCCCTGAACCTTACACAGAGCTGGCAAGGGCATGGCGGTACCGGCAGGTTTGGCCGCACCTAGGGGAGTAGATGGTAGGCAGCAGCATTTGGCCTGAGGCTCTGGGGCAGACTTTTAGGTGGAGCCTTATAACCTTCCATTCCTGCTCCTCCTAGTTACTGACTGCAGTCCTGGAAGCTGTCCTGGATTGCTAATTTGCCTCCGAAACTGTGCTCCTTTCCTGAAAGCTCTTTTGGAGTGTATCGCTAATGTAACTGTCTTACCACAGAGTTTACCTTCCCTCTCTCCTTTATGTTGGAAGGGATGGACACAGTCATAGCTGTAGACGTCTTATAGAATCATAGAATGCTTTAGGTTGGAAGGGACCTTTAGACACCATCTAGTCCAACCCCCCTGCAGTGACCATCTTTAACTAGATCAGGTTGCTCAGAGCCCCGTCCATCCTGACCTGGAATGTTTCTAGGGATGGGGCCTCCACTGCCTCTCTGGCCAACCTGTTCTAGTGCTTCACCACCCTCACTGTAAAAAATTTCTTCCTTATATCCAGTCTAAATCTATTTTTCTTTAGTTTAAATCCATTATTTGTTGTCCTGTCACAACAGGCCTTGCTAAAAAGATTGTCCTCATCCTTCCTATAGGCCCCCTTTAAGTACTGAAAGGCTGCAATAAGGTCTCCTCGCAGCCTTCTCTTCTCCAGGCTGAACAACCCCAACTCCCTCAGCCTGGCCTCGTAGGAGAGGTGCTCTAGCCCTCGGATCATTTTTGTGGCCCTCCTCTGGACCTGCTCCAGCAGGTCCATGTCCTTCTTGTGCTGAGGGCCCCAGAGCTGGACGCAGTACTCCGGGTGAGGTCTCACCAGAGCAGAGCAGAGGGGCAGAATCACCTCCCTTGACCTGCTGGCCACGCTTCTTTTGATGCAGCCCAGGATATGGTTGGCTTTCTGGGCTGCAAGCGCACATTGTTGGCTCATGTCCAGCTTTTCATCCACCAGTACCCCCAAGTCCTTCTCTGCAGGGCTGCTCTCAATCCCTTCATCCCCCAGCCTGTATTGATATTGGGGATTGGCCTGTCCCAGGTGCAGGACCTTGCACTTGGCCTTGTTGAACCTCATGAGGTTCACACAGGCCCACCTCTCCAGCTTGTCCGGGTCCCTTTGGATGACATCTCATCCTTCTGGCATGTTTGGACTTGTGTGTTTGGACTGACCACAGGCATCTCTGATATTTATTTTCTATTGTTTATCTGGTTCATCCAAGCTCCTCTGTTTTGCAGAATAAGATGACAAAAATGCTGATGGAGTTATTGGAACAGTTAATAGTCTGGGGCACTGGCTGATGTCCAGGTTTAGCAACTACTAAACTGTGGCTCAGGGCAGTGAGTTCCAGTCCAAGCTATTTAAACACCTGGCCTGGCTGTGAGGAATTGTTCCTTTCAGCAGTCCCAGAGCAGCAGTTGGAGTCAGGAATATGAGATTTCCAGATCAAATGAGGATTATTTTCCTTTCACGCACACACTATGGCTGGAGATCACATCCAGGGCTAGCATGGATCAAAATCGTTACTGAGGGATAAAAGCGGTAGGCAGGTATGTACACAGCAAGAAGCAGTTTATGAATAGTTTGCACTCCTGTTTTGTCCCTTTAGCCTTTCCTGGTGCCTCTGTCTTTGCCTCCCATTCTGCTATGGGTTTCTCAGTCCGTAACAGGACCTATAGCATTAATGACATTTTCAGCCAGAGCTGAGTCTGCTCCTTGCTGTCCTGAGTCCAATAAACTACTGTCATCAAGTTTCAGGCTTGATTTGGCTTGCATGATTTTGAGAGGCCCCTTGCTTCTCACAGGCTGGGGTTTAAGGATGGCAGTAAGCTCAAGGTGCTCTAAGGCTTTTAAAGTCTTAACATAGCTCACAAAAGAGAGCAAGTGGTGTGGATGGGCTTGTATAAAGCAGGCTAAAGCTCAGAAACATAGGGCTTTAGACCAAGTTTCCAGAATTATCATTTTCGGTATCTTTTGCCCTTCACCATTGTAAAGAATGCAGGTCAAAGGGGGCTGGTCATGCTGCTTTGTTTTACCTTGCCCAGCTTGGGCAGTCTCAACAAAGATCTAGGTTGCAAGGTGAGTTGTGAAGATTAAATTCTCATGATGGAGCAGAAGCACTGTGGTGTGGAGCAGTTTATGCTGCTTCATGACTTGCATCTAGTCCAGCTCTGTATTCACCTTCAGACCTTCTTTAAGGAAAGTAGGTGTGGTCAGATGAGCTGAGTAAAGGACAGGACCCAGAATTAGAGGCTGAGACTATGCGTAACAGTTTCTTAAAGACTTTTGTTGGGGAATGGCTGCAGCTGGAGCCATGTGGTGCCAGGTGTCACCCACTGGGCCAGTCTTGTTTAACATCTTTATCAACTATCTGGATGAGGGGATTGAGTGTGCCCTCAGTAAGTTTGCAGATGACACCAAGTTGGGTTGGAGTGTCGATCTGCTTGAGGGTAGGATGGCCCTGCACAGGGACCTGGACAGGCTGGACCGATGGGCCAAAGCCAACTGTATGAGGTTTAACAAGGCCAAGTGCCGGGTCCTGCACTTGGGTCACAACAACCCCATGCAATGCTACTGGCTTGGGGAAGAGTGGCTGGGAAGCTGTCCAGCAGAAAAGGACCTGGGGGTGTTGGTTGACAGCTGGCTGAACATGAGCCAGCAGTGTGCCCAGGTGGCCAAGAAGGCCAACAGCACCCTGGCCTGCATCAGGAATAGTATGGCCAGCAGGACTAGGGAAGTGATTGTCCCCCTGTACTCGGCACTGGTGAGGCCGCACCTGGAATACTGTGTCCAGTTTTGGGCCCCTCAATACAAGAAAGACATTGAGGTGCTGGAGCATGTCCAGCGAAGGGCAACAAGGCTGGTGGAGGGTCTGGAGCACAAGTCTTACGAGGAGTGGTTGAGGGAACTGGGGTTGTTTAGTGTGGAGAAGAGGAGGCTGAGGGGAGACCTTATTGCTCTCTCCAACTACCTGAGAGGAGGTTGTAGTGAGGTGGGTGTTGGTCTCTTCTCCCAAGTAAGAAGAGATTGGATGAGAGGAAATGGCCTAAAGCTGCGCCAGGGGAGGTTTAGATTGGATATTAGGAAAAATTTCTTCACGGAAAGGGTGGTCAAGCATTGGAACAGGCTGCCCAGAGAGGTGGTGGAGTCACCATCCCTGGAAGTGTTCAAAAAATGGGTAGACGTGGCACTTTGGGACATGGTTTAGTGGACATGGTGGTGTTGGGTTGATGGTTGGACTGATGATCTTAGAGATCCTTTCCAACCTTAGTGATTCCTAGTTTTCACTTTCATTAAAAAACAATCCAGCCACCAAGCCAGGAAACATGAAATTGCTACTCTACCCTTAATTGGTTTAGTGGTGGACTTGGTAATGTTAGGTTAATGGTTGGGCTGGATGATCTTAAGGGTGCTTTCAAACCTGAACGATTCTATGATTCTATTCTATGATTTAAGGTGACAGAGCTTGCATGTGACATGCAGAGCTGGACTGTGCCTTGAAGCTATTCACTTCGTATCATTTCAGGTGTTAGCATCATTACAAGGTGGATGAATGTAGACAAGGAGGATGTTTCCTTTTGACTTCTCCCTTTTTCCCATTCAAGCAGCGGGACCATCACTCACAGCAGTATTTTCTTGAGTATACTGTATCTGGGTCACATTGGTATGCCTAGTACCTATTTTCATTTCAGCCAGGCAGGAAAGCAGTTAATGCAGTGGTGACATCTCAGATAGCATCAGTCCCTTGTCTGACAGCTGTTCAGAGTCAGACATTGTTATGAGGATATAAAAGGCCTGTGAAATGATCTATCAGTCTTGCCTCCCCTGTTGATCTAGGTCCATGGTTTGGTAGGAAGCGATGGTCTTAGGCAGCAGGCAGGGCTGTCTTTGGCACACCTTGGACTTGAATTTGCTTATCTGAATTTGCACTGGCAGAAGCTGAGGGATGCTTGTCACTTATGTAGATTTATATTCACAAACACACATTCACTTCTACATAGTAATAATACATTTTTTTCCTCTCCTTTCTGTTAGGTTTGCTTTCTCCATGTGAATTCTGATTTACAGTGATGCTCCTTCTGGTTATTAAGACTCCTTTTCTGTACACCCTTCCTCTTGCCTCTTTCATAGGCTAAGCCAAAAATATTTGTCTACCACAAGTGATCAATGCCAGATTTGTTGTGTGGGCAGGACTAACAGTGAGTAAGGGATAACAAAACAGAAAATTGATGCTTCACTAAAAATAGACCTGCTGCAGAAGGTAGAAACTGGTTCCTCATGTCAAAACTAAAGGATAATTAATTGAGCAATTGGGATGAATTTGGAAGATTATTCTTGGTGAACCACATCCTTCCCGTGCTCAGTGAGGAGGCAGAGGATGATACAGTTTTGAAGCAAGCGCAGCAGCGGTGAGAGGGGCTGTGTTTGCAGCCGTTGGTGACTAAAGCTGCCTATTGTTTGGCTTTGTTTTAAGATGATAGAGCATTATTGCCCAGGGTGCGTGCAGACAATTTTTGAGATCTTCCTTTCTAATGAGTAGGAATCCATGAGGAGCTCAGTCTCAAGTGGAACAGACAAACTTTGTAGAGAGAGGGGACACGACAAGGCTTCTTTCTTGCTTGCTTGTCTGTTTTCTCCCTGTACTTTGCCTGTCATGCCCACAGTTTTGGAGGACTGTCACTTGCCCTGGCCTCAGGCAGTGTCAAACACTGATTTTAGTGAGGGCATCCATACTCTAGGAGAGCAAATGCTACTGGTCTGGCCCAGTGCTGCTGAAGGTAATTTAGACTTAATTCAGTGTTTGCACTCTGGATCAAGTCCTGAAACTTAATCCAGCTATGTTATTGCACCTACTGAAGATCATTCCATAATTTAATCTGCTGTCCTGTAACCCATGGTCTCTGCACCATCTGACTCAAAAGATGTTTTCATCATTTTACTACAACAGATTATAGCAGCTGATTCCCAAGGCAGCACCTGCTGTTTAGTTATTGCTAATTGATCGTTAGCTATGAACACCATGGTTGCCGACATGAGGAAGAAACCTGTGCCAGAAACAAGCTGTTCCCAATGCTGGGGAACTGGAGGCTGCTAGAGGACAGGGAGACTGTGTGGCTGAGTCTGGTGCACTCTTCTTTGAAGGCAATTCACAGTGAGAGCAAGGGGAGAAATGACCTAAAATGTCCTGGGATAGGGTTAAAGATGTGTACTCCATTGCTAGTCAGGATTTCAGTATGTGACCACTTGAGCTTATTATATCTTTGTCAGTAGGAATGGAAGGCCCTCTATTTTGAAATGTAGGTGCATCTAAACTCTTGTCAAATCATCCCTTAATCTTCCATTCAACAGGCTAGAGGAAAGACTTGTCCCACTGAAACCAGTAGGTGAACCAGTCACTACTCGAATCATTTTATTCCTATGATGTCCACTGATGACAAATTAGGCAGAGGGCTTGCCATCACGACAGTAGTTAAGTGCCTAGAAATTCAATGAAACCCGTGGGCAGAGAGAAGAGAGGAGCACAGATTGGTGCCCTAACTGGGGGAGAGACCAGCAGAACTCACCTGTGACACTGTCCCAATATCTGTTGTGCCAAGCCAGCACGATGTGGGCTGGCCAGCTAGTACATGTATTAGGCAGCTGGTCAGCCTACGCATAGCTCTTGACTAGCAGTAAAGCATTATTTTTTGCTTGGTGGGCATGAAATAGGGGAGTTGCAGGGTTTTTATGTGTGGAGGTCTCACAGTGGACACAGGACATACATCGATGGAAAGAGAGTTTTAACAATTCTGCTTTTTCCAGAGCAACTTATTATCATCAAATGCAGCTTTTCCTCCTCTCTTGCTGCTGAGTCTTTCTAAAATGGGCTATAACAATTGTTTTGAATAGTCTCACAAAGCTATAGAAATACCAGCTTGGTCAAATGTATCATTTTCTAAGGGGAACTCTTTGTCTATTGCCTGGACTGCACTTTGCATTCTTTAGTCTTCACTAATTTTGTTCTTGGCCTCTTGAATCCGTGGGAGTCCTAGACATTCAGGCTGGAAAAGACTTGATAAAATCATGTAATTCTTCCTATGAACAGAGGTAGAATCAAGCATACCTAGACCATCCCATAGACCATACCTAGACATCTTGACAATGATTTGTCTATACCTGTTCCTGAAGATCCTACAAGAAGATTCTACAATCTCAGTTGTCTATTATAATGCTTAACTAACTTCATAATTATGAAGGGTTTTTTTCAATGATTAACTGAAATCTTGCTTATTATAAATTTAGCCTTTTATATTCTTTTCCAGGCAGAGAACAATTTGAACAATGTTCTTTAGTTTAAAAAGTTTACATATTTAAGATGTTTTGCCATATATTCTTTTTTTTCCTGTGAGGCAAAACAAGTGTGTTCTTTCTAACTTTTTTCGTGATCGTAGTTCCTAAACTATCAATATTATTCATTTTCCTTTAACTAGATCACATTTTGGGTGAGAGAGAATTGGAAGAGGTTAAAACTCTGCTAAGGTAGAGATCTGTAATTGTAGTAAAACACTTTAATACCAACTTGTACAAAACAGTTCAGCCCAGTGTCAGGTGTCTCATATGGCCAGTAATGAATAGGGAAAATACAACAATTGGGGTATGCTTACTCCATAAGGTGCTCTCAGCTTTCAGCAATCAGTGGTTTAAAATCTTCCTGAACTGGAGGTTCATCACATTTGATAGACCCTGATGGACTAATTCAGTTGGCTGAAAAAGAGGTTAGGCAAATTTTATGGTTAATCTTCAAAGCATCTGGTGACACTGAGTTCCTCAATTTACGTGCTATCCATGCAAAAAACATATTTCCTACAGCTTGTCTGAGATGTGTTTGCCTGGCAACTTAACCACTGCTCCTACCCCAAACACACTCTTAACCCCGCATTAGCTCTTGCATTGTGAGAAATAGCAGGTGTTCTCCATATCATTCATGTTTGCGTAGACCAGTGGCAGCATGTTTGGGTTTTTTTCTAGTACCAAATGTATACCACTCCTAAAGTCCTAGAATAAGATTGACCTTCTCTAGACAAAGTATGGCAATTGGTCTGCACTCCTGGCTCTTGTTTAGTTTGTGGTTTAGTCCAAGTCCTGACCCTTTTCTTCAGTGCCTTGCCTAGTCTGTTAGTCCCCTTTTTGAATAGGTGTGTTTGATTTATTATTTTCCTTCTCTCTCTTTAGGGTAGCCCCTCATACTTTTCTTCACTGAACTTTGCTTTTCATCATGCAGACATTTGTCCTGCAGGTGGAGACCACTGAAAGCAATACTGTGCATCTTCATCAAGGGCAGAGCCCTGTGTCCCGGCACCAAAACTATGTCTCACAAGATATGTGTGACCAACAGTTTGCTTTGGAGTTCTCTACTTCTAGAACATCGTTGTTTGCAGGAATAGAAGGAGAAGCCTGTATTCACAAAGAATCTAAACTGATTCATTTCATCTATGCCAGGGAATAAGAGTATGCTTATGGACAGTTACTGCAGGTTGGGTATCACATGGGCTATGAACTTTTGAGAATTCAGGTTTATTTGCTCTACTAAACTACACCGAGAACCTCTTTCATTCACTTTGATTGCTGGTTCCACAAGAGAAAGTAAATGTTAAAAGCTGGGTCCTGGCCAAATTAGTCTGCCAATTCTTGCATCGTATGTGGTATTTCACCTTAACAGTTCCGTCCAGCTAAACAAATAAGATGATCACGTAAGGATCAGAGCTTTCATCTGAAAGTTTAAGGATAAGTAGATGTGCTGGGAAATGTGACCCCTAACAACAATTATAAAAAAAAAACAAAACCCAAAACAATGCAAATTCATGACTTCTCGAAAGCTTACGGAGGAGGTAATGCAGAAATTGGATTTGAGTAAATTGCACGTAAATTGCTTAAATCCTTATTTGCAAACACTCACTACCAGGAGCCAGTGACTGCCACCTCGGCACCTGAGCTGTTGGGTTCCAGCAGTCGGCTGTGAGGTTTGGACAGTTTGATGATAATCTGCCTCCTGGTACCAACCTCAGCCTTGGTGTCCCCATGCTATGCTGTGCCACCAGAGGAAGATGGAGGGAAAAATTCTCAGTGGATCCAGTCTGGGTTCTTCAGCTTCTCTGCAAGCTTTCCAGGGCACAGCTATACACTGAGGACTGTCCCTGTGCGCTGCCCCAAAGATGAACAGGTCCTGCTGCAGGTATTGCATGTGTGTGTGCGCCTGCACATGTTAAGTCAAAAAGCTGCAAAAGATCCCCAACACAGGTTATCGTGATCTCTTACCTCTCTTCCAAACACGACCTGAGTTAATGGCATTGATTGTGACCGAATAACCTCTAGCACTTTGTAGAAGGGAGGTCTTGCGGCTGAGCAAAGCAGCAGCAGTCATTCAGAGAAATGTAATGGCTTCTTCCCTTTTTCCCCTTTCCTTCCTGGAAATGGTGGGTCTTTCCTATTCCTTCTGTGTGTTTTATCATTCACCCTTACTTCCATGTATTTAATATATATATTTTTCAAAACCAGCAGAACTGCAGGATCTGGCCCAAATGTTAGCAGGGATCACTCTGCTGGGTTGTGGCTTGACTCAAGTGACCTGCAGGTTTAGCGCTGCTCTGGAGGATTAAAGTGCTAGCATTCTGTGCCAGGACAAGCCCTGCTTCATAGACTGTTGTTGGAAGAACATGATAAAAATATTTTATGGGATTTTATGAGGTTTTAGGAAAGAGGTTGCACAGTGGTTAATTTATGAAGGTAATAAAAGATCAAGAAGCCTACTATGATTACAGTTTGAAGTCACCAAACCTTTGTCTTTTTTTTTTTTTTTTTGTCTTGACTATTCCTTGACCCATTCTAAAACTTCTTTCCTGTGGAGAAGTGTCCCACAAACTTTCCTCCCAAAATACAGCAGCAGCTGCTCCTGCCTTTCTGCAACCCACAAGTTTCCTGCTGAAACAGGAGGTGAGACGCAGCAGTTTCCTGCACAAATTAATCGCAGACATTTCAGCTGCTGAAGTAATTGCCTGTGGGAAGGGACAGCATGTAATTTGAGATAGGATTTTGCCTCCCCTGCTGTGTATAGTAGAAACCTGCTTGGCACAAATGCCCAGTGTTGAGAACTCAGGAGGGCTGGGGAGTATGGCCGCACCTGCACTCTGTAACCTCTGTGTGTTCACATCATCCTTACATAGGCTTGCTCACTCATCACTTCTTTCTCCTTGGTCAAGTTACTGAGGATGCTGCTGTGCTAAGCCTTTATTCTGAGCTGTTTACAATTGCTGATCATTCTGTTTCAGTACTGTTATGGGTCTGGTTCAGTAAAAAAGAATTGCTGTACAGATGTCTCTATAAATATCATGAAAAGGTTTGCTCCTCTTCCTCTTACTACTTATTCTACATATCTGATCTCAGGAAAGTTACCAGGAATCTTCCAGAGAGCACGGCTGGGTGCTGGAGATGGTATGTGCAGGGAGACGTAAAAACCATACAGTGGTCCTGCCTCTATATTAAAGGGTGTGTAACACAGGAAATCATAGGACAAATGTTGACCACCGCATCCTATGTAGATTTTGCTGAGATTGTCTTGGATTGCCAACTGGTGGCCAGAAACTATCTCTGACTCAGTCATTCCCTAAGGCCACCCACCTGGTGGCTCAGAGGCACTAGAGTAGGCAGATTGCTTGTAGCCACAGCAACATACTAGCCAGAGGTCAAGTGAGCATCTCCTGCCAACACAGAATAGGCTGTCCTGATCCTATCTTATTGGTAGATTCATATTAGCTAAGAAATTAGGTAAGCTCCATGTGCTATGGTACTACAATGTCATATATATGTATATACCTCCTTCTACTGGAAGAGTGCAAGTATCAGGGTTTGACAGTAGTTTGTGAAAATCTGTTGGTAGGGTGGGTAGGAGGACGTATTTCCAAACCATCCCTCTGGGGACTTCTGCTAACAGGCTTATCAACTCACTGCAGTAAATTGGCCAAGAACCCCAGTGAGAGGTGAATTTTGAGATGCTTGTGGATGGGGCTGGGATTGGCTTACTTAAGAAAAATATAGCTTCAAGTACAAGCTCTAGTGAGTCCCATGAAGGCTGATGTTTGCTACTTATGGCCTCTAGGTACTCTGGTGAGACCGACCTTCCTAGGATATCTAAGTGATTTGCTGATCATCTGGAGTAGGATGTGGCAGGGGAATGATTGCTCCGTGGCACATGATCTAGCATGCTGCCTACGTAGCAAAGCTGCTGGGCTGAAAAGGAGAACCAGGTAGGAGTTAAAAGACAGGAAAGCTTGTTCTTTGGCTGTCTGGCTGACAGAAGACTTGCCTTTCTAAGCCTCAAGAATTCCAGTTATGGAAATTAGTGCCTGAAGACAGCTTGCAGGAGAGCAAGCCTTGAAGTATAGAATCATAGAATCACAGAATCGTTTAGATTGGAAAAGACCTTTAAGATCATCCAGTCCAACCATTAACCTACGCTACCAAGTCCACACTAAACCAATCAAGGGTAGGCTAGACTAAACCATGTCCCAAAGTGCCACATCTACCCGTTTTTTGAACACTTCCAGGGATGGTGACTCCACCACCTCTCTGGGCAGCCTGTTCCAATGCTTGACCACCCTTTCTGTAAAGAAATTTTTCCTAATTTCCAACCTAAACCTCCCCTGGCGCAGCTTGAGCCCATTTCCTCTCGTCCTATCGCTAACTACATGGGAGAAGAGACCAACACCCACCTCACTACAACCTCCTTTCAGGTAGTTGGAGAGAGCAATAAGGTCTCCCCTCAGCCTCCTCTTCTCTAAGCTAAACAATCCCAGTTCCCTGAGCCGTTCCTCATAAGGCCTGTGCTCTAGACCCTCCACCAGCCTTGTTGCCCTTCGCTGAACACGCTCCAGCACCTCAATGTCCTTCTTGTATTGAGGGGCCCAAAACTGGACACAGTATTCCAGGTGCGGCCTCACCAGTGCCGAGTACAGGGGGACAATCACTTCCCTAGTCCTGCTGGCCACACTATTCCTGATGCAGGCCAGGGTGCTGTTGGCCTTCTTGGCCACCTGGGCACACTGCTGGCTCATGTTCAGCCAGCTGTCAACCAACACCCCCAGGTCCTTTTCTGCCAGGACCCAGCACTTGGCCTTGTTGAACCTCATACAGTTCGCCTCGGCCCATCGATCCAGTCTGTCCAGGTCCCTCTGCAGGGCCATCCTACCCTCCAACAGATCGACAATCCCACCCAGCTTGGTGTCGTCTGCAAACTTACTGAGGGCACACTCAATCCCCTCATCCAGATCGTTGATAAAGATATTAAACAAGGCTGGCCCCAAAACTGAGCCCTGGGGAACACTGATCGTGACCGGCTGCCAACTGGACTTAACTTCATTCACCACTACTCTCTGGGCTCAGTCACCCAACCAGTTTTTTACCCAGCGAAGACTACGCCCGTCCAAGCCATGAGCTGCCAGCTTCCCAAGGAGAATGCTGTGGGAGACAGTGTCAAAGGCTTTGCTAAAGTCCAAGTAAATGACATCCGCAGCCTTTCCTTCATCTACCAGGCGGGTCACCAGGTCATAGAAGGAGATCAGGTTGGTCAAGCAGGACCTGCCTTTCATGAACCCACATTGACTGGGCCTGATCCCCTGGTTGACCTGCACATGCCTGCTGAGTGTACTCAAGATGAACCTCTCCATAATCTTTCCCGGCACCGCGGTCAGGCTGACAGGCCTGTAGTTCCCCGGGTCCTCCTTCCGGCCCTTCTTGTAGATGGGCGTTACATTGGCAAGCCTCCAGTCATCAGGGACCTCCCCTGTTAACCAGGACTGCTGATAGATGATGGAGAGTGGCTTGGCAAGCTCCTGTGCCAGCTCCCTCAGTACTCTCAGGTGGATCCCATCCAGCCCCATAGACTTGTGAGCATCCAGGTGGCGTAGCAGGTCATTAACTGCTTCCTCCTGGACTATGAGGGCTCCATTCTGCTCTCTGTCCCTGTCTTCCAGCTCAGGGGCCTGAGTACCCTGGGGATGACTGGTCTGGCTATTAAAGACAGAGGCAAAGAAGGCATTAAGTACCTCAGCCTTTTCCTTGTCCTCGGTGACAATGTTCCCCCCCACATCCAGCAAAGGAGGGAGATCCTCCTTGGCTCTCCTTTTATTGTTGATGTACTTATAAAAACATTTTTTATTATCTTTTACAACATTGGCCAGATTGAGTTGTTGCTGGGCTTTTGCTTTTCTAATTTCCTCCCTGCAGGACCTAACAAGATCCCTGTACTCCTCCTGAGTTGCCTGCCCCTTCTTCCAAAGGCGGTAGACTCTCCTTTTTTCCCTGAGTCCCCACAAAACCTCCCTATTCAGCCAGGCCGGTTGTCTTCCCCGCCAGTTTGTCTTACGGCACACGGGGACAGCCCGCTCCTGCGCCCTTAAGACTTCCTTCTTGAAGAAGGCCCAGCCTTCCTGGACCCCTTTGCCTTTCAGGACTGCCTCCCAAGGGACTTTCCCAGCCAGGGTCCTGAAGAGGCCAAAGTCTGCCCTCCAGAAGTCCATAGCAACAGTTTTGCTGCCCCTCCACTTGGCATCACCCAGAATCGAGAATTTTATCATATCATGGTCGCTAAGCCCGAGACGGCCTCCGACCTCGACATCTCCCACAAGCCCTTCTCTATTAGTAAACAGCAGGTCAAGCGAGGCACCTCCCCTGGTAGGCTCGCTTACCAGCTGTATCAGAAAGTTATCCCCCACATGCTCTTAGTACGTCCTGGCTATTCAAGAAGTAGTGTCCTCAATAATTAAGTCTTGTGGGAGAAGAGGCTGCTTTTTGACCTTCCTTTGCTTGGCTTTGCTTTTGGACTCTCCCTCACTTGTTTGTAAAATGTTGGAACAAACTTTGGTAACTTAAATTGCTGGCCTGGAACTCAGACAACTGGCAAAAAATGGTCAGAAAATGACCACTCCTTCTCCCCATCACTGAGGCTGTTGGTAGCTCAGGTTGCCCTTGTTCTTGTAACAAAGATTGATGGATAGGAGGAGAATTGAGCAGCAAAAAGGCAGACAAGACCTCAGCTTCACAGGAGCACATTTTAAGGCTCGGTCTAGACTAAGGGGTAAGCACAGCCTGCATAGGAAACCTTCTCTGCAAAAAGCTGCACAAATCTTGCCAAATATACAGCCCTGTGCTCCCCTCACCATTTCCAGACTGCAGTCTGTGGCTGTTGGAGTTGAATCCTGCTCATGGGAGGCTTCTGCTGAGCACCATCACCTACCTCATCCTCAGCAGTGAGTGAGAAGAGCCTTACACCTCTGCTGGTGCCAGTTCTTGCTGGTGGTGAGGAAGAGGAGCAGCAAGGTAGTGGTGGGTGCCAGTTACCAGTTATGAAAAGAGAGGAGGTGCAAAGCACCCTGTTGGGTACCCTAAAAAGTATCTGAAGCCCCTGTATGGCAGCTGGGGGCTGTGTGAGACTCAAGCTAGTTCATTCAGAGATCACTCTAGTACTTAAAAGTCACCACATTACAACAGGATACATTGACATGTACTGCTGGTGCCTGAAGTCACCCTGTGTGTCTTGGCTATGTCAATGGCTTGCATATGGTTATTTTTTCTTCTTGTGAATAGCAAAAATTACAGATGATAACTCGCTGGTGTTCTGGAGTGGTTCAGATCAATGTGTGTTGTCCCTAGGTTTCTCAGAGTGCAATCTACAAAAATCAATTTAATTGCTTTTGCACCAGCACAGGCCCAGTTCAAGATGACTTTCACAGCCAAACTGAAGAGGTAAAATGCTCATTGGTCTTCTGTTCACAGTAGGCACCTAACACTTTTCTTTGTACTGAAACCTAAACTGAATCACCCAGACTTCTTCATTTTGCAGAACTGGACCTGAGATATCCCAAGCCCAGGCTTTCCCTCTGAATTTTGCCATAGTAGTTTCTGGGCAAAACTGCCAGAAAATAGGATGCAAAGTAAAACACAACTGAGAGAGCAGAGGTGCTCATCACCTGCCTGTTTTTAAACAGGGGTCCACCTGATGAGAAGGTCTAGTACAGTTCAGATGGATTCTTGTTGCACCACAGTGATTTTCCTGTCTTTACTTCAAACCACCCTTTGCGGCCTTTTTCAGAGAAGGAAGAATGTGCTACTCTGCTCCGCAGAAGCTACTTATAGCAACGTTCACGGTGCTGGAGGGCTGTCAGCTTTGCTAAGTGGTGGGGCAGGGGGGAAGCAGGGACTCGAGATAAGAATAGTACGTGAAATCTTAAATTTGACAGGCCTGTCAGGGAGGAAATTACAGCTTGGAGGAGGAAAAGTGGTTGTGTTTTGAATTTTCTGTAGTAAATATAAAGTCTGGGGGTTTTGGCGGTGAGGAGGCAGTTCCACCAGGAATGTGTAAGGCTTTGTTTGGGACATGCCTGCCACAGCTGTTTTTCATTATAAGAGAGCAAGAGGAGGACTTGGTGACAAGGAACCCTTGTATACTATTGTAGAACTGGTGTCAAAGATGCAGGAAGGCAGGCAGGGATGAGTGTGGAGAGAGAGGGGATAGAGCCTGGAGGGCACTGGAAATCACTTAAACAGCCCAGGTGGTACCTGAATGAATTTGGCATAGGGTTGCCCTTTCCTCCCCATCTCCACTGAAACAAAAAATTTCTGACCTCACCTGGCAGTAACTGCAGTGCAGTTCCCAGCTGTGCCAGGGGCCGGGCGCTTGTCTCTTTATGGTCTGCATTTAAGAATACGTTGCTTGCTTTTTAAATTATATTTTAAATTCTGTTCTCAGGCCAGCTTGAACTTGTACTGTGCAAGAAGTGCTAGTATTTATGGCTGCTCTGCTGAGTTTCTGCAAAGATTTCTGCCAGAAGGAGTGGAAGATAGAAGGTGAGGTGAGGGACGTGCAGAAGAGCTCTGCAGCTCCAATCTACAAATGTGCCAGCATGCAGGCATGCACCATCACCTGCTGTTCACAGGAGGCAGAAAGGTGAAATAACGTGTCCAGGACCACACAACAGGCTGCTGTCAAAGCACAGGCAGTGCAGCCATGTCTCAGCCCTTCCTGTTGGACTCTGCACTTCTCTGGCTAAGCTGTCCTAGCCATCCCCTGGCCCTCCACGTGGAGCATCAGCTTGTTTTTCTGCAGGATGTGTCCATGTAAACTGAATGCAATCTGGAATGAAAATAGAAGAGAGATACACCTTCATCCTTTTCTTCCTAACCAGGCTACTAAGAAGGTTTGGTGTTGTACCAGTAATGCCACCAGTGATGTGTTTGGCAAGGGGAGCATCTGGGTCACCAGAAATTACAGTACGGCAGTCAAAGGATGTTCTGGTCTCACCTTCGAGGCAAACTCTCAGTACATCATCCTAGTGTTGGAACAAAGTTGTCCAGCAGGGCTGACACTGAGACACTCCATAACAGCGTGCTGTGCTGTACAGTGTGCCCTGGATGGGACCCCTGTTTGCCATCTCCTGTGCAGCTGCTTCACTGGAGTTCAGTCTGCAATCTGTCTGTGAGCCATCCTCACCTCAGCAGGCTTGGCCTGGCTTAGGCTGTTGGAATGACCTTCCCCAAGGGAAAAGGGGACATTTCCAGATAGTGCACATGTTAGTGAAGTGGGGCCAGGTATCTCAGTGCCATGAATACCCAGCAGCTGGGCTTGTGTTTCTCAAGCATGACCCCCAGGACCAGTCCGTCCATACTTGGCGCATTGAGATGTTTAAGAAATACAGCCCTTTATTTTGATGCTTATCTGACTGCCAGTCTAATTGAAATACCTGGTCTCAAGAAGCGAATGCTGAAGCACTTCTGAAAGTTGCTCTTTCAACAAGTCACTCTTGGATTGCTGTTTTAGTGTGACTGTCAGGCTGTGGTTTATAAGACATCTAGCTCACAGTTGCTTGGGAAGAGGTGAGAACAAAGCTGTTCTCATATGGATCTATCTTTTACAAGTGGAATCTTCAGTACTTAATAAAAGAGAAGCTCTGTTTTGAAAAATTACCTAGACATGGAACTCCCATAATGGGTCTTGTCCTGTACAGATTCTCTGGTGTCTAGGAAGGTCCTGCCTCTCTCCTCCTTTTTATGGGAATACTAACAGGGTTTCTCTCCTCAGCTAGCCTAGTTTCAAAGAAATACTATGAAACTTGTGCAAATTTGGTATCTTTGAGCTCTCTTTTCTTCTGTCAAGACTGACAAAGAGATTTAAAAGATTTCAGGAGGAAAGAGAAAATGATGACTAGCAGACAGGCACAGGTAGAGCATTGTCACATAAATTGAAAATACAGTTCTGTTTCTGACCACTTATGGCCATTTAAGAGGGCCATGATGCTCCTTGGACTGTGTGTGTAAGATATCAGGATGTTTCACTTTACTCTTCCTAATTTCCCTCCTATTTTAAGGGAGGAGGTGAATGATTTTTGCTTCTTCTCTAATTAAGACTCTTAGTTAGCACTGATAATATCCCACCATACAGGAATACCAAGACACTCATGAGGCTGGTCTTTAAATTCAAAGCTGTTTGTTCTCACCTCTTCCAGAGTGGATTGTGCCCACAATTTGTAAACTCTTTCAAAGTCCTTTTGGATGCTGTCTTACAGTTGCAGAACAAATAAAGGAGAGTTCCTAGTGCACACAGCAGGGAAATAAGAAGGTTAGAGCCAAAAGCTGGCCTGCTCCCTCTGGATATGTTGGTGTGATAATGGGGAGCAGGGTAGCTGATGACTAACCCGGGGCAGTGCCATAAAGCCAGCCTGATGACCACTGCTCCTATCAGGGGTCTGGTGTTGGCTTCTTATGGTGACATCACGGCGCCAAGAGCCTGGCCCAGGGGCAGTCATGGAGCCAAAGTAAATATTTAACCAAAGGCTGATGAACACAGACTGCCTTTCTAACATCATGGGTTTCTTGGAAATTCGAGTGCTAAGAACTTGAGCTTTTTTCATTTCTGCCATAACAACAAAGTCAACCGCTCAGACAACCTCCTCCTTCCCTCCCTCTTTTCCCCCATCCCTCCTCTTCCAACTTTTTTTCCCCCTAGGTCCCAAGTTGCCATTATTAATCACTTACAAGGGCTAAAAATAAAGGGGAGAGATGGGAACAATTACTCTACTTCTCACATCCCAGATAGTTTGGGCTGGAGCACAAGGTAAGCAGTGGGCTTCATGTCCTCGCTCCTGGCAAAGACAGTGCAGAGAGGATGTGCCAGTCATGTTGCCAAAGGAGAGGGTGGTGATACGGCATTGCTGCATTTCAGGAGGATAGCTTGAGAGCCTGGGTGTTGTTTCTCTAGGTCCCTCTTCCTTTTGGCTCCCCACAGAGGTTGCAATACTTGAGGACAAGAGCAGGTCTGGCTCCTGCTTCCCAGTCAGCTGAAATGCCACAGGATGTGGCATCTCTGTTTTTCCTCTCGAGTTCTCAGGGGAAAAGACCTTCATATTCCAAATACAGCCACTTCAGAGAGGAGGCACAGGCAGATTTCCCCACACCTGCCTCTCTGAGCCAAGTGACTTGTGTGGTCTCCCTTTGACCAAGCAGCCGTACACTGAGTCCTTTCCACAGCTTCTTGCTAAAGTTAAGTGCTATAGATTTAGCTATCACTTACCTTCTTTTAACTTCAAATTATTCACAGACTAAGACATACCTTTTAGCTCAAACACGAGGAGTTCTGGTATTTTATGTGGAGTACACTCATGGTCATATTTCAGTTTGCAGTTTTTAGAGGCTTGGAAATAAACATTTGTTTTTTCTCAAACCGAAGCTGCTCAATAACCTGTTACAGCCTACGCCTACTAATGCTCTCAGACACAGAGCTATTGCTCCTTTATAGATGTTGGGGTTTTTTTCCCTGGCATGCATTCTTTTTCAGTCTTGGCAGATAAAGTGCAAGGTCTTTGTTTGTGAGTAGCCACTTTAAACTTCCCACTCTGGCTTGTTATTGCCCAATTGCTAAGAATCCTTCATTCCTGTTGTGTTTTCCATTTACTTTCCATTTGGGTTTGGGTAGTTCCTGAGTTATGGTGTCTTCTCACAATAATAACAGATGTCAGCACAGCTTTTCTCATGTCATAGACTGTATAGAGCAAAGCAAAACAGTATTGCCCACTGTGCCCATTCATATGAGCTGGCAGTGCATCCTAAAAGTCCTTTAGCACACAAAAGAAGGTAAAGTTAGACTGTGATTTTAATGTGAGGAAGGTTTTGCCTGATCAGCTGCTGAACTGAGAATACAACAACTTGTATTCTGATACAAGTCTCCAGCCTCTCAGACCATGCCCTACTCATCAGGCGATGCTGCCTCTATTTTCATTCCCTTCCTATCCAAATCTGCCGGCTGGTGTCAGGTGCCCCACTACATGAACACTATGTGAGCTAGCAGGACCTCCCTGGCATTTCCCAGAACAGCCCTCCTGCAAGGCACACTTGGAGCTCACTGGTTTAGGCACTGGGCTGAACTTGCCTCCTGTCCAAGCTGGATACAAATCCACAACTAAGACGTGTGTGATTTCAGGGCAGCATTGGAGACTGTCCTACTGAGGCCATGCTGCTGGCTGGATAGGGTTTGAAGAGCACCTGTGGAGGAAGGGGGAAAAGACCTAGAATACAGACAATGAACAATTTTGGGAGATGGGAAGCCTGAAATCACAGGGAAAGAGTGTGTGCCATGCCTGGATGGACCTCATGAACACATAGAGCAACACCAGCCCTTTGGAGCATGAGAGAGCCCTTCTTAACCCTGTGGCTTCTCAACTGACCTTTGTGGAGAGTGTTTATGCACAAGGATGATTAAAAATGCCAAAAAGCTGTGTCTTGTCTAGGTTATTGCCTTCATGGCAGCCAATGTTGACATCTGCTGATTTTTTCCAAGGCTTACATAGCAAATGGGGAAAAAAATCCAAAACTATAGAAAGTATTGGAATGTGTTTGCAAAGTTATATAGCAGTGATGACGGATCAGGGCAACATGGTAACAGAAGCAGAAATCTTTCTGAAGGGCAAAAAAGGCTTAAGAACTGCTCAGATGGGGGACCATGATGACTCGTTCAAGAGACTGCCTGAAAAGGAATAGGATTACTTGCCGGAGGAGAAAAGCCATCATAGAAAAAGAAGAAATGCTGGGAGATCTATGGGGCATGGGGAATCCTAGGTCAGGCACTGCAAATCTTGCTCTCTCACAGAGTCCTGGACCCATCAGGTAAGAGAAGGCTCGAGAGCTGGAGGGGGAAAAAGCAGCACCAGGTCACTTCTGGCAAGTCCTAGGTCACTCGGGAGAGGAGAAGGGAGGCTCTCTGGTCATGGATTGGGTACCTGTGTGTGGCCATTCTGGGGCACTTACAAGAAAGAAAGATGTGTTTGACTTCCAGATCATTTACAGAAATGGAGGAAAGAAATTATGGGAACATAAGATTGGGGAGTCTTCTTTTTTCTCACCCTTCCCCTTCCTCAAACCTCACTGTCCTCTAAAGGCAAGAGAGAGTTTCCGAAATCACTGAAAGCTCCTCTTTTTCTTACAGGACTTTTAAAGAGACTGTATTAGTTGTTGATAATGCCCTCTTTAAAAATGTTTGGGGATTCTTTTTTAGTGATGTTACGAAAGTCAGGTGGTTCAACAGCCTTATCTGCTTCTTTTATCCTAAGTTTTTTTTTTCTTGGTGAATATTTTAATATTTTCAACCTGAGCAAGAGAGAGAAGCTGGTCAATTTGTGCTTCTGTTCATTAGCACTTGTTTACCTCTCTATACTACTGGACATCCTAGAAAACTAATGTAATTCTTTTGTAAAGAAGTGTTAAGATTAAGGTAAACAAGGGAGAAAAGGTACCTCAAGAGGTCAGCTGCCCCATGCCCCAGCCTCAGAACAGAACTGACTGTACAATAAATCTGAGAGGTGTTTGTCTTACCTGACCTCCTAAAATCTCTGGCAGAGCTGATTCCTCAATCTCCTTTAGTATCTATTCCAGCTATCCATATCATTGTAGTGTTTTTCCTCACATCTACTCTGGGCCCCCTTTTGCTGTGATTTGATCCCTGTACTACTTGTGCTGTTTACCAAGAGCATGGAAGGTATGTTATTCCTTTTCTCTTTACAGAAGCTAATACTATTCTTACCTCTCCTCTCAGTCCTCCTTCCTTTAGACTGCCAATCCTGATGAGTATTGCAGCTACTGATGAAGTTTTACAATGAATATTGCAGTTACTGTGTAATATTTTCATCCAGACCATATTTTTCCTAGTTTGTTTTTGCCAAGGTTATGTGAAACAGTGTTAAAACCCTCAGTAGAGTCAGTATATGTGGTTTCTTGTGCTTGCCTTGTCTCTCTACAAGATCTTTGTCATAGAAAGAAATTTAAACATGCTTCACTGGATCTGTTTGTGACAGATATGGTTTGGATGTTACCTCCTGATTACCTGGTGGGTGCTCCCAAATGGTTTGTTAGGTTTGTTTTTTCTTGGAGTTGAAGTTAAATGAAGCAAGTCATAATTCTGACTCCTCCCTTTCCCCTTTTCAATGATAGACACTGTCTTTACAACTCTTCTGGAAACATGCTAGTCCTGCACAAGCTGTCAGATACCACTGCTGATGGCTCTGAGGGTCCTTCTAAATTTCCCTGGATTAATTTAATCCAACTAAAAACTATGTAGCTTATCTATTCTGTTCTTTCTGAATTCTATCATGAGGTTATCCCTGATATTGCTAATGTTAATTCTGTTGACTGCCTGATCCGCAGTGATTTTTTAATAGACCCTGAAGCAAAAAATTCATTACACACTGCCTACTTGGTGATGTCTAATAAGAGCTTTCACTGCCTCTAAATAGATCTGCTCCTCACTTGTTTTCCTTTTACTAATATTGCACCCATGCAAGCTTTATCATCTTTTCTTGTCTGTGCTAGTTGTATTTTACTTTTTGCCAGGGCCTCTCTGATTTTTATCTATATATGTCTGTACTATAATTGCATGTAATTTTTACCTCTTCTGACAATCTACATGCTTCCTCTCTATGGGGAAGTTGCTGAAGGACCTCATGATTTACTCTCTTTCTCCCTGCCACTTCTATATTAGGACAGTTTGTGTCTTAGGTATGCTTTGTTTAAGGACTGGAGACTCCTTTGACCTTCTTTCCCATGGGATTTGAATTCTGTTAATTTAATTCCATGTTCTTTACAACAGCTTATTTTGCTGTTCTCACTCTTTCCTAAGACTCTGAGACTTTATCATTTGCTCCTTCTCAGCCAACTTCCTTTCCTGCTTTGCTGTTTCAGTGCATTTCAATGCTGTCAGCATCAAACAGGGAGGACTTTGCTCCTCTGTGTGATTTCTCAGAATTTTGCATCTACAGCATTTCTCCTTGCATATGGCTGAACAACCTGCAGACCAGCCTGTGCTCTGTGGCATTCCTGTCTCTGTAGTCCCTTACTTCCCCTGGCAATTACAGGTAACCATTGTCATGTTTCAGTTTGGCTAAAGTTTCATAATTTGGTTTCTAAACTGTTTTCTTATGGCCTGAATTTACCCCAGCCATCTCTGCACCCTCTGTCAGATCTTATTCCAACTTACCAGCCACATTGTAACATTACTTGTTTTACAAAATCTCTCAGGGAAGATAGCAGCATGGAAAACTCAGAGATGCTGGACGTGTGTGTGGCAGAGGGTAGTGGAAATTGATATACCAAAGCTAACTTCAAGGCCAGCCTGTTTCTGAAATGAAGTCAGTAAATGGAAGATAGAGCTGATAGAAGTTTCTTGTAAAGACCCCATTTTCCTCTAGAGTGAAGAGGACCAAGACCTTGACTCAGGCATGTCCTCCTCTTCAGGCAGAGTGCACTACAGCATTGGCTGAAACAATCGTTTTGATCTCATAGATGTCTAAGAAGTAATGAAACATTTCTGTTTCCTAAGCGGAATATCATGTGTTCTCTATTTTAATTGGATTCATGCCATGCTGGTACTTCATTAGTAGAAGTATTAGCCTTGCCTAAATTCTTGTGCATAAGTTCTGAACTCCTGAATGGTGCTAGGAGCAGAAAATCCATCCCAAAACCCAGTCTGTAAGAACTAATGGTTAGAGGGTAGAGAAGCTCACAGAAATAGTGTTGTCATGTTTGCTTATCACTGTGGATACAGTCCAATCTCATCAGTTCCCCCATGCTGTTTGCAACACAAAATCGACAGCCATCTGCTGGCACATGGGAGTTTGAAACTGAAATTGACTCTAAAGTGAGAACAGGTTTTGTAGTTCTATATGATAAAAAGTTTGTTCATTTTATAATTAATCTTGAACACCCTGCAAAAGAAAATGTATTCTCTTTAAATAGTGTTGACTAATAGGACCTCAGGTTTTGCCTTCACTAGACTACTAACTTATTGTGAATCATGACTCTTCCAGGAATAGCAGCGACCCTTATTATACCTAGATAGTGCCCATTGCAGTGAGTCCCTTATCACTGACCAGAGTTCCCATGAACTGCTGAAATAGTTCTGATTTTGTTCAGAGAGCTATTGCTGCCAGGCCAATGTGCTTTGTCCAACAGGGATGAGAGAGAAAATACTAATTATTTAAAAGGCACAAATTGTGAAAAGTAAATTGTTTTCCACAACGAAAGGTACTACAAAAACTTCCTATAAAAATCGTAGGTGTTACCTCGGCTATATGAAGCTGCGGTTTCACTAGTGATGCTCACCAATGCTGCCATCTACAGGTTGTTATTCTCTATTTCGGACCTTCAGGCACACTTCACACTATTGCACCACCATAGAAATAACTTAATTTGTCTGTACAGGCAGAGTTTCAGTCATCTGATTTGCCACATAGCAAACTCAGTATAGGCATATTTATATATTCTTATGTATTCTTATATATTACAAAGTGCTGACGAGATACTGTTCAAGAGAATGCTAAATGCAATAAATCTATGTGTGTATTGATGTCTAGTAACACATAAATCTTGTAGGGATCTTTATCAGGACTCTTTTTTTTTTCCCCCAGTTGCACCTGTCTGCAAATTTCCCCCACAGGTCACCTTCCTTTTTTTTCTCCCTTAACTTCCTTCCTTCTACTTCTTTGTCAGCCAACAGGAGCATGCAGTGTAACCCCAGCAAGAACCACTCCCAGTGCTGTCAGCAAGCAGATGGCAGGTAGGGTTCGCATAACAGATTGCATTCAGGATGGGTTTCGACATCCACTGTTTTAATATCTAAATAGTCATGGCACTGACCCATATCACGGGGCCTTTCCCACTGTGTACAAGAAAGATTCCCATCTTGCCCGGACAGAGCAAGTCTTGCCTGGCATCTTAAGCATGCACAAAGATTAGTCAGACAGTAATGGTAACTAGTCGAGCATGGCTTCACCCCTGCATACAACATTCTTTATCTTGAGCAGCTTTCAAATGTAAAAGAAACTTATTTTTTCATGCTGAAAATGTCAAATAAATTACCTCAGTCTGTGACCTTGACTGTAATCTAGTTAAGGGAGCGTCTTACCACGTTTTCTTGTTCTACTCGGTACCCAGACACCTGTGCAGTACAGAGATGCTTGGAGCAGTGTAGGGGAATGTAAAGATGCTACCTTAAATCACGTCATTTCTCCACTTCAGCTTCTGTTCTTGCATCCTCACTATCTCAAGGGCAGCTCTGTCTGATTAATACTGCATGTGAAGAAGGCTTCTCCTGTCACCCTTTTTCCTGTGTCATTTAGGTCCCTGCAAGCTATGGAGAAAGGGGAGCGCCTTGCTTTCCAACAGGCCTGCTTTGTTGGTTACACAGATGCAGCTTAGGCTAGACAACGACTTCACAGTCTGAGGAAAGGCAAGGGAGGAGGCAGACATATTTTCTTGTTGTGTTCAACTTGTTATTTTAATTTCCCTGTAAGAAAAGTATTTCACAACCTCTTTCTCTCTAAATTGGAGAGATATGGATTTGATGGATGGACTGTTCAGTGGATAAGGAACTGGTTGAATGAATGTGACCATCCAGAGAGTAGTGGTCAACAGCTCAATGTCCAGATGGAGAGTGGTGCCCTTCAGGGGTCCGTACTGGGACCGGTGCTATTTAACATCTTCATCAATGTCATAGACAGTGGGATCGAGTGCACCCTCAGCAAGTTTGCAGATGACACCAAGCTGAGTGGTGCGATTGACACTCCAGAAGGACGAGATGTCATCCAAAGGGACCCGGACAGGCAAGAGAGGTGGGCCTGTGTGAACCTCATGAGGTTCAACAAGGCCAAGTGCAAGGTCCTGCACCTGGGACAGGCCAACCCCCAATATCAATACAGGCTGGGGGATGAAGGGATTGAGAGCAGCCCTGCAGAGAAGGACTTGGGGGTACTGGTGGATGAAAACTGGACGTGAGCCAACGATGTGCGCTTGCAGCCCAGAAAGCCAACCATATCCTGGGCTGCATCAAAAGAAGCGTGGCCAGCAGGTCGAGGGAGGTGATTCTGCTCCTCTACTCTGCTCTGGTGAGACCTCACCTGGAGTATTGTGTCCAGCTCTGGAGCCCTCAGCACAAGAAGGACATGGACCTGTTGGAGCGGGTCCAGAGGAGGGCCACAAAAATGTTCAGAGGGCTGGAACACCTCTCCTATGAGGAAAGGCTGAGGGAGTTGAGGTTGCTCAGCCTGGAGAAAAGAACGCTCCAGGGAAACCTTACTGTGGCCTTTCAATAATTAAAGGGGGCTTATAAGAAAGATGGGGACAGACTTTTTAGTAGGGCCTGTAGCGATAGGACAAGGGGTAATGATTTTAAACTAAAACAGTGTAGATTCAAACTAGATATAAGGAAGAAATGTTTTATGATGAGGGTGGTGAAACACTGGAACTGGTTTCCTAGAGAGGTGGTAGAGGCTCCATCCCTGGAAACATGCAAGCTCAGGTTGTATGGGACTTTGAGCAACCTGATCTAGTTGAAGATGTCCCTGCTTATTGCAGGGGGGTTGGACTAGATGACCTTTTACAGGTCCCTTCCAACCCAAACTATTCTATGATTCTATGATTCGCTTAGGGATTTTTTTAGTGTTACTTCAACAAGTATCTCTGTGCTGACTTTTTAAATTTTTGCTATTGCTTTAGATTGACACAGAAATATTGGTGTTGCTTGTAATAAAAGATGGTCCTTCACAATTAACGTAGGGCAAAGGAGCTCTGAGGAGAGGTCTCGTACTTTGAGACACTGGAGATGGTAATGTCCGTCCTCTGCAACTGAATTTCCATGCCCCTTCAGAATATTTCCTCTCTTTGATACAGAACTTTGGTGGCTAATAAGTAGACATAAGATGCAGCTCCAGTGCTGAAAATAGTTAATTTTACAGCAGCTTTGCAAAGGTAGCTGTCATGAAAGTTTTAAAGAGAAACTCTTGCTCATACAGTGCAGGGAAATGCAATGACTGCTGTTCTGGTAGCTGTAGCAGGGAGTGTAGTTGTAACCAGAAAAGCATTCAGAGTCCAAGAATCACCACCAAAAAACCCACTGAACTATTTTTATGTTTTCGGAACTTTTTATGGTGACATGTTTCTCAAGCAGTGTCAGCCCCTCTTGTTCCTGAGGTTGCTAGCTAGCAGCAGACTTTGGGAACAGGCTCTTTACCCTCACCATCTCACTAACACAGAAAACCCTTAAATGTTGTTTCAAATGATAGCAGTGGGACATTTTTCATACTTTTTTTTTAATATTAGTTTTCCTCTTGCAAACCTATATGAGCCATCTTTCTCCTTAAGCTCACTTCTGCCTGGTAGTCTCTGTCCTGTAGCCCTCTGATCCCATGGCTTGCAATGTCTCCAGATTTCCCTGTATTTGAGTTACTGGCGTGTGTGTCTTATTTGTCCCTGTTGGAGCAGAAGCTCTTGGCAGATTGGCCCTGGGTATTGCAGAAAATCTCAAACACTGGCAAATGCTGAAAGATTGCCATTCTCTGTCTTTTTCTTTCTGTAGTCCTACCTAGATTACTTGCAGCACTTCCATCCCTAAAAATGTACTATAACTATTTGACAAAACTGTTCTTTTTGTGAGCTCCCAGCCCTGTTTATGACTGCCATAACCAACCTCTCTGGGGTCATGACACTGGAAATGGCTGCGTTGGAAATGCTGCGGTTGCAATTCCAGGTGTGGCACTGGAGCCCTGTCTATGCAGGAAAGTTCTCCACCTTACACATAATATAATAATGTGCATAATGTTCTCCAGTTACACCTATAATGCATAGGTGTACGTAGGTGTACACATATAATGTGCCCTTTCACACAGCTGCCTAGGCTCTGGAAGAGTAACATGCTTTGATATTTAACCTAAACCTTTCCCTGAGCATCCTAAGCCTTTCAAATTTTTTCAACCCTTAAAGCTTTCCCAATAAGCATAGAGTCCTGTACAGAAAATTTAAATGCACCAAAGTTTGGCTTGCTTTTCACTGTTACTTTTAGGAGTGTCTTAAAAGTAGCATACAAACCACAAACTGAAAGATCACTGATTTTAATCAAAACTGAAAAAGTCACTCCTTTTTGTGTTTGCATGGCAGATTGTGCTGGTTTAACCACTCAGTTCATGTTAGAGTTTATCTGGGGAAGGGGGAGAAAGAAGAGGAAGAAAACTGTTGTGTAGACAAAGTTGGGTTGCTGAGATATTTTAGGGAATAATTACTTTGAACAAAATCTGCTATTAACCTTGTGCAATGCCAGGGAAACTGCATGATATAAACAAAGGTATTATTTTTCTTACTGTCACATTCTCTGCGGATAAAGGAGGTAGTGGTGATAACACTTTCCCACCATGTCAGGCAGCTTAATGAGTGGTAGTGCAGTGATTTAGTTTTAAACATTAGAAACTACCTTTTTCAAAGCAGTGCCTAAAAGCCCCATGCAGCCTCAGGCCACTATTGGGCTAGCTTGTGCTGAGAAGGATGTTCTGAACAGGCAAGGCAGATAAAGGAAGAGTGAAAATACCATCTGAATAGGGCAAATACGAGCACTTGATGCTGGAGGAGAAATCAAGTGGTGTCTGTAGAGTCTGTGATGGCTGGACCTGGAGACTAAACCCAGGTTTTCTGAAGCTTGTCCTGGTGAGTCCTTGACTAAACCCATCCCTTGCTTCAGATTTCTCCTCAGAAGGTGTAATCTTAACTACGGCTGTTGTATATATATTTTCCTTAGTGTGTCTATTTTTTGGACGAGATGAGGGAACCTGTGTCCACTTGATGCTTTCTTCTGTAATTTCTGACTCATTCTAGATTAACTGTAAATATTTTCTCTTGTGATACAGGGTGAGAAAGAATAGGGGTCCTTACATATATTTAGTTTGAGACTGGTTCCTAGCTGAAAGCTGGGAGAGGAAGTGTGAAGAAGTGTATTTGAGACACAGGGAAAGGAAAATGATTTTGCCCTGTGGACTTAGAAGTAGAGAAGGAAAATGCTTTGATGCTTTGTTTCTCAGTGTTCACTTTACCTTCCCCTTGCAAAACACCAAAGAATATCCTCAGCCTATCCGGATCTAGTGACTTCATCTTGACTAAACAGTGCTGCCCCAGAGGAATAAAGATGCATGTCTTGTTACTGATATTCATCATAAAATAAACCTGGGTGTCATTTATAAGGCAGTAAATTCACTTTAGGGGCTTCTACAGTTGTCCTTAAATGTTAGCTCTACAGCAGCTCAGACAGCTCTGGCAGCTGGGAGAGAAAGATGCTGTAAACTGGGGTAGGAGGGAGAAATCCAGGAGGAGTAAACATGCAGAAAGCATTTGGAGCATTTCAGTGAAGCCAAGTTTCCCAGCTGTGGTGGGATGGCTAGGTTATCCTGGAGGACATCTCTAGGTGCTTAGATACAGCTGGGCTCTTTGTTTTCCCTGCTATGTGTCTGCATGTCCCTCCTTACTCCATCAGTGGTGGCAATGGCAGAATGCAACAACTGGCCTGCTTACAGCTTGGCAGGGGAGTGCTGGGCTCCCACTCTGGATTTCACCCTTTCCTGCTTCCTACAGCCAAGCTCCAAGCTTGCTGCAGCTTCCTTCACACTGTACACAGAAAGGATTAAAGTTAGGAAAATTATTCCCCCTGCTCCTTTTATTGTAGGAGAAACTGAGTAAATGCTAGACTGTAATTTGCCCAGGATTACACAAGAAATCTTAGGTGATAATGGGGTATTGGCTCTATTTTTGCAGTCCTACTTGGGCACTGTGAGCATACAACAGTATGGAAAAGGATCCCTCTTTCTTCCATTAAGAGGAAGGATAGGCCCATGCTTTTGCTATCTGTTAAGTTGTTTTTTTTTATAAAACTGTTTTTTACTTTCTTACAGAAATGTATGTATCAGACATTTCAGGAATGTCACAGCTTTGCCTCCCCTAATTTTGCTGGAGGAATTCTTGCAGCGCTGGAAAACAGGTGGAAGGCAGCTTTCTAGGCACATGGGTGAGACTTCAGAGTTGCCCAACTTTAATTTCCTCCAAATTCCCCTACAACATACTACCTGAGTTTAAGATGGCATCTTCTGGGCTGGAAGAATACTGCATTTCTGGCTGCTACTAGATTTGCCATTGCTTTAGATCATGTCTTTTTAGCAGAGATGTTATGGTCAAAGCCCCAAAGATGCATTCTGGTAAGAGTCTCTTCCCTAGCTGCCTGCCTCCATGGCCTGGTCTCTCTCCTCATTTTGTTTTAGTGCTGAGTCTATCGCCCAATCTGCTAATTGTGGTAGACCTAGGCAGGAAGGAAAGGGGGGTACCAGGCAAGAATACTCACCTCTGAAAATGAATTTTTATACCAGATCTGTGCTATGGCAAAGAATGAACTTCAATGTGGTATGAAACTCTGTGTTTTATGCCTGTGAATAGTCATCCATCACAGCAAGTTTGGTGTGTGGCTCTGATCAGTCACCAGTGGATCTACCTGGTCTCAGTACCTCTTCTTATGGTGGGTACCTTCCTTTGAAAAATGTTGTTTTGAAATCTCTCAGTCCACATGCCTTTGTCAGCCAGTGTTGTCTTTATCTCTTCTAGCCTCTTGTATAAAATAGTGCTTCTTTCTCTGGTGTGGCCACTCACATGCTGCTATTTCTCCCTGTTGGTATAAAATGCTGCCAATCCTAAATTGCCCATGCAGTCTGACAGGGTCAGATAAACAAGCAACACTTGGATGGAGCAGGGATAGCAGCAGCCATATTACATCTGTGTATGGGACCTTAAGCCCCAAGATACCAAGTGCTGGGAGCAGCTGCTAGCTGAAAGAGGAGTTGCTGCTCCCCTCCAGCAGCCTTATGGGCAGGCTCACCCACCCCACATGGCTTGACACTGGCTTTGGTGCTATGGGTAAGTCAACTCAGCAACTGGTCCCTGGTCCTGTTAGGGCGAGGGGGAGGATGGGGCAGGGAATCCAATTTCCCTGGTGGCAAGAGGGACTCAGGTGGTGCCATTGATGCCACCACAGGACAGCCTGGCTCTCCATGGAGGCACACAAAGCAGTTTTGCATATGGTTGCTGCTTTTCTCCCATGCTGATGTGGGTGTGGGATATTGGTCTCCATGCACTGCTGCAAATGCAACTGTTTTGTGTGTCCTTTATCTGTCTCTGACTTTCATTATCCCCAGTTACTATGATGCCAGGACTACTGAGTAATTTCCACGATGCAGGAGGTCAGACCCATCAAAAGTAAAGTCCAGTCACTGTCTTCAACAAAGAAATCTTTCTTCCAGTTGTTTGGCTGGTGTCAGGCAGGGTTTTTTTAAACAGATCCAAAACAAAACCCTTATTCAGTTGGTGTTCACACAAA